>NC_081405.1:217487306-217841981 GCF_030272615.1 Cryptomeria japonica | reverse complement strand
AACTCTAAATATCACATTCTAAATTACCTCTCATTTAGAACAATCTTTGCATATTTCTCACCATTGTTCCTATCAATTCATTGACTTGATATCTTATGGGCATGTTTAAAGGAAAAGATCCTTGCTTAGCAAGCCTCTTATAGATATTTGTCAACATCATTTTTAATGCAGGTCTAGACATTTATGTGCAACTTTGTTTGTGCTTGTGTCAAAGTTCAGATTTGCATAAGATTCAAATCTATAGTTTTTATTCAACTCATTTCCATATGTCAAAGTTCAGTTTCGCACTAGATTCAGAGTTCTAGTTTTGATCCAATTCATTTCTGTATGTCAAAGTTCAGTTTTACAAGATTTGGATTTGTAGTTCTGATCCAATTCATTCACAAATTCAACCTAACTAAACTCTAAGAATGATTAAAATTTTATTTTATGTTAAGAATACAAGATTTTGAATTACAATTTAAAATTTGCCATTTACTGAAACCAATCTCAACTACAAAAATCAACTAAATATTTTCACTTCTTTTAAATTATATCACCTATATATCCTAACTCTAAATTAAATTATATTTAATAGATCGAATTTTATTTCCATAGAAATTTCACAATAAAGTGATCAATATTTTTATGCTTCATAGATTTTGCACATAGAGGTACATAACTAAAGTTTTGATTTCTCATTGAAAAAGATCGTTACAATCTGTTTCGTTGTACCATCACCTCAAATAAATTTAACAATATTCTTCATGGATGAGAATCAAAATTTCAATTATATAAAATCTATAACCACTATACCATAATACATCTTGATGACTAAATAACCATTTCCAGTAGAGGTTGGTTTTAGGGACAGTCCAGAAAAACTCCTGTTCTCCAACCCATGGAAGTGAAATTTCTAATTGTAAATGCAAAGGTTCACGTATGCATTCTTTGGGCCCAAAAATTCATGAGTACATGCAAACAGCCATTAACTTTTCCAAGTGCTACCACTGTTTTGGATTCTCAAGAACTCATGGATTCCAGACTTTTTCAAAGTGCAACCACATGATTATTACTTTAAGTTTATGGTAAATAACAATTTGCATCTGATAAGAAATTCAACTGTTGCCAGATCAGAAGATGGATTTAATTGGGTTGAGTTCCTGTATAAACCGAAAGCAACCCACTACGTTTTTTAAAGCATTTTCTTCCACTTGCCATGGGCTTTTACTGTTTCCCATACATACATAAAAGTTAAGATTTGAATAGGATATTGCAATGGGACCTCCTCACGAAAAGGTAATGGTATAACGACTGAAGTTCGACAGGAAAAATTCTTAAATATGTACAGAATTAAATTTCTAGGAATGCTATAGTAAACTTGAGGCCTTCCCCAACTTCATTACACTTCTAGACCTGCTAAGATACCATCTAGTTATTTCAAGGGAACAAAGATTGAATCTTGACTTAGAAATAGACATTGCAGAACTTTGAGAAAAATCGTCAAGGTCAGTACAAAAAAGTTACAATTTGACAGATATATGTACAATTTTCATGAATGGTTCAAAAGAATAGTAACTTATAACTTTCACCTTGTCTGCAATCATGAATAGATTATAGCTATCCTCGACACAGACCAGATTTTTCTGGTTGCTCACAAACTGCAATCCTTGAACCAGAACGAGGCCTTACATATCCTTCTACATTTGAACATGGTCTTTGATGATTAATATGGGATGGATCGATATTATTCTTTGAAGCTGAATGAGCTGATTGTTTGCAGTGAGCAATGGCTCCTTCAATGGCACTCTCCATGTCTATGTTAGTACTGCTGCTTCTCTTAAGAAAAGCTCCAATCGGGCTAGGAATTACACGGTTTGAACAATAGGAGACATTGGCCTTCTGAGATTCAACATTCACTTTACTGGAGGGGAGGCTCCCAGAGAAGGACTTTCTGCGACCCACATGATCTTCTATCATGGATGAATTTTCTTTATGAATAGTTTTGGCCACTGCTTCTGCTACCTTGTACCCTTCTCTTGTTATATCCATGTTTCCATTTGCAGAGCCTGGCTTTATTACCTTCACATAACGGTTTATGGCCTCGGTCACCCTGTTTTGATCTGCTTGATCAGTACTGGTATTGTTCATTAGATCTCTTTGATCTAATTCTTTAGTCCTTCTTTGATGTTGGTTCTGATCTTTGGTTTCTGTGGATTTTGAGAATAAAGACTTGAGATATAATCTGGAAGCCTTCAATTTAAGGGCTAAGGCTGCTTGTTTGGATTGGGTGGAATCCAGCAGCTTCTTGGCCTTCTTCAGCATTGGCAAACGTTGATGCTTTTCCCTTTTTGATTCAGCTTCCGCTGCTTCCTTGATTGTCACTCTGTGATTTTCCTTAAAGGCTTCATAGAGATCTGCATTGAGCTCTTGACTGGCTTCACATGAATCATAAGGTGTAGCATCACAGGACTCATAAGGAGTGTGGAAAAATGCAGAATCATCTGCAGATTCCCTATAGAAAGATCCTCCTCCTCCTGAGTTCTGCTCTGGTTTCTCCCTCCCTAAAAGGCTTTGGGGTTTGTTTTCCTTAGACTTTTCTGAGGCCAAAAGATTCTCCACCATCTGAATCCTGGGAGGAAGATGGAGAGGAAGCAGCTGACCTTTATAGAAAAGTTCATCTGCAGGAGAAGCAACACAACCTGGATCATCCATTAAGGCCTTGGCATCGAACTCGAATTCTCTTGACTCTGCTCTGTTCCCATTCAGCTTTGTCCTGCTCACTGCTTCCCAAAACATGGCAGATTCTACTTCAATATCAATATAATCATCATCCGCGAATTCATTGAAATCAAAGCAAGAGTTCCGTGTTCCAAAGTGTCGTCCATCCTTGCTGAACTCTTCACTTACAAGGTCTGAGATCTTCCTGGAATTTTCATGTTCTTGGCCATGCTTAAGATTGTAGTTGCTGGCTGCCATGATAGTTATTCTTCCAAAAGCTGCCCTTCCACTTCAAATCAGTGAAAAACTTTTAAGGAATAAGGTAAAAGGCAAAAGGAATTCTACTAAAAGTTGAAAAATACAATGAACCGTCTGAAGCTAGACTGTGTTGAAAGTTACATGGGGAGATTCATCCCAATATCACTAAAAGCAAGAAAACACAGAAAGATATGATAACCAAAGTTGAAGTGTGATATCAATGCAGATAAAAAATTGATATGCACAACCATGACAAAAAAGGAAGCATTTTATGTAAACTGCAATAAAGGCCAAACCCCTAAATTCTAACCAAATGATTCTGCTTTTGGGCTGCTTCTATGGAATTGGTCAAGCCCAGCTCTCCCATGAGGCTTAGGAGGATGTAAAAATCCTCATGACCCATATCAGCTATACCCAAATAAACTAAGATTGGAAAAGGATATCTGAAGAAAGCACTGACAAAAGGTGATTCTAATAAGCATGGGTTTTCAACCAATACTAAGAAGAAGAAATCAAACTTCTGTAAAAGCTCAAAACTCTTAGCTATACATACCATGCAAGGCGTTTTTCCCTATAGGATTGAACATTTTCTCATGGCGAAGAACTCAAACTTCTGTAAAAGCTCAAAACTCTTAGGATTGAACATACTAATCTTTTTGTGAAATCCTGTTAGAGGAAATAGTCCCTATTATATGCACGTACTTCCTTCTCAACAGAGATTTCATAAACCCTTCTCATGAAACAATCTTCCCAACTCGATTATCAGATTGCTGTAGCATAAATGTTTGCTATCATAGATTGAATGGGTACCAAATACCCAAAACCCAGAACACCACCAAGCCCATTCCCAGCCCCAAAACTCCTAGGCTTTCATTCCTGACCTATAAGAGCCAAATATTTGCAGAGTATAAGTAGCAGGACAGATAATGGATGTTCTTCACGAGCTAAATCTCATTAAAAGAATAATTCTTTAAATACACATTGCACTATGCTAGATTATTTAGATTTTTTAAAAAAGAGAGTCGATTCCAAATAGGAAAGGCCATATCACATCTGGGCCATCCTCAACAAGGAGGCAACGTAAGCACAACTCAGAGAATCTGACAAAACAAAACAAAAATATCACATATATGGGAGTAACCTTAAACTAATGTTAGTCCCCTAAAAACTATGGTTAAAACTTGGCAATCAGAAATTATTGTGTCAATGACCTTGACAATTTTAGTACTATAAATAAACCCTAATTAAGATATTGATGGTGGGGAATAGATTAATTTGAAAGCCAAGGGTGGTCACTTGAAGACAGAGCAGGGCATGTCCGTATGGCAGAGGTTGATGATAAATTGTACTGCAGGCTGACAGTGTCCACATGGACATGGGCCGTCCACCATTACAAAAGGTAATGAAATTCCGTGCCTATCAATTTCTCAGTTAGCTTTTTTCCTTGGAACTTCTAAATTGCTCCACTGTAGTCCAATGTAAAGTCTTCAAATTGACTATTTCTGTCTGAGCACCATGTGTCCTTTTTTCCACCTAATCCAAATCTTATATATGATGCACAAACACTCATCATGAATCTTCATTTTGCTCCATCACAACACCTGATGTACTGTATCCACATAACTAACTTTATCTGCACGATTTCTCTCCACCCAAGGATATGAACAAGAGTGGTGCTTGTATCAATTGTAATTTCAAGTTTTAATTGACCTTCCTAAGTAGAGCATTATAGACAAGTTTTCTCTCCTTTTCCCATGTGACTTGACTTGTGGAGATCTTCAAATTCTTAGGGATTCTTTTTGCTTTTCAAGCTTATCTTATATTTTGGTAGTTGTTTTGGATAGAGTGAAGAAAAAATTATCGTATTAGATCATTAAATCTCTCTCACAAGTTAGTGAATTTCAATTCTATTTTAGGACATTAATGAAAATTATGATGTTTATTATTCTTCATGTTGGGTGCATTTTAAAGTTTTTGATTAGTGAAAAAGCAGGTTTTGAAGGGGTCCTGAAACCCTTTACAAGCAGGACTTAAACAAAGTCAAGAGAAACAGAGAGGAACATAACTAAAAAGAAAAAACCAGCGAAAAACCGAAGAAAACCCACAAAAGCCCCGAAAAGCCAGCAGGCCATCTAGGAATAAGATTTTATCCAAGGCTTTAGCCAGGGTGCTGCTAATTTCTTGCAGCTCTTTGATGTTGTCTTTGAAGTTGAGAGGGTCCTTGGCAGTAGCAGCCACAACTTTCTTGATACTGGCCCTGGTTCTCTTCGGAGTCCCGCCCGCCGGGGTAGCATCACCACTTCCAATCTGGATGGTCTCCTCCTCCAGGCCAAGATCCACAACTGGTTTAGGAGTATGGTCAAAGACCTTGGCAATGTCCTCCAGGTTTTTGGTGACAGCAGAGAGGATACTTGGGATAATTCCCATCAGATTTTTCATCGCTTCTTTTCCCTCTTCCAGCAATTTTACCTTATTCTCCATTTCATGCTTCCAATTAATATACTCTCTGTTTTCATCCTCCCTCTTTTTATCCGAATTTATCCCTTTCTTCTCCAGGTTTTTCAGGGTTTCGTAAGTCCATCTGTCGAAATCCATTCTGGCCTCCGAGAGCTTCTTGAGATTATCCAGGATAAGCCCCTCACCAGCACTTTCCTTGTCCTTGCCATCCCTTTCCTCAGTCAGGTTCTTCTCAAAGCTTTTGTTTGTTTCCTTCTCAGAATTAACTTCGGTTTCCTCATTATCCTTGGGAGTTGTTTCCTCCATCAGATGGTATTGTCCTTACCAGGGTGATCACTTAGAATAGGGCTATCTTGTCCAGGCTCGAAATCTCCACTTTCTTCCTCGTTACCCAGCTCCTCTTCTTTCCAGCTGTCTTCACCATTAGAGTCGTCCGTCTCCATACCACTACTTTCTTTGACAATGTCCTCAGTTTCCAACCCGGGGGCACTTTTCCTTTTCTTGTTGGATGATGCCTTTTCCTTGCTAGTATCTCCCTCTTCCATTTTCCTTTTACCTGGGGAAGCGGAAATCTGCTTATTTTCCTGCAGAGCGAGGGTTTTGCGATGCTCATAGATGAGCAGCAGGAGCCCACAGTGGAGAATCGGGCTGGAAGGGTTAGTCCTGTGTTTGTTCAGGGACCTGGAGAGGGATCAAAAAAGGTAGTAGGGCAGAGACACTTTTTTGTCGTGTCTAAAATGGTTTAAGAGCACAAAGTGGTAGGTGTGGGCCCCGAAGAAACGACCTTCAACCGTAATATACTCCATGATTGCGTTCAAGACCCAGCCCCACAACTTCTTGATGTTTGCAGCATCGTAGTAGCCCCCGGTAGCCTTGCCAATTTTGGCCCGCTCTTTCTCTTTTCGCGGGAACAGGGTAACCGCATTGTTGGAGACCTTGAGGTCTCGAAAGAAGTTAAGTCCAGTGTGGGCATTCCAGTCACAGTTGAAATAAGCCCAACGTCCAACTTAAATATAACTCCGTAAAGTTTAAAAGAGCCATTAGACCAATTTTCAGAAATCTTGGAAACAGCTAAGTTAACCCTACCTTTATCATAGTCCTCAAGCTTTTCCGTGAAGCTAGTGAGAGAGCCCTTCTCCAGCTTCGCCCAGACTTTAGGCATTGCTTTCCAGGTCGATGTGTTGTCAGGTTCTTCGCGTCTTAGATCTCTTCCCATTTTCGAATGAGGCTATCGGCTCTGTTTCTCTGCAAATTGAGACCTTCTTTCCCGATGCAACTCAAATTTTTGCACTGAGTAACCCACAAAGCGTGCGGCGATTTATTGGAGATAGTAGGAGATTTGTCATAGTGCCAGGTAATGATGGCCTTTCCAGCAAGGCGTAAATGATGCTTTTTACTTGTCATGATTTAACTGTCCTTCTCTCCCCGTATAACAGTCCTTTCTGAGTATCTCTTTAATATTTAAATTGAGATTATCTTCGTGCCAAATCATTTGAGTGTCAGAGTTAACCCCAGTATTCGCTAAACAGTCAGCAACACTATTTTGCTCTCTGAAGGCATGCTATATAATAATTTCTTTGAAACTGACGATGATCTCTCTAGCTTTCATGATGATATTCTCAATAGACCAAGAAGGCTCCGATTCCCCCTTTAAGCACTTAATAATATTAAGTGAATTCTCCTCAAGCCATATTTTATCATAATTGAGATTTTTGGCTATAATTAAAGTTTACAAGGCAGCGGAGGCTTAAGAAAAATGGCTAGTTTGATTCCCTAGAGGACCAGCCACTGCGTTAAGGCAACTTCCAACAAAATTCCTGATAATGCCCCCATATCTAGCTTTACTCGGATTTCCTTTAGAAGCCCCATCGAAGTTAGCCTTAATCCATCCCTGCGGGGGGAAACACCAGACAAGACCTTCTTTGCCTTTCTCCTTGCTAGTAGTGGTAGTAGAAAGATTCCATCTGTCTTTGAATTCATCTTTAGCAGCAAGTCCCTAATTAGTACCATAGAGGCATTCAAAAATACCCCTAAAGATTTTATCTGCAACCACTTCAGGAATAGCCCTTTTATCTCTGAAAATCCTGTTGTTGCGCTCTTTCCATATATTCCAGATAACAATCAGCAGAGTAAGTCTCCAGGTCTCCATAATTTTAGGATTAGAGTTAGGACAATGCCATTGAAGCCAAGTGTCACCAAGAGAGTTTGGGAAGACACAGCTCAGGTTCCACTTGGATAGGATGATTTTCCAGATGTCCTGGCTAAAAGAGCATTGATTGAGAATATGGCAAGTTGTTTCTTCTTCCCTGCAACAAAAAGAACACCTATTAGGAAAAATAATGCCTCTTTTATGAAGATTATCCAGGGTTAAAATCTTGTTTTGGATGAAAATCCAAAAGAAGATGTTGACTTTGGGAACTAAGTTCTTATTCCAAACTTTAGCCCAGATGGGAGTAGCTTCCACCTAGACATTATGAATAGCCACAACAGAGGAAATAGAGTATTTCCCATCCAGAGTTTTCCCCCATATCAGAATGTCATCTTTGTTGTCTCTAGGGATTTTTGCAGAAAGAGCAATCTGAAGGAACTTGAGATCCGGACACTGCTAGCTAAAGTCAATCCAGTCCCCATTTATCCAGTAATCTCTTACCATTTCACCGTACCTGCATTTGAAACTATCTTTCCAATCTTTAAGGATAGGGATTTCCTCCAAAGGTTTATCCAGGATCCATCTATCTTCCCAAAATCTTATTTTCCTCCCATCCCCAAGGTTCTAGGTTCTTCCAACAACAGCCCAGCCTTTAGCAGATTGCACTGCATTCCAAATGGTAGATCCATCAACAGAGAAAGAGTTGTCAAAGAATTCTTTCTTAGAAGGTTGCATATAGAGATATTTGTTTTTCCAAATAGAGTTCCATTCTCTTTCCTCCCCTTTGAATCTCCAAATTTGCTTGGCTAATAAAGCTTTATTCATAGAACTAATGTTCCTTAAGCCCAGCCCACCTGAGGCCTTAGGGGAACAAATGTTATTCCAGGCTATAAGGGGGATTTTGTTTTTAACTTCCACACCCAACCAAAGGAACTTTTTTTGGATTCTTTCAATAGCTTTTGCAAACTTTGAGGGGATTTTGAACAAGCTAAGAGCATACACAGGAAGATTTTGGAGAGTGGCTTTGAGAAGAGTGACTTTACCAGCTTGACCAAGAACAACCCCTTTCCATCCAGCGAGTTTCAGGTTGAGTCTGTCAATTAACTTATTCTAGAAGGAATCCTCAGGCTTGAGACAAAGAGGAAGCCCCAAATAGGTAGAAGGAAACTCAGATATGTTACAACCAAGAATCCTACCAATCCTAATTTTCCTTTGGGCCGGGGCGTTGATGAAAAACAAAGAGCTTTTATCCCAGTTGATTTTTTGACTAGAGGCAGATTTATAGGTATTCAGAATGATTTTCATGTTTTTGGCTTCTAAGATGGTGGCTTCCCCCATGGTGATAGAGTCATCAACAAATTGTTCATGAGAGAAAACATCATTAGATGAAGAAGGTTTCAGATCCTTAAGATTGCCTTCTTCCACATTTTTGAGGATGAATCTACCCAGGCATTCATCAAGAATGGTAAATAGGATAGGGGAGATGGGGTCTCCCTGTCTGAGACCTCTGGAGCTTTTGAAGAAACTAGACGGGGAGCCATTAACAATAACGACAGAGGAGGAAGTTTCCATGAGTTGAGAATAGAGCTGGATAACTTTGTCGCCAAAACCAAACGATTTCATGATCTTGAGGAGAAACTGCCAGTTCACTCTATCAAAAGCTTTAGCCATGTCTAACTTAAGGAAGAATCCCTATTTACTTGCCACTTTCAGGGAGTAGATATTTTCATGAACAAAGATAATAGAGTCCAAAATCTGTCTTCCGGGGACAAAGCCATTCTGTTGGACAAAGATAATCCTTGGGAGAACATCTAGCAACCTGGAAGTCAAAACTTTGGAAAGGATCTTGTAGATAGAATTACATAAGTTGATGGGTCTAAACTTGTTAAGAGAATCAGCTTCGGGGATCTTTGGGATAAGGACAATGAAAGTGGCATTCAGTTCCTTAAGAAGTCTTTTGGAGCCAAAAAATTCCTTAACACCATTGCATATGTTAGCCTCCACAATGTGCCAGAATTTTTGGAAGAAAAACATGGGGAAGCCGTTCGGGCCAGGGGATTTATCACCCTGAAAGGAAAACACTGCCTTTCTGATTTCAGGATTAGAAGGAATATGGGATAAGAGGCGATTGTCAGCTTCCGACAGGATAGAAAGGATAGCTTGTAAAAGGGTATTTTGCTTACTGTAATCCAGGTTATCCACTTCACCCAACAAGGTACTGAAATGCTTGAGAGCTTCCTTCCTGATGTCGCAATCCTCTATTAGGATGCCTTTATTGCAAGTTAGTCTGGATATTCTGTTGGCTGCCCTATGCTTAAGGGCGGTTAAGTGAAAGAAGCGGGTGTTTTTATCACCTTCCTTCAGGAACAAAGCTCTAGATCTCCGGAAAGTCTCTTCATTAGAAATGATGGAGTGGTATTTAGATGAAAGATCATTTCAACCATCCTAAGATCTTTGGTCAACCCCACCTCTTGGATTCTATCCTAAACATACTTTAATTCAGCTTTGACTTGAGTTTTGTTCTTGAATATGTCCCCAAAAATCTCTTTGTTCTAGGTTTTAATTTTGGCTTTTATGATGTTGAGCTTTTTAGCAATTTTAAAAAGAGCCTTACCCTCCACTTCAGAGTTCCACCATTCAGAAATGCAGGCTTCCAGAGAAGGATGGGAGAGCCAAGCTTTTTCAAATCTGAAAGGGAAGTTTCTCTTAGTTGAAAAAGAGTTGGTAGAAAAGGAGGTGGGGAAATGGTTTGAACTGATTTTGATAACAGAACCAAGGGAGCAGCTATACTTAGAAAGTCAGTTAGGAGAAATTAAAGATCTATCAAGCCTAACTTGAATCAAATCAGCTCCGGTTCTTCTATTGGTCCAGGTGTAATTGATGCCCCGGAAATCAACATCAATGAGAGCTTGGTCATTAATGAAATCCATAAGGTCTTGTTTTCCATCAAGATGTAAGGGGATTCCTCCCATCTTATCTTCATCTTTGAGCGGGGTATTGAAGTCTCCCATAATAATCCAGCTTTGATTAGCAAACTAGAGTCTATCAGTGGCAAGGCTTTTCCAGAATTTAGCTCTCCTGGATTTAGTATTAGGAGCGTAGACATTAGATAACACCCAAACAAAGTTGTCCTTAATATGCTCAAGCAAAACTGAGTTCCTATTAAAGGCAGAGATGATTTCCTTTCCTATTATAGTATTTTTGCTCCAAAAAATCCCAGATCCTCCAGAAGCACCCTCCGAGTTAGTTCCTATGACTCCGTTATCTTTGAAAATTCTGATCCTTTCTAATTTTTCTTTAGACATCTTGGTTTCCTGAACAAGGACCACATCTGGTTTATGATCTCTGATGACATTCCGTAACACATCCTGCTTATGGGGGGCATTTAGCCCTCTGATATTCCAAGATATAATCTTCATATTTTAATTAGGGATAGGGTTGACTCAATGGAACACTGTGTTCCATTGGCACGGTTCTTCTAGCTTTCCTGTTCCCTTTGATGTTTTAGGGATGACCTTCCCTTCTTTTTATTTTGACTTCCAACATCTGCCTTTTTCTTAATCTTGCTTCTAGTTGAGATTCCTCCATTGAGTTCCTCCTTGTTCGATTTTCCTTCTCTCGACCTGGGTATCCGTAGAATCTCATCCAGTATATGCACAGTTTGGGTAGGGGTTTTACAGAGGAGAGGCATTGGGCTTCCATTAGTTAAAAGAAGTAAGGGCTCAGAATTTGAAGGGTCTTGGGCTTCATTAACGTTTGCCTTGGCCAATTTAGAGAGTGAAGAGGCTGGATGGGATTCTTCCTTCTCCTGGCTAGCTAATCCGTTCTCCTGGTCCGAAATGGTTTCTTCCTTCTCTTGACTAACAGTTTCATTCTCTTGAGCTTCTGGGTTTTCTTTATTGATCAACTCAGTTCTTGGCTCTGCTTCTTTAGAGCTCTCTGGTGGGTCGTTGGAACAAACACAATCCCGTTTATCATTGCTGCTACTCCCAGTCCTCTTGACTTCATTCATAAGTTCCGTTGCATCCTTTTTTTGGTTACACTCGGATGTTGATGAATCTGCTTTTTTGTTTGTCATTTTCGAGATCTTTTTGTTCTTAGTGTTACTATCAGTCTTGAGTTCCTTGCCTTTCTTGAGCGGACAAGATTTTGCCCAATGCCCCAATTTTTTGCAGTGGAAATAGGCAAACGGTAGAGATTCATATTCAATAGCTTGGGACCATTTTCTTAGTTTAGATATGATATCTATGGATTGAGGCATATCTGTCATTTGGTTAACATTTACGCAAATGCGAGCAAAGACTAACCTTGATTTGGCCGCTGTCATCGGGTCAATCGATAAGAGTTCTCCAAAGGATTTTGCAATGCCCTTGAAAACTTCCTCATTCCAGTATTCGAGCGGAAGACCTGGGAGGTGAGTCCAGACTGGCGCAGAAACGAAGAAGGATTCATCCAGGACGAGATTCAGGGCCCATTTCTGGAGAGCCAGGGAAGACTTGCCAAACATCCAGGGGCCTTCGCAGAGAGCTTTGTTCATGTCTTCTTCAGAGTTGAAAGTGAAGGTGAAAAACCCTCTAGGCAGCACCGCCACTTCCACTTGTCCTTTAACCATCCATTTTCTCCTTATGAAATTCCTAGCATCATCAATGTTAGGCCTAAAGTCAGAGAATCGTCCCACTAATGTCATAGATAGGCCAGCAACAGTCATATCGACCACTTTGTCCGGAATGGAAATAACGACCAGGCTAGAGGCGGGGTCTGAAAAGTTCATTACTTCCGGAAGCCCAGATTTAACCGGCGGCTTCACTCCAAAGAGCGAAGACCATTTAGACCATTTTCCCCTATCGTGTGGGTCCCTGGGGATCAAATCTTTTTCTTCTCCCGGTTTTGCTTTTTCCTTGTCCTCTTCTGACCCTTGAGATGTCTGACCTCCTGCCTACTTGCCAGATTTGATCCCAGAGGAACAAAAGTTTTTAGGATATTCGTCTTCCCCAGGAATTCCGCCATTTCCCAATTTGAAATTTGGGATTCTCGCTCCTTTTCGCTCCGCTTCTTTTCTCTCCATAATAAAAATTGCCCTATAAAATTGCCCTATAAAGTTCCTTATCATAAGCTAAAAAAAAATCTTGCACAATTTTTTATAAGCTAATTTTGACTAAACCAAAAGCTTCCATAAAGTAGCTAGAGACTTAAATGTTATCTTCCCAAATACTTTGTTTTTTTAGGCTCAACTAC
This sequence comes from Cryptomeria japonica, assembly GCF_030272615.1. Classification (NCBI taxonomy): domain Eukaryota; kingdom Viridiplantae; phylum Streptophyta; class Pinopsida; order Cupressales; family Cupressaceae; genus Cryptomeria; species Cryptomeria japonica. The sequence goes on along the minus strand of NC_081405.1, from coordinate 217,829,182 downwards.
TTTTCATAGACAAAGAATTAAACTTTGCATCAAGTGGGTTGTGAGAGCCACTAAAAGAAATGAAGCTTAGAAATTCCTTTTAAGGGATTGTTTTTCGTTTGATCCTATCATTGGGAAACCATCTTTAAAGGGCTTAGACTTCCAATCTTTGGTTATTTTCCCTATTCTTGTTAAGATCATGGGAACTTTTGTGACAAAAAGCATATTAAAGGCATGAGAAGCCACTAAGCTATAACTTCTTTGGAATGGTAATGAATTTCACAATGGTGTAGTTACTAGTCTTGTACCATATCTATTCAAGACATTTTGTTAGCCAAGATTTTATGGATTTATTCCCTCAACATTTTAGAAGACGTGTTGATGTATGTATTTGACACAATCAACTTAGATAAAACTTCCTTAAAAAATGATAAAAACAAAGATTAAGAGGAGATAGGGTCAAGAGATCAAATTTTAAAAAAATGTTGTAGTTAAAGAATAATTATGTAGATAGATGTGAAATTTTCTATTATTTTCTTAACAAGGAAACTCACAATTTCACAGAGGAAGTGCAAAATTCAATAGAAATCTAATTATTAAAACATATCAAATATCTATTTTGGTGCAATTTAGTAGTTATTTTTTCATAATTTGGATTTTTTTTTAAAAATATTATCACATCCAACCACTTACAATCAACAAGGGATTAGTGATTTGAATACATGACATCCATCACATAAAGAATTCAAACTTCATAACAAGAAATGCTCATTAATGGATGAGAAACCATGAAGTGAGTTTTGAATAATTTTATTACAAAAAGAAATTGTTAGTGTCAATAATTTCTCCCCCCTTGCAATAGTACAATTGATGGCCTTTTAGCTATAATTTGATGACCAAGATTCATCTATTTGTAGTGGTCAATATTTACTTGTATAGAATATTCCAATATCAAAAAGTATCCATTATACAACTATAACAAACATAATCCAATAGTCATGACACCATGTATCAAAGTTTCTAAGAATACAAGATATTAGGATCTAGATTTAGAAATGTGATCTCCATCCATGTCTTCACCATATTTGATTATTACCTTGTCCCACTAATAATTGACATATGTCATCAATAATCTATGCATTGCATCCTCATTTTATACTTTTATGAGTTTACAACAAAAATTATGAGTTTCAAAGGCTCATAATATCCATGCATATACCATCTCCTTATTTTGAATTTCCTTTTGGTACTTGTTGAGCATACTACTAACCTTTACCATCTTATTCATGATACGAAATCAAAATAGCACGATCCTTGATATACGCATATGAAAGTAGTTTCTAGAAGAGCTATTAAATTTTTTCAACTTATTTTATGAGTCCTTCATCATTATATAATTGGGAAGCAAAGATTTTAGATTTTGCACTTATTTTCCAATCTTATTCGTTTCTTTTAAGAATTCATCAGGTAGATGCTCTTTCAACTTGATTTCTTTAATCCACTTCCTCTGCTACATCATCAAATGTTGATCTAATCTAATTTTCTTTGCAAATAATTTTATTTTTATTTTGCTAATTGCTATAATTCTAATAATGCTTTTCTCATTTTTCTCCCTTTCTTCCTAAAATGTAGGGGAAACAAGGTTTCACTAGCTTAAACACACAAACTAGGAATCATTTGCCATCATAGATTCATTGGAGAACAAACAATTAGGCTCAACTTTAGTCCCTTAGGAGATTTGGGCACTTGGATCAACTATTCTTATTTTTTAGTGATATGATTAGATATGAAATGATGTAAGAACTACGTAGGATGCTAGGAAATTGACAAAATTTAACATAAATAGAAATATATAGAACATAAAGTCAACTTAGAAGCACAAATTTTGAAATGAGATACAAAGAGGAACCTATCACTAAAATTTGGAGTTGAAAGTGTCAATCAGATGTGCTAAGTGCCCTAGACTTGAAGGTGTTTCCATCACCTAGAAAACTTTGGATTTTGGATTAGGGTGCGCTACATATCACTTCTTCCAAAATCCAGCCAAAAAGTGTCGATCACATGTGCAAATTAACATAGAGTAGGGTTTTTTGCTTGATCAAAGTTTAGGACTCTATGTCTCAGTCTGCACTTTGCAACTCTCAATTGTTAGATCTGTATCATGCACATAGAAAAGAGGATAAAAGTATTGTGTTGTATATGGGATTTCCTAAGTCAAACCTAAAGTAGGAATTAAACTCCACTACAACTATGATTGATTAGAAATAGAGCTTACCCCTAGCAGGGCAAAGGTTGAAAACCTTAAGGAAATGTTGAAATGAAACAATATTACCTTAAGCTTGATAATAATGGTGATGCAACGCTCTTTGGATAATGCCTTCAAGGGTTGCAATTAAATGACAAAACAAGACACAAAATAATCAATCATGAAAACAAACTTGCATGTAGGTTATTGTAGTGTGTTGCTCCATAATACTCAGATCTAAGCATACTTTCTCAATGATTAAATTTGATCTCAATAGTACTTATTTTTCTTAGAATGGCACTCAATTAGAAATTATGCCTTTATATAGGGATCTCTAAGTATTTCTATTTTAGGTCGTCTTCCAATGATCATATCAAAATATCATGATCAAATAATGAATGGTGAGAATTAACACTCTGACACGCTTGATTTTAGGCCCTTTTGGGAGGGAATGTGGTGCTAGGTGCCTTTTCATGTTCCTTTTCATGCATGTGATGGTGACTTGGCTTTTCCTATGTCACTCTATGTCTTTGATCCCTCTTGTAAACATTCTTCTGTCTCAGAAGATATTTTGTTGCAAGAGGATGAAATCATTGATACCTTGCTTAATGTTACTCTACCTTCTCTTCATTCCAATGCACTCTCTTCTATAGATGATGCATTAGTGGATGATGGATCTCATGTCACATCCAATCTCCCACAAGTTGATGATGAGAAACTTCCTTTAACTAATTCTTCTTCAAGTTGTAATGAGTCTATAAATGTTATTGTTGTCTCTGCTACCCCTAGAAGACCTAAGAGACCAATAATTTGTGTGAGTGCAACTAGTCCTTCTCCAAAGAAGTCAATTTCTATTTGTGGTGTTCCTTTTAAAAGTGACTCATTAGATCTTTTTACGAGATTCAGTCAATCTAAGGCTCTTTCTTATAGAATGGTAGCCCACACTTATAACACTTGCAGAAATAAGAAAAATGTTGATTACTCTATTACTTCTTTACCACCTTCTCAACCAGATCTTCCTCAAGCACCTAAGCCTTCAGTTAAGCAAACTAGTGATTACGATCTTATTGAGAAACTTTGTGTTACTCTCGCTAAGATATCACTTTGGGATTTGCTTCAGACTACTCCAATTTATCAAGGTATGCTTCAGGAAGGTCTTCATAAGATCTTATTGCCTTCTTCTGCTAGGCCTTTAGATGTAAATGCGTTGATGGATTATATTCTTGCAGATTTTCTGAATATTACATTCCATCCACATGAAGTCTCACCTCCAGAAGTAATAAATCAAGAAAATCCATTAATGACAATTGTTCATGTTAACGGTGTTGGCAGACAGACTCTCATTAATAATGGTTCAACACTCAATGTTTGTAGTCCAGATCTATTTCCCAAAACCAAAGTGGATTCAAAGTCTCTTGTTGCATCTTCTATTTTCATCCATGATTTTGATAATACTGGTAAAACCTCTTTGGGCATTGTTATTTTGCCTATAAAGGTTGGTCCAGTTACTATTCCAACCCTAGTGCATGTTGTGCCAGGAACTTTATCATACAATATTCTCTTGGATAGAACTTGGATTCATGCTTTAGGAGCGATTAGTTCTATCCTTCATTGTTCTATTAAGTTTTTTGCTAACAATCAGGTAGTTACAATCAAGGCCAATCCTGACACTATGCACTTATGTCAAATCGTAGTATCTAGTCATGCCTCGGTTACACCTACCTGTAGACATATTTAATTAATTTAAGCCTTTCCACATAATTAATTAATTCAATTGTGTTGGTCTTGTTCTTCTTAAAATTAATTAAATCAAATTTAATTAATTTTATCACTTTAGCCTTTCGTAATTAAAAGATCAAAATTAATTTTTTCCCTATTCTTCTAAAGTCCTTCCAATCATTATTTCTTCTAAATCTCTATTAGTTAATTAATTTCAATTAACTAATCTAACCATGTGATTCCTACAAATCACTTTTTTTAATCCTATCATTTAGCCTAATTTATCACTCCCTAATCATGCTTGTCATTATTCTCTAATTTTATATTCCTCCACTCATTATCTCTCCTCATGTCACATCCTCCTAACTTTTCCAGTAGCAGTCTAACCCCTCATTAATCTACCTAATCATTACCCTTAATCATTTGCACATCCCTAATCATATTGATTAGGGATGGGTAAACTCTTTTCCATAAATGGCTTTCCCATCTCATCCTCCAATCTTAAATTATACCCACTTTGGTCCTTTCAAGGAAATTCAAACTCTTTGAATCTCCCCATGCCAACTGTTCCCAAGAAATTTTTAATTCCTTTTCTCATTTAGTCTCCCCACACAATCCTCTATTTTGGAATTTTTATTTCCTCCTCCCTTCCCCCAAGGAATTTTATATTCCTTATCTCTTCCCAATGTACTTGGAGAACTCTTTTCCATGTACCTTGTGAGGTGTGGAAACAAGAAATGCCTTTATGGAAAATCTCTTGAATTCCAGACCTTGTCCTCTCAATCCTCTCCCACTTTATTTCAATCTCAACTCTTCATTCCAAATCAATCTTGGCACTCCATTTTGGCCTCCTCCAATCTATAAATTAGAAAATCCTCCCTTCACAAATCATCCACCTTTCGAATATTGTCTTGTTGTCCATTTGAAGATGGAAATCCCCCATCACACCCTCATAATGTCAAAATCTTACCATAGTCAATCCATATCATCCACAATCATCCTTTTAATCTAATCAGCCTCATTGTGTAGTGGAGAGAAATCCACAATCCACCATCTCAAGGAGCAAATCAAGTGGAGCAATAGGGCACCTCTACTTCATCAAGCTCAATTAGAGGAAGAGAAGAAAACTAAGGTATAATGGTTGATTTGTGTATTTGAATGCTTTGTTTGTGTTTTGATTTGATTTTTGCACTAACCATTAGGTGCAAAATTTTCCCCTCTCCATTTTGGCATGCCCAGTGGGACCCACGTCCCTAGAATTTAACATCTTTTTGTTTGTTTTTAACATTTTCTTTGCAGGTTCCCGTTTCGGTGTCTTTGACTACACTTCAGTGTCTCCGCCATGGTTTCGACGTCTCTGCGTGGCTACTTCAGTGTTTGCATTTAAATTTGAAATTTTCTCGCTCTCTATTTTGTAGGTTTTCTATATTGGCGTCTGCATAACTTAACTTCGACATCTTTGCTTTTTTTTTAATATTTTCTACTCAGTTTTTGCAATTTTTCTCTTTTCACTAACTACAAAAACAAACAAACAAAAATCTCATATAAAGTTAAAAACGACAAAAATAAGTAGTTTAATTTACTTTATATATCATCGTATTCATATTTATCAGTAAATTTATCTTTTTTAGGCTAATTAGGAAATATTTTTTGAGAAATTTCACTTCAGCATCTGTGCAAACGCTAGTGTCTGCACTACAAAATGATATCTCTGCCTGACTATTTTTCCCACTCTATTTAAAATTTGAATCTAAATTAAATTTTTCAGCTAATATTTTTTGCAGAATACCTACTTTGGCGTCTGCGCAGACATTAACATCTACATTTTTCCTTTTGACATCTCCGCAGGTATAGAATTCTCGCCTATTTTTCAAATTTAAATTTCATTTTTTTTTCCACATTTTTTCTTCTTTTCTGCATTTAGGCCTTAAACCCGCATTTGTGCATACACTAGTGTCTGCATAGACATTGGGGTTTGCACCTATACTTTGGCGTCTGCACTAGAGTAGCAAATTTTGCTTTTACTAATTGAATTTTGGTTTTGTAGCCTATTTCTTTATTTGTCCCAAAATTTTAGCAGACTACTAACACTGTTTTTGCATCTCGTTTATTGAAGACCATTGTTTTTATGCTAGATTAGTTTCCTTTCTCACATTTTAGATTAGCTAACCTTTTATTTGGGTTTAAAAAGAACATTTGTATTCGGTGATTGGTGCACTTGCACATTTGTAGGGTGGACCCACCATTGCACCAAGTATCTTCTCCCCTCGCCTTCATGGACCTTGGGTGAAGAGAAAGGTGATCAACGACACTCGCTTTTTTATTTTTGATAGTTGCCTCTTGGGGGCCTTATCACCCCAAGGGAGTAATTCAAAATTAGTACACATTGGGGATATTGTCTCTCCTAACGCAATCTCGAGCGGTGTCTTTCAAGCTGCTATATAAAAACCTATTCAAACGGCCAGAGTGCTAAGTGAATTCGACGTATGTGGAGGCCTTCTCTGCATCGATAAGCTCAATTAGCTAGACACCTTGTTTTAGTAGCCCAAATCCCTACATTTGATGGTTTAGGGTGTGCAGATCGTACCCCATAGATACCCCTCATGTACCCATTCAAGATGAGATAGGAATCCCTCGATTAATTTTTTTTTGGATCTTTGGGGTAAGAGAATCTAGTATGCCCATGAAGTGAGTGTCGTGGTGGGGGAGCCAGCACTACCATAATCTCTATTTTTCTACTTGTTTCAGGTATTTCTATTTCATGGGGCCCCCATTGAATGGTTTCCACTTTCTAGCCTAGGTTGTATGTTTTTCGAGTGTCTTCACTGTATGAACCAGTGAATTTTTATAAATTGGGCTAACTTAGGCCCACCTCACTTTCACGCTTGTTGTAAAGAGTTGCCGTGGCCAATGTGTTTGTCACTGTTTGATATTTCTTTCCAAGGGTAGACAAAAATCCCAAAAAAATCAAGATTGACCAAAAATTTGACCGAATTTTCCAAATTTTGATCTACAACAACATACCTAAGTTTTAGTGTCTACACTTGAGGAATGGTGTCTCCACCATTGAGGATAAGCATCTCGTTTCTAAGGATTGGCATCTTTGCCTATGTTTTATTGTCTCCATTCAAACTAAATCCCCAATCAATTTTCATCCATCCAAATGATCATCAATTGCCAACTGATATCTTTGGCCAATCATCAGTCCAATCTTGGGTAACCTTGCCCTTCCTTTTCCTATCATTAGAATCCATTCTCCCATAATTATTTTCTTCTATCCATAAGGACTTATCACATCAAATCAAAATAATAAAAAACCCAATAATCAATCATCAATCATCAATCCTAATCCACATTCATCACTTTGTGAAGTTTGATTTAGATCTTTATCATTTGTCAATCCTCAATTAGCCTTGTGCTTGAGAAAGAATCTATCTCAAGTACCTTGCTCAATTAATCCTAATCACTTGGGCTGATCAAAACCCTAACCCTTCCCTAATCTTTCTTAAGAACTTAGCCTATCCTAAGTAGGGGAAGATTTAATCCAAATCAAATCCTAATATAAAGATCTAGATTTACCCTAGCTTGGTTGCTACCTTACTTTGTGGATTGCACCACTAATCCCTACACTTCTCCTAGAACACTAATCCAAGGATCAAGGTGTTATCCAAATACAAATGAATATTGTCCTAATCCAAGAACCAGTCCCCAAATCAAATCCAATTCATTCCAATCCAAATCAACCCCAAATCTAATCCAAATTTGCTAAGTCCTTGTCCTCATTTGGCATCCTCTCATCACCTTTCTTGACCAAGTCATTCCAATCCAAATCAACCCCAAATCTAATCTGAATTTTCTAAGTCCTTGTCCTTATTTGGCATCCTCTCATCACCTTTCTTGACCAAGTCACATTCATCCAATTCCAACTTGTCGCCCCATTCTCCTTATTTTGAGGCTACCTATGTATGATCTTGACTCACACTCACAAAAGTAAAAAATGGCTACCCAAAGAGATTAACTTCTTGATCTCAATCCTCATCAAATACCTTCTCCAACCCAAATCCAAAATCCAAACATCAAAGCTTGGTATGAGAAAATGCTCATGGATGTTCAAGGATCACCCTATCAACCATGCTCATCCAGCTCATGCATGCCTCAATGCTATCCAACTTCTACCCATCCATGTCTCCCACCCCAACCCACTTACCAAGTCAATCTCAATTCATCTCACATCCCTTATCCTTCCCCTACCTTTGACAAGGGAAATCCATTGTATTTCCCATCCATGTCTTTGTATTATCCCTCATCCACATACCCCTCCAATCCAATATGTATACCTCCATCTTCCCCCCATCCACATCCCAATCCCCATCTTTTTATAGAACCTTCATCACCTCCACTCTCCATCCAAGTACCTTATACCATAGTTCTCCAAGCCTTGAACCTATTTCACCAATACATAATCCCAATCTTCCATCTAATCCCAAAAATTCATAATCCTTATCCTTCAAAATCCATATCATCCCCATCCTCCAAGTCCTTACTCCATAATTTTATCTAGGAAATACTAGTAAAGGAGACAAAATCTCCACCTCAAAACAAAGTTTCCCAACCTCCCCAAGTCCTCCATCCACCTCCATCCCCTCCAAATGAATACAAACCTCAATTCCCTATGCTTCATGATACCACCATCCCTCCCTCTATCCAAGTTGAAGAATCCATATCCTCCGACATCACACCATCCCCACAACCCTAAACATGTCAAGAGATTATTCCAAATAATGCTATCATAAATTCCTCTCCACCTCAAGATCAAAGCATGCCTCCTTCTCATGATGCCACTCCATCCCAAAAATCCAAGTCTACCCTCCACTCCATCCTATGACCCCAATCCATCCCATGATCATCTTACTGTTAGGACCCAGGAGACAACTCAGAGGGGGGGGTGAATCGATTGTCTATTAATTGTATCCCAAATATAACTTAATCAAACATGATACTTAATACCAGTAAACCAAACTTAATGCCGGTTGATAGATTAGTAGTTAATATTAATAACGGTGAAACTTAATGCATAAAACAGAAAGAGAAACAACATCCACAACTCATAACACAAAGATTTTAACGTGGAAACCCTGTAAGGGGAAAAACCATGGTGGGAAACCTTACCCACAATTAGATGATACTACTACAGATAGTATGTGTATACAAATGGGGTCTGCACATGCAGAAAGGCCAACCGCCTAGAGCACATTGCTCAAATGAGAGTTGCAATGACTACAGTAGGATGGTTAAATCCTAGAATAATGTACTGCTCAAAATAGCATCTCCAATGTTGGATTCAATACCGGTAAAACTCTGATAATCACCTTCAAACCTTCCTTGAACCTTCTTTATGGTCTACTCATATGATCTTCAATATTTGCACATACCATGTTATAACCTTACATACCATATATTATCACATATCATCTCACAAATGATATCTTACATATATACCAAAACCTAAGACCAAATGTGTAGGTCGGCTCACTAAGAATATTACAATTAAATCAATTTCAAATAAGTCAAGATGCGATGCATCATGTCTGCTCAATACATTTACAACAATATCCAATCAATAAGTCATCTCCATAACGTGTCATGCTGATCTGGAATAGATAATGCATATTGGTCCATAACCTAGACCAATTTGCCGGTAACAACAAATATGTCAACCCAATTAGACCAATAACCACAACACAAAAACCAAGTATCCAAACCATGTCTTCGACATAAACAAGTGATCTACAGACGATAACAAGTCATCATCAGTGCTAGTAAAAAATATAACATGTCGGTGAACAATATACCGGTGACTATGCATAAGTCACTGAACTTGTTGGTGAACACAATGTGTCGGTTCAACATAACCATAGATCTCCAGAAGGATAAGTGTTGACATCAATGACAAAACTAATGCAACACATCCATAATACCAACAATCTCCCCCTTTGGTGTTGATGGAAACACTAAATGGAAATAAATCTAAGTGCCAAAACAGAATGCCAAAAACCAAAAACCAACAATCTCCAAAATAGATCAATACTAGAAATCAAAATACAAATGTCTATCTCTTCCAATGAAATATTGTCTCCAAAAGAATAATCTCTCCCCAAGGATAATGTTTTTTCATAGGTATCTCTCCCCCTTTGACATCAAATGCCAAAGCAATACATATACCAGAACATACAATCAACTCATATAACCAATTACAATAACCAATTGTTATAACCAACTACTCCCCCTGAGAAGTAGCTCTCCTCGATCAAAGCCAAAAAAAGGTTTCTCTGTTAATTTCTGTCGGTTTGATGCCAATCTTCAACTACCTAAGTCTCTACCGGTGAGGGTATTACCCAAGCTTCTCTCTAAGATATTCAAAGGTTTCCCTAGGAAAAGGATTAGTAAAGATATCCGCAATCTGTTCTTTAGTATTCACATAAACCAATCTCTCTTCTTTTGCTTCAACATTCTCTTTCAGAAAATTATATTTGATAGAAACATGTTTAGTCTTAGAATTAAATACCAGATTCTTTGATATATCAATTGCTTCTGAATTATCACAATAAATGATTATAGGTTCTTTGCATTTTACCTTTATGTGCTTCAACATTTTCTTAATCCATAATACCTGAGTACAATTAGTTGCTGCTGCAACATATTCTGATTCTGCTATTGATAATGATGTACAACTCTATTTCTTGCTCAAACATGAAATCAATATGCTACCAAGAAAGAATTCTCTGCTAGTGGTGCTCTATATTTCATCTACATCTCCTGCCCAATTTGCATCGGTGTATGCACATAAATCAAAATTTTCATCTTTAGGATACCATAAACCAAGATTTGTTGTGCCTTGTAGATACCAAAAAATCCTTTTCATTGTTGATTCATGATTTTGTTTAGGATTACTCTGAAATCTTGAAACAATACATACTGCATTCATTATATCAGGTCTTGTTTGTGTCAAATACAGTAAACCTCCAATCATAGATTTATATCTTGTCGGATTAACATGAGCTGAATCATCCTTCAATGTCAATTTATCAGTTGTAGTCATAGGAGTACTTACCGGTTTAGAGTTTTCCATACCAAATTTCTTCAGTAGTTCCTTCAAGTATTTTGTTTGACATATGAATATACCTTTATCAGTCTGCGAAATCTGCAGTCCTAAAAAGAATTTTACCTCCCCAATCATAGACATTTCAAATTCTTCTTGCATCTTATTAGCAAAGTCTTTACACAATCCATCTTCTCCTCCAAAAATGATATCATCAACAAAAACTTCAATAACCAAGATGTCATAATTAGTCACTTTGAAATATATGTTGTTGTTAGCATTACCTTTAGTGTAACCAAGCTTCAAAAGATATTTGTCCAATCTAGCATACCAATCTCGAGGAGCTTGCTTCAATCCATACAAAGCTTTCCTTAATCTACAAACCATATCTTCATTATTTGTCAATGAAAATCCATCAGCTTGTTCAATGTAAACTTCCTCTTCAAGATCACCATTCAGAAATGCACATTTTTCATCCATCTGATATACTTTGTAGTTCTTATGTGCTGTAAATGCAAGAAATAATCTGACTGCCTTAGTTATAGCTACCGGTGCAAAGGTTTCATTGTAGTCAATTCCCTCTTTCTGTGAATATCGTTTACACACTAATCTTTCTTTGTTTCTGATTACCTTACCATCTTCATTAAGTTTATTTCTAAATACCCATTTAGTTCCAATTACATTTTTGTCTTTAGGCTGGGGAACCAATGTCCATGTATTGTTCTTTTCAATTTGTTCTAATTCATCTTCCATAGCTTTTATCCAAAATTTATCTTCACATGCCTCAATAAAAGATGTTGGTTCAATTTGAAAAATTAAACATACCTCTTCATTTGCCAGTCTTTCTCTTGTCATAACACCTTGATACTTATTCCCAATTATCTGACTTTCAGAGTGATTCAGTCTTATATACCTGGGTTTATTTACTTGCTTCTGTTCTTCAGTCACTATGGAATTCTCTGATGATGCTGGTATGACTGGATCCACATTATGTACCGGTGCACTCTGTATTGGTTCATTTATGATCACCTCAACTGCTGGTTCAGAATCTGTAGACCTTGAATTTCCTCTAAAGTGTTCATCTATCTTCACATTAGCACTCTCAATGATCTTCTGCAATCTTTTATTAGAACATCTATATGCCTTTCTCTTAGATGAATAACCAAGACATATTCCTTCATCACTTCTAGGATCAAATTTACCAAAATACTCATCTCTCCTAATATAACATTTGCTTCCAAATATTCTGAAATATTTAAGAGTAGGAGTATTACCAAACCATAGTTCATAAGGGGTCTTATCGGTTTCACCTTTGATGTGAAATCTGTTGAAAGTGTAAGCTGTTGTATTCACTGTTTCTCTCCAGTACACATGAGGTAGATTGCTTCCAATATCATGCTTCTAGCTGCATCCAGAATAGTTATGTTCTTCTTTTCCACAATTCCATTCTGTTGAGGTGTCCGAGGTGCTGATAGTTGTCTTTTGATTCCATTCACTTCACAAAATGTATTAAACTTCTTAGATGTAAATTCTCCTCCTTGATCTGATTTGAAACATTTGATTTTCTTACCAGTTTCATTCTCTACCATTGCCTTGAATAACTTGAATTTTCCAAAAGCTTCTAATTTCTCCCTAAGAAAAGTAACCCAACACATTCTAGAATAATCATCAATAATTAGCATAAAGTATCTATCTCCCTGTAGACTTCTTGTTCTTGTCAGACCACATAAGTCAGTATGAATTAAATCAAGAACATTATTGGATTTCTCAGAAATACTCTTAAAAGTTGTTCTAACTTGCTTTCCCATTTGACATTCCTTATATATCGGGTTATGAGGTTTTACAATCTTAGGTAAATCCCTTACAGCCTTAGTTGAACTGATCTTTACAATGCAATCAAAATTTACATGACAAAGTCTCTTATGCCATAACCAACTTTCATCAATATGTGCAATCAAGCATGTCTTTTCACTGTTATTCAAATTAAAGATATTACCTCTAATTTGATTACCTGTTGCAATCTCCAATCTAGTTCTATTCATGATTTTACATTTACCATTCTTGAATTGTAACTGAAATCCCTTTTCAACTAATTGACCAACACTCAAAAGATTATACTTCAAACCTTCAACATAGTAAACGTTGTCAGTATTGTGCTTACCATCAAAAGATATAGTGCCTTTTCCTTTGATTAAACAAGCTTTGTCATCACCAAATCTTACTAGACCTCCATTGTATTCATGAAAAGATAAGAATTTAATTTTATCATCAGTCATATGGTGTGAACATCCGAAATCTATAATCCATTCATCTTTTTCTTCAATTTTAGCTGCCAGGGCCTGCTCTAATGACGGAACAGTAGGTGTCGGTTGATCTTCTTTTATTGCAACAAAATCCCATCCATTGTCTGCCGGTTCTTCATCAAAATCATCAGTAACTCCTTCATCAACATAGTAACATGATTTATCTCCGTTCTTCTTAAATCTGTATCTCTTATATTCAAGGTTAGGCTTATATGTCCTTTTAGCTTCCTCTCTCAATCTTGCATGTCTATCAGGACATCTAGATGCTATATGACCAACTTTATTGGAGTTAAAACATTTAAATGGTGCTTTACCTTCATACTTACTTCCAATAGGACCTTTAGGCATTTTCCTTGCAAATAGTGCTTCAAGTTCTTTTAGTTCTTCATTTTCCCTCCTGATATCTTCAAGTTCTTTTGCATAAAGTGCTTTCCAATCAGATTTGTCAGATGATGATGATGCTTTGAAGGCAAAATTTGTCTTAATTGTAGCAATATGACCAAATTCCTCAAGCTCAAATGCTGAAAGTTTTCCAACCAATGTATCTCTAGATACTGATGTGTTAGGCATTGTTCTCAACTCATTAATAGCAGTTACTTTCATTTTATATGCCGGTGACAAAGCTCTTAAAACTTTAGAAATAATTTCATCTTCACTTAAGGATCCTCCACAACATTGTATTCCCAAAACAATTTCATTAACCCTTTCCATAAAAGCAAAAATTCTTTCATCTTCTTCCATTTTTAGATTTTCATACCTGACCCGGAAGCATTCCAGTTTTGCAATTTTGACAGTGGTATCTCCTTCATTCAATGTCTCCAATTTATCCCAAATAGATTTAGCAGTAGATCAGTCTGATAATCCCATGATTTTCTGATCTGACAATGTGCTCAAGAGTGCTTCTCTTGCTTTGTAATCATTCTCTTGATCCTTAGCCAATGTTGGTGGATTAGGTTGATTCAGTGTAGGACCAATATAGCCATTCTTTGCAACTTCCCATATGTCTCTTCCAATGCAATTCAGATGTGTCTCCATTCTTATCTTCCATATACCATAGTTAGTTCCATCAAGTTTCAGACTGTCCTTCCTGAAAAAGTTTGTTTCCATAGGATCTCTTCAAACTGTTAGACTTATGCAAAAAGAGGACTAAGCTCTGATACCAATTTTTAGGACCCGAGAGGCAACTGAGAAGGGGGGGGGGTGAATTTGTTGTCTATTAATTTCATCCCAAATATAACTTAATCAAACATGATACTTAATACCGGTAAACCAAACTTAATGTCGGTTGACAGATTAGCAGTTAATATTAATACCGGTGAAACTTAATGCATAGAAAGAGAAACAACATCCACAACCCATAGCACAAAGATTTTAACGTGGAAACCCTGTAAGGTAAAAAACCATGGTGGGAAAACTTATCCACAATCAGATGATACTACTACAGATAGTATGTGTATACAAATGGGATCTGCACATGTAGAAAGGCCAACCACCTAGAGCACACTGCTCAAATGAGAGTCGTAATGACTACAATAGGATGGTTAAATCCTAGAATAATGTACTGCTCAAAATACCATCTCCAATGCTGGATTCAGTACCGGTTAAGCTCTAATAATCACCTTCAAACCTTCCTTGAACCTTTTCTATGGTCTTCTCATATGATCTTCAATATTCACACATACCATGTTATAACCTTACATACCATATATCATCACATATCATCTCACAAATGAGATCTTACATATATACCAAAACCTAAGACCAAATGTGTAGGTCGGCTCACTAATAATATTACAATTAAATCAATTTCAAATAAGTCAAGATGCGATGCATCATGTCGGCTCAATACATTTACAATAATATCCAATCAATAAGTCATGTCCATAACATGTCTTGCTGATCTGGAATAGATAATGCATACCGGTTCATAACCTAGACCAATTTGTCGGTAATAGCAAATATGTCAAGCCGATTAGACCAATAACCACAAAACCAAAACCAAGTATCCAAACCATGTATTAGACATAAACAAGTGATCTCCAGATGATAACAAGTCATCATCAGTGCCGGTGAACAATATAATCTGCCGGTGAACAATATACCGGTGACTGTGCATAAGTCACTGAACTTGCCGGTGAACGCAATGTGCCGGTTCAACATAACCATAGATCTCCAGAAGGATAAGTGTTGACATCAATGACAAAACTAATGCAACCCATCCATAATACCAACACTCACTCCTCATTCCCCTCATAATCCCATTCAATCTCAAAATCCAAGTATCCCCTCCACCCCATTGCATGATCCCCTTCCACCTCAAGATCCAGTCATCTCTTCCACCCCACCAAATGATCCCATCCCAAGTCAAGATAAAAATATTCCTCCATATCCATGTCATGATCCCAATCCATCTCAAGATCCTAATATTCTTCCTAATCTCCCATAAGATCCCAATCCTACGCAAGATCCCATCATCCTTATCCAAGCTATCCATGAATCATATACCTATCAAATTTTTTCTTCCACCTTCATCCACTCTAGTTTCCTCCAAGAGCTTACGATCCCTTCCTCATTCCATCCCCCTCAAAATGGGCTTGCATCTTGTTTAAAAAATAAGTATCCTATTGGAAAAATAATTTGTGAAAAAATGAATTATCAAGGCAAAGGTTTAGGCCTCCATGAACATGGTATGTTGGACTCCCTTCAATCAAAGAAAATAAAATCTCATATGGCCTTGGCTACAAAGCTCATGCTCAAGATTTTGGTATATCTTCCATGTCTTTTGAATCTACACTCCCTCCATTTAAATCCAAATATTTCCATTGCCCATCTTCCAAACACCTTTTGCATCCTTATGTCCTAAAGTTGATTCCTTCCTCATCCACATCCAATTTGGGTCCTTATGTTCCAAAGATAGACCCTCCATATCTTCTATCCATCTTGGGTCCTTACATCCCTCTATCCATCACTCCATCACCTCAAATAATCCCTAAGAAATATCAACAAAGGAACACATACTGAAATCCATTCCCACACACTCCCTCCATCATTCTATCCATGAAATATTCAAGTCATCCATCCTCATGCACCCAAACCATTTCTATTGGAAGAAATTTGGATGTCAAATCTAAAATGCATAAAGCTAAAAATCCACAAAAATCCAAGGATCAACATGTCCCCTCAAAAAGACATGCTCAAGAAAAGAAAAATATGATCTAAAAGAAGGAAATATCCAAAAGGCCACAAAGACGCAAAAAGAAAAAATAAAAAACTATGTGGATTCCCAAGCTAATCATAGAGTAAATTCATCTCAAAGTAAAATCTGACTTGGAATCCAAACTTGTTAATCCAAAATCTCCCTCCACTCAGAAGCCCTCTAATCCTCCATCTTCAAAATCCATTTTCGGGCCTTACATATAAAAATTCATTATCTTAAGTCCATCATCTCCTTCATCTATTTTGGGTCCTCATGTACCAAAATCAACATTTGATCCTCCATCTAATTTAAAATCCTCTCCTCTACAACTCCACCACCCTTCAAGGTGTGTGCCAATGTTGATCTTCCCAATGTCCCCATCCATTTATCCACAAATCTTTCAACACACCATCCATTATCTAGCATCCATTTTCCATACTCCCATTCCTTTAGTCAAAATTTTTGCATAAATCCCTATCCCCCTTTATCTTCCATCCATTCCATCTCCTTATCTATTTCTACCAACATCTATGAGCATACCTCCAATTCTCATGGTTCATTATAGTATATCTTTAAGGGATACTATCCATGGAACTAGATGCTTGAGTCCTCCCTTCCTCTCCCTTTCATGCATCCACTATCTTCCATGTACACTTATTCTCATCCTTATCTATTCAAACTATTCAAAAATAAAAAAGAAAAGAAAAGAAAAAAAAAGAAAAAAAAAGTAAAGAGAAAAAATCCATCCAATGGTGAAAACCACTTCTTGTGGCTCCTTGGGTAAGTACCATGATCAAAACTTGGTAAACAAGCATCATGTGTAATCCCCTCGTCCTATTGCACTCTACACTTGTGGGCAAGCATAATCCAAGCAATCCTACCATTCACATCAACCATATTCCTTATCTTCTACCCACATCCTATCTACATCCATCCTCCTTTCCTATCTTTGATCTTGACTATCCTATTCATATCCTTCATCTCATACCCCCCCATCCTATCCAAATGCATCCTCCATTCCTAACTTTGGTCTTGATCATGCTAGAGGAAAAATAATTTATATGCATGCTTTGAAATATACATGCCTTAATTTCCCCTCCCTCCATATCCATTACACATTATCCTTCCATCTCATACATCTTTATCCACCATCCTTCCATCCTTAATTGCACTACCTTTAGTGGGGCATTTTCCTCCTTTGCAACATAGTTCTTGGATCCCCATTACACCTATCTTTCATCTTGTAGTCCTTCATCTCCTATCCAAGCACACTCTCCATCAATTCCATCTTTTTACCAAGCCTAGGTTCTCCCTTGTCTTTGGTTCCCATTCATTCTTCTATCCTATCATGTCCCATCCATTTATCACCCTCTAATCTTATCCAATCCATTTATCCTCCTCCCATATTTTTACCAAGCCTAGGTTCTCCCTTGTCATTGGTCCCCATCCATTTATCCTATATCCACAATCCAATCCCATCATATTCCCCTCCCATCTTATCCAATCCATTCATGGCCCCCATCAAACTAAGCTTATATTGACTTTCACGTAATCCAAACACTTATCCACAACATGTTAACCAAATCCAAGTAAAAATCCTCCCATCTGCAAACCCCACACAACCAACTTGTCTTTTGTAATCCATCAATCTATCCACATCCTTCCCATAGGGATGCATCCTTCCCATGTCTGATAGTTTATCCAAATCCATCACCTGCCCATCGGGATGTATCCTCCCATGTCCGATAGTCTATCCTGATCCATGTCCCACTCTTGGCAAGAGACATCAGTTGACTATATGCATGCTGTTTGCATGATTGAGATTTTCACTTTGATTTTTATCTTGTGTCCCAGAACTATACCTGATCAAGGCTGCCTTGATCATCATATATCTTGGTAAGTCTTGGTTGGTGTTTAATGGGGCATAGTTTTTGTGGTATGAAATGTTTGATGGTTTCTCTTGTACGATCCAAGAGTCTCACATCTATACCATCATCGATGTTTAAAAATCTATGTGCATTGAGATAACCTATTGTTTGAGAGTCTAGTCCACGCCTCAGATATTCACAACATCCCTTTTCTTATAATTAGTGGTGTAGATAATTTGTGGCAATATCAAAACTAGGTTTTCTCTCCATATTTTACACAACAAATCCCACCTATCCACTCATCTTACACTCATCTTATTCATATTTTTCATTCATTTGTCCTGAGACTCCAATTTATTCATTCATTCCCCCTTCATCATCCTCATACTTTCATCATCTAGGCCTCCTATCCATTTTGAGATCAAACCTGTGTTCTTGGAACCTGCATGTCCTCTCGAGGAGGCATACCATTACCTCATCGTCATAATTCCTCATCTCACCTATGACTAGGAATCATGCTACTAGAGTTATATATTTTAACCATTATATTTTTATTCTTCTTTGATATAACATCACTTCATGATGCTATATCAAAGAGGCAAAATGTAGACGTATAAAATTAATTAAATTAATATTTAATTAATTTAAATATTTCCACATAATTAATTAATTTAATTGTGTTGGTCTTGTTCTTCTTAAAATTAATTAAATCAAATTTAATTAATTTTATCACTATAGCCTTTCGTAATTAATTTATCAAAATTAACTATTTACGTATTCTTATAAAGTCCTTCCAACATTATTTCTTCTAAATCTCTATTAGTTAATTAATTTCAATTAACTAAGCTAACCATGTGATTCCTACAAATCATTTTTTATTATCCTATCATCTAGCCTAATTAATCACTCCCTAGTCATGCTTATCATTATTCTCTAATTTTATATTCCTCCACTCATTATCTCTCCCCATTTCACATCCTCCTAACTTTCCCACTTGCACTCTAATCCCTCATTAAGCCACCTAATCAATATCCTTAATCATTTGCACATCCCTAATCACCTTGATTAGGGATGGGTCAACTCTTTGCCATAAATGGCTTTCCCATATCATCCTCCAACCTTAAATTCTACTGGTGTAGGAGCACCCAAAGACACAAAGGAAGACACAAAGGAAGTCTAAAAGAGCCTAATATAACCCATGAGGTGAAAATGATCACATGTAATAGGTTGATAGTTTTGTGAGTCAATAAGACCCAATTGATGTAAGGCATTGTCATGGTTGCCTTTTATAAGCCACCATTGATAAATGACCATGTGGGTCAGTAGGAGTCTAGGCATGAGTCAGGAAAATAAATATTGGTCTTAGAAACATCAGACCAATCCTTGGAATAGGTCGAATACACCTTGGAGTCGCCAAATTTGAAAAGTGCAAGTTGACAACTTTTGTTGTCATTGCAAAATGTTGTAAAAAGGGATAATTAATCCTGCAACGGTTCTCCAGTTTGGAAAGTGGTTGGAAACCATTAAGGAGGCTATATTATTCCCACTTGGATTTATTCCAAGCTGTTTTTGGCATATTTGTTGAAGTTGATGAAATTTGATGATGTTTTGGAGTTTGGAGCAATACAATACACTTGAAGTTTTCTGAAATTCCATGTTTTTGTTGTTCATTTCTGATCAGTACGGATTGGTGGATGTCTAAAACCAATTTGATGAGTTAGGGAAGTTTCTTACCTTTCATTTGAATCAAGTTTGAGGTTTTGTAACAACCGGGTTGTAGGGATCCATCCAAATCTAACCAGATTGGTCACAAACCCTGCCAACACCTAGGGTTTCACTGTAAAAGATGCCCTTAATCTGACATTTTCACTGGAGGACCAAACAACCTATGGGGAAAATATTATAAGGTAAATTTTAGCATAATATTTTTGTGTTGGTTTGTAGGGAGGCTCCAAGCCCGAAGAGAATGAATTGACCCTAGGCAGACATCTCTATGTGACCACTTGAACTGTAGAAGTGGATATCATTTACAAAAGATAAAATAGATGGGATCAAGTCTTGAAACCTTGTATTTGGTGGTTTGAAACCTTAACCCACCTTGAAGAAGTGTTGGTTTATTCAGGGGACTAATACCAGACGTACTTGCTTTGTAAATTAGGCCTAATTGGCTTAATTAGGTCTGGAAGGATAGTAAGGGTACAAACCTTTCAACTTGTGGTTAGAGTCTAAGCCTTCGAGTAATTGTGTAACTAGATAAAGGGTATCTAAATCTACCTTTAGTTTGTCTTTTCCTTTGGAATTTTATCAAGTTGTGTTTGGAAAACTCAATCAGTAGGGCTACTAGGCTATCGGTAGGGCTACTAGACAATTGGACATTTGTGAGGCAAGTATTCCCTAACACATTTGATAGCTAGATCTTATGGGTTTTTTGTGTTTGTTGGACCATCATAGAAAAAATCCAAATAGGTTTCTATCCCACCGGTACCGAAAGATACTAAACCAGTTCACACAAGGGTAGAGTGTTTTCATCATACCCATCCTGGAAGAGACTAAACCGATATGGATCTGGTCACACAAATTGTTGTGTGAGTTGAGTATTTGGTAGGTGTGTTGTTCACACCTTGAACAAACAAAATAACTTGTTTTGGACATAGTAGTTGTGGGTGAGAGAATGTTTTCACCTAGTTTGTTGCCTGGCTCTGCATCATATTGGTATCAGAGAATGAGTTGGATCGCTTGGGGAAAGTGATTTGTGGTGTATGTCTGTGGAAGTAAGTGAGGGAGAGGCTAGAAACATGCCTCCTAAGAGTATGTCTCAAGATGCCATCAAGAAGTTGTTTGAAGAGATGTTTGAAAACAGAGTGAGGGAGTTAGAGAAGGCCAAAGACAAAAGAAAGGAGGGTGAATATGACTCTGATGAAGAAGAAGAACAATGGGGAGAAGAAGAGACCCCAAAGTAGGAAGATGAGTTACCTGCAGATCAGAGAGCATTTTTTGAGGTCCTAAAGTCCATTGGTAGAGAATCCTCATCAGGTAAAGATGGCATCCCTATGTTTAGTGGGAAAATGAATGCGGAAGAAGTGATGGATTGGATTGAGGAATTGAACAACCATTTTGAATACAAAGAGACCCCTGAGAATAATAAGGTTATCTTTGCTAAGTCCAAGATGAAAGGAGCAATGCTCACTTGGTGGAATTACCTCCAAGGCGAGAGGGTGAAGAAAGGTAGAGGTATGATAACCTCATGGGATAGAATGTTGGCGAAAGTGAAGGTGCAATTCATTATGGTAGACTATGAAGTCCAAGTCTACAAGAATTTGTAAGGTTTGAGGAAAAAAGACCTTGATGTGAGTACATATACTGAGGAGTTCCATAGGTTGAGTCTAAGGACCAAACACCATGAGGAGGAACCGGAGAAAGTGGCAAGATATCTTAGTGGATTGAAATATAGTATCCAAGATGAGATCAACATGTGTGTGTGAAAAGTGGACCCGTATCTGTATCTGGAATACACAACACTTCAATTAAGTCATTAGATGCATGGTTAGTAAATCAATAATCAATGAATAATAAACCATTGCAAAGCGACCCATTGTCTTCTAGTAGATGCGATTTTAGATTGCTCTCAGATTGCTAAGCTATCCAGTGACTAGACAACACCTAAACGAAGGATTTTTAAATTTATATGAGCATGAATATGAGCTAAATGGATGCAAGATTTAAGCTAGATATGCAAGATTAATGTAACATGATTTAAGCAATATATGAATATTTAAGCTAAATGATTTAAGAAATATCAAATAACTAATATGCAATATCTCAATGCAAATTCTGAATGAACCTAGAGCAAAAACAACATAATAACAATATATTCTCCAGGATCTTTAAATGAGAGATGAGAGCCTGAATTTATAGAAAATTTAGAAAGAAACCAACGGCTGAGATCAAATGATGATGAGCGGTCAAGATTTTCCAAGAGGAAGCACAATCCAGGTGAATTGATGTGATTGGATGCTTTTCTCAATTTTAAAGGAAATTGAAATAAAATTAAGATAAAATCAGGAAAAAACTGATTATTTCTCTTTTTCATTCAATTTTAATACTTAATTGTTTTAATTGCTTTCTTTGAGATTATTCATCAATTTTTAATTTGTTTTTCAAGATGATTTCCAATTGATTTCTTTTCTTAATTTTTAATTCTTTATTTTTTAATTAATTCCTTTTTTGAAGATTTGATGGCAAATTGATTTATTTAATTAAATATGCTAGGATATTCAATAAAATAAACAAGATAATTGTTTAACATGATTTACTTGGAATGATCAATTAATTAAATAAATATTTAATTAATATTGGTTTATTAATTTTGCCATGTGACATTTGATGATTTTAGAAATTAACTGTGTGCTCAAGATTTATTTAATTACCTTTGGTTAGGACCTTGGTGATGAAATCGAGATTAGGGGCTCATGGTTTAGATGATTACGTTTGCCCCTCTTTGAATTAATGTGCGAGCAACACGTTGGTTCAAAGAAAATTTGATGTCTAGGAGATACCAGTTCTGAATTTGATTGATCATGAACCAGATGAAGAGAGAGGTATTTAGCTTGATTTGAAGCGATGAAGTTGAACAAAGTTGATTAAAGTGATATCGATCCTGAACTTGATTGAAATAGGACCGATGAAGAGAAAAGATACCAAACTTGAACTTGATTGATCAAGAAGCAGATCTTACTGATCTAGAACTTGATTGAACTCGACGCAGTGAGCAAAGATAAAATCAATCTTGAACTTGATTGATCAAGATACTATGAGCGAAGATAAAATCAATCTTAAACTTGATTGATCAAGATACGATGAGTGAAGATAAACTGTCCAGCTTGATTTGATGCGATGAAACTGAACACTTGCTTAGATTGAGCGTGATCAAAGATACTCTTTAAACCCTTGATTGAGTTTAAATGAATAATCAGCTTGATGAAAAGTGATGAAACTGATTAACGTTAAGAGACTGATTCAAATGAAGGCAATATCAACTTGATATGAAGCAATGAAACCGATATGCCCCTAGCGATTGATTTGATGAAGCTTAGTTGCTTGAAGATTTGAAAATTTTCTCGACATTTGAAGATGTGAGGTCATAAGGTCATGAGTATGCTCCCTCGGGAGCGAAATCAAAAGATAGAGAGGGTACACAATTATAGGCAATTGTTGAGCGATTATAAGTTATTTGAGCACACATGATTAATCTTGAAGATTAAAATCAGAGTTGATTTGAGAATTAAATTGAGATTTAGCATTGATTAATGAGGAATTGAGTGCAAATTGAAGAAGAGAATGAGTAGTTGATGAAAGTGCTAAGTGGTCAATGTCGTGAATTTTCGATTAGAGAATTCATGCCAAATTTCAATTTTGATCTTGAAAATGGACTCAGGACAACTGATTTACGAGCTCTTGATTTGACTTCATTGTACTTGTGTCAATCGATTTATGAGATGCTTGTCTATATGCTTTATTCTATATGTATGCATATCTTTTTAGTATAGATGAATGAATGCAAATGGAATATGGATGTTTATTTTTGTTTCTTTTTATGCAAATAAATGATGATGCAAATAAATGAGGAGAATGAGTAACTAGTAATGCAAGTGTTTATTTTTCTTCATGCAATAATATGAATGCAAATAAGTATAAAATGAAGTGTATGGATCTATATAAGATGCTCATGTATGTAGCTAACATCTCAATACACAAGTACTCGATTAGAGAAACGATGATGAAAAAGAGACCACTTAGCTGAGAAATGACGAATGCCTCAGACTCTTATTCAAAAGATAAAGATATCATTGTTATCATGCTGAAATCACTTGAAATGCATAAAATTTAGGATGAATACAAGCTAAACCTAGTCACTAGATTTGGAATGCTTAATTTTCATCACTGAGCATTTTACAAACAAAGCAGGCAAAGTAGAGTTCCTTTTCATATGTAATACTAATTATCTTGTCTGCAATGACCCTTTTTTCGTTCATATCCTGGGACAGATTACACATGCATCTGGATTGCGCATTTAAGAAATTCCCTCAAACAGATAAAGAAATGACTCCAACCTCCCTATAGCATACAAATAAGTGGAGTTGAGGTATGTGTGGCGATATCACCTTGATGTGAAGGCACTTATCATAGACACCTAGCTGATTAGATGTTTCCAAATCATCAGATTCATTCCTACAAGCAGAAAACAAAGAAAAGTATTATGCCGCCAATCCTTGCTTCTCTTAGTCAAGATATACTTCCTCGAGTTACTTAGAGGGAATAATAAGCGAAAGCCAATGTAAAAGCCAACACACAAAGAAAATTTTTATGCATATCTCAAACAGTTTAGTGATTGTTTTTAGTAGTCTTGTTTTACTTGTGTACTCAGTGATAAAACTCTTCAGTAGTTAGGAGACAGGTGACTAACTCAGAGTGGATGATCGGGTACCACTGACTGAAAGATGACTTGGTTGATACTACTTAGGACATGTAAATTGCTCAGTCGATTACCCTAAGACTAGGACATCGATTGGTTTCAAGCCATGAGGATTCCAAAAGAACCAGGATGTCACAAAAGCGACTAAAAGTTATGTACAAGCTAAAGAAAAGATGTAGCATTTCAGTACAAGAGATAAGACTAACTTGGACAAAATCCAACAACCATACTGATCTATGTCATTGTTTTGATTTGTGTGATCATTGATATGAATTTCTGGTTTCAAAGAGTAAATACCTCGTATAAGACCGATCTGTCTGGTTTCGAGTGTACCCTTCCTTGTATAAAACATGTTGATGTTTGATAGAGTTTGATAGATTGATTAACAAGACATGTGATAAGTTTGATTGCAGACCTTGAGATTTTGTTTGTGGTTGATTTGATTTGAAGGATGGTCTATGCTTTCTTGCTTCAGTTTTTCAGTTTTTTTGTTTTAGTGATTTTTTGATTTTTAGGATTTTGTTCAAGACATTTTATGATTTTTAGGATTTTGTTTAGGACATTTTATGATTTTTAGGAGTTTGTTCAGGACATTTTGAGACTTTTTTTAGGACTTTCTCAGCTATGCCCCTAGTATGAAAACCTATATGACATGATGATCTGCATAATGCATGTGGAGACAATGAATTTTTGATATGACCTATGTTAATGCAATATGCATGATGAAGATGAATTTCCTATTTGAACAAGGATGACTATGTTTGTTTAGCACTTTGTAATACATCAATTGAATTGGAGGTACAAAACATTTCATAGATAAGAGGTCAATCGATCCTTAAGGTCCCTTGGAACAACCAAATTAACACACTTAGTGACTAGGATTAACAAATGGAGACACATAAAACTTTCCCCATTGGTTCTTGAAAATTTGATATATTTTTGCCCATGTGAGTGCAAATGAGTTAATTCATGCTCTTGTGTTCACTAAAGATCATTAGCATCCTATATGAATAGCTACATGGATTATCCTAACTTCAAAAGCATCCTGAATAGAGCCTCGCTGCCAATAAGCTTTTAGAGCTCCGATGAGGTTATAGACTGTAATTTCTCGAATATTGCTCCATTGCCAGTAGGCATCTATAGCCCTGATGGAGTTACTCGCATGTTTCCATAGTCAAGCTTTTTGTCACACTTGTATGCGTGATATTTCAATTATATATCATTGCTCTTTTGCCTTGAGATGAATATTTGGCATAACACTTTTTTTCTTTTTTCTTGCCTTGACTTGTAAGTAATGAAACCTACTTGGGTGTGACAATTACAACGACGCTAAAGTAGAATGTTAAATTTTTCACTAGTCATATGATCAACTAGGTGTCTAGAATAAATTAGAGATTTTATTAATGTGTTTGAGATATAGCAATTGATAGATTTTGGGTTAGCAAGTCTCAAATAGTGAAATCACTAACCAACCATAAGTAAAGTGTCATCACAGAGTAATGTTGAAAATGAGTGACCTTAGGACCTGAAGGACTTTATGTCTGAATATATAAGAAAGGAGATGACCCTTGTTTGTCTTGAATGCAAACAAATGATAAAATTGGATAGTTGCCTTGTTTTATTGATGCTTCTATATGCAAACAAAAACTTTATGAATGTGATGTATTTGAAAAATAAACTATATGCAATGCAGTGCTTTTAAGAAAATGATATGTAGTGCAGAAAGAAAATGCTAAGCTAACCCAACCCTTAGATATAGTATCATTGAAGGTGCATGTTGTTCATAGGGTCAAGAAGTTTTGTGTAGGTAGCTCATTGGTCCAGCATAAAGATGTCTTTCCAAGAAGGACTCAGCTAAGTGTACATGTCCAGCATCTCCAATGTTGATTTCCTTAGTTTTTGGATTTTGCGATGAAACTAGGATAAAGTCTTATGAAAAGGATTGGATAAGGGGTATGGAAGGATGAAAAAGAGGTGTTGGATAATGGACCATATATTGAAAGTTTGGTGCATGAGTGAATGGAAACGTTTGCAGGATCACCATTGGCACACATCTTGAGGGATGGTGGATTGATGGAGGAAAAGTGGATCTCATATTTTGAGATTTGGGTGGAGGAACAATTAGGGAATTTGGGACATAAGGATCCAAAATAGATGAAGGAGGTGATAGATAAATATATTTGGAAGGTTTGGATGGAGGAACAACAATCTTGGCTGTTGATTTGGATTTTTCTTTAGATTGTTGTGCTTCAAGGAGACACTTAGGGATCCACATGGTTTTTGATTTTTCATGCTTTTACAGTTTCTTGGAACTCATTTCTTCTACAAGTGCCTTAGGAACCCGTATAGATTCTGATTTTTCTTTCTTTTTCTTAGTGGGCCTTTGTGTCCTTTTAGATGGATGGAAGGTATGCAAAGATGTACACCTTTGTTGATCCTGCATAAGGGATGGAGGGATATAGGGTCCTAAAATGGATGGAAGAGACGAAGGGGAAGGCATGTACCTGGATTTTTGTTTAGTAGTGATACCACCATCTTGAGGAATGTCACTAAGGCCATAACCCTTAATATTGTCTTTAACATGGAGGGGTTCTTGCTTGTGAATTTGACTTGTAGGATCTATAGACGTATAAAAATGACCATATTCCTAAATGAATATTTTATGTTCATTTCTCTATTTAATTAAATCTAATTTAATTAAATTACTTGCATTCCTCTATTTAATTAAGTAAAATACTCAATTAAATTCACTATACCCATTTAATGAATAAATCATTTTATTCAATTAAATCCCCTCCTATCCACTTTTAATTAAATTCAAATTTAATTAAATAGTTATCCTATATTGAATAAATCTAATTTATTTAATCTCCCCAATTTGAAACCAAATTGAATTAAATTAACTTTATTTCAATTAAATCCTATTATCCCTCCATCCACTTGCATTTTCCTACATCTCCCACTTGCCTTCCTGAACCCCTTCCTAATTTCTTCTAGACTCTTCTAATCGCTTCTAATTAGCCTAACCCATCTTCTAAACTTTGTCACATCCCTAAGCAAGGGGAGGTCACTTCTCAAAACCTTAAAGTCTTTGATAACCATTAAAGGCATCAAGTCTTCAATCACTTAATTTTCCAAAGTCTCCCAAACCATTAATGGTTAATTCAACCCTCTTACATGGTTAGAGACTTTTTGCCTAACTTAACCTTCATCCAACCCAAGGGTCTCATCAAGCCTTTAATGCTTTGACCATGATTATCTCTTAATCATTTGCACAAGAGTTTATCCTTGGATTAACTCTTAATCCAATGGGTAAGCCTAACTTAAGCTTAACCCTTATCTCTAGATGACCATGAGGTCTTCTCAGGCATTTAATGTCTCCAACCCCTTCTCTCAACCCAACCCTATGTTGACATTTGTCACCATTTTATTGGTGCAAATTGCAAACAGGGATTCCCAACTTTCAAACTCAACCCTTGATTAACTCTTTCAATCTTGGCCATCCATTTCCCTATTTTTGCTATAAATAGAGCTCTCATCCCTCCATTTTTATCAATCCAAATTTGTAGTTTCATACTTATGCTCAAATACATTCAAGCTTTTATTCCATTTTTATGCTCATCATTTTAGCCTCTCTTTAACTAAGAATTAGTCTAAATATGCATGTTTAGAATACTTTCTTTATCATTTAGTTCAATCATAGTCTAATATATCATGTTAGGATAGTATTCATACTAACCTTGTCATCTTATAGTTAGTTTATTGCATTTCTAGAATCATGCATAGCTTAGGATGCATCTCATATTAAAACCAACAAAAAACATCCCTCGTTCTTGCATTTGCCATCCCTAAACCATTTTGCTTAGTGATCTGAGAGCAAAAACGTTGGTTTGAGAGATCGTGTAAGATAGAAAACCATGAGACCAACCTTGGGAAGCTGAGTGATACTTCATTACTCCATAGCTTGCACCAAGTAGTCCTGTGAGTGTGTGAGCAAAGCTCCATAGAACTCCATTTTTCACATATTGAGTTCTATTGACCTGCTTTTCCCACATACATTTTTGGCGCCCACCATGGGGCACAATCCCATATATCTAATCGGTTTTAAAATATATCCAATTTTGCAGGCACGCAAGAAAAATGAATTAGCGCATTAAGTTAACTGTTTAGCACATCCGGTTAACAGCCTAGCGCATTCGGTTTACTGTTTAGCGCGTGGAGTCCATCATCTAGCGCGTGAAGTCCATATATTAGCACATAGGATTACTAATTTTCCTGTAGGTCTTGGTGTGGGAGAAAAACAGAGCAGCGCTTTCGGTGCACAGAGTAGCGCATCCCGAAAACAATCTAGCGCGTTGAAACCTTCTTTTAGCACATCGCTGTTATATTGTAGCACGTACAGTTTGTTCAGTAGCGCATCACAGACAGAAAATAATTTGTAACAGGAACTAAAATTTAGACTTGTGGAAGTCCACGAAATTCGCCTTTTTGCTAACAAATTGACTGGTTTTCTGTAGGTTACTAACAGTTGACTGCAGGTTTCGAATTCATTTTATTTAGGCTAAGAGTTAAAGTAGTTTAAATTTTTACTAACTTTTCTAAGTTAGGCAAAAGTTCAAATTTATTTTTTTTCTTGCTTAAATAAAATTGAACTCACTTTTATTTTGGGCAATTAAAACAAACAACAAATCAAAATCTTTTCTTGCTTTCCTAGGAGAAAATTTCTCAATTTGGGCTCTAAAAAGAACAACACAAAATTTTCTTTTTCGCAAAAATAGAGCTTAAAAAGAACCTCATCATCCTTTGGTGCATAAAAGGATCCACTTTCATTTTTGCAAAGGAAAGAACCTCACCTCAAAAGTTTTGTTACAATTAAAGAGGGAAGTGATTCCCCTTTTGTTTACCGATTTTTATTTGTTGACCAAATTGAACCTTTTGCTTTGTTGACGTGGTTATTTCCTTAGATTAAATAATCATTGCTTTGAGGAAGTAAAATTAACACCATGCTTTTCTTGGAGCAACATCTCCCAGTAGAGATTAAAAAATCACTGAATTGAAGCTTTAAAAATAATTTGTGATTGCCTTGAATCGAAAGAGGAAGGTATATGCTCTCCCCTTAACTGGGTGATCCAAAAAACCAGACCTCTCTTAAAAAACTTTCTTTCCTTCAAAGCATTTTACATCCTTTAGCAGGCCTACCTTCCCGAGGAGTTGAAATCAACTCTTAAAGCTGTTTATGGCCGGTGTGAAGGGAACGACCTAAGTGGGGAATGACTTTGACGCCAAGTGTTCCAACCCACTATAATCAAAAGTGAAAAGTGATGAAAGTCCTTTTCAACGGTTGCGCGCAGTGATTAGCCTTCCCCCACTATCCTCGAGATATGTAAAGCCTTTGTTCTAAAGGTTGGGAAGCCTCCTGAGGGAGTTTATCACTGACAGCCGAACAGGAAGCCTGATTACGAACCATAGAAATAGAAGCTTTGAACCGAGTCAGTAACTAGACATTTATAACATCCTAGTGCAAGGGTGGGGAAGAATCCGCCCCCAAGATTACTCACCATATATCTCCCAAGATAACTACTCAACTGTGAAGTGATTCATTTTGAGTTAATTTCTGGCAAAAGGCAAAAAAAGGGCCCCCTCTAGGGGTGACACGGCTGTTTGAGCTGACGGAGTATCAAGACTAGTGGGCTATGATGTTATTTATGACTTTTGAATAAAGAGTCTTTCTGAAGTGTATTATTCGTATCCAAACCTGTTAAAACATTGGGGATTTGAACACATCCTTGCAGAACATACACTTTTTGTTAGATTAGGCAAAATGGTTGTACTTTTTGTGCCGTGCTTGCATTTACTACTTCAGAAAATCATCCATCAAATCTGAAAAATTCACAACAAAATACCAAAATTTACAAAAAAAACCAACCAAAGGAAAAATCAGGGTAGTTTAGTGCATAAGAGCAACTTCTTAGCACGTGAGGTACTTTTGTTAGCGCATTCAACCATCAAGTTAGTGCGTCGGTTCCAAACAGTAGCATTTCATCCCAAAATCAAACCAGTGTTGAAACATTTAGCGCATCAGAAAAATAGTCTACCGCGTGGAAGCATCAACATAGCGCATGGAAACCAAACATTACCGCATCCGGTTCACAAGTTAGCACGTCAGAGGCCCAAGCTAGCGCATGACTTTTTAAACAGGTAGAAAATAATTTTTTGAACAGTCAAAACTTTAGCGCGTGTATGGGGGCAGCCTAGCGCGTGTGGTCATTATTTTAGCGCGTAGAGTAATTTTGGTGGTGCATTTCATCTTTGTTTTAGCATGTGATCAAAAACATATAGACAGAGGGCAAAACAGTGAGGAATTTTAAAAATTTTGAAAACATTTTCAAAAGCCTCTCATTATCAACAACATTTTTCATCAAAGCGGAGTAGCAAAAACAAACCGTTAAAACTATTTCTTGAGCTAAATTTGTGTCAAAACAAACGTTGTAAAAATCCTAAACTGATCGCACGATAAAACATATCTATCTTATCATAATCCGGAAACCTCATCATCAGTATCAACAGAATCCTTTACCATCTTACGGATTTCATCTAAAAAACACTTGTTTAAAATTTTCAAGTTGTCAAATCAAGTCTCCATATCAGGAGGCTTTTAATCCATATCATTTGACATGCTTTATCATGAAGGGGCATCTAAACCTTCACTTTGATAGAGTAAAATTTGAAATTTTCCAAACAAGATCAACTGAATCCAAACAAATCAAAGGAAACCATTGATCACTCATGGATGACTAATCCCCATATTTTGAGAAGAAAGAACCTTTATCGTAACATCACGTTGAAGAAACAACAACCTAGTTTTTCCAAGTTCATCAAGAGAAATAAGTTTTTATACATCAATCGTCAACTCTTCAAATCTCATCGGGTATTCCTTCATCATGTCAAACGTTATATCCAAAACAAATCCAACAAATTTGACAAAGAGCCCTTAAAAACAAGAGCCTACTGTCAAAAGTCTTCTTTTAATCAAATCATAAACTGCGGAGGAAAAATCAATCCGACATTCTTGCCCGATGAGTGTATCACTTATAACACATCTTGACCAGAACCACCCACCCCCAAGCAACATATCAACGAGGATTTTGTCCCCTTCGTCACTGAAAGTTTCTACTAAAATGCCTGTTACTCGCTCTCAAAGAAACCAACAAAGCGAGACACACGCGGAGTCTAGTATGAATTGAAGGTTGTCAAATCCTTTTGAAGTTCCACACTTAGAAGAGACTGAAATTTATGAAGCACTTCTTCAAGAATGTCAGGAAAACCCTTCATTCCAAAAACTTGTAGAAAGGCTTATGGAAAATGACAAAGAAAAGTATCTGCTCATGCTCACAAGTAAAGGCATTAAACTTCTCGAAGATTTAGACACAAACATCTTTAGAACCGGATCTCGACAATATGCATATAAAGAACAACAAAGAGAAGAGGAAACTCGTAACCTTGAACAACACATACCTGAGCAACACATTCCAGAACAACGTATACCAGAAATGCGTATACCCGAGCTAGAAACTCCAGAGAAAAATATACCATTTAACACACCCTTTCAGCTGAGAACTAATACAAGGGAAGAACTCTTCCCTCGATAAGACAATATACCTTTGGTTTCCCTTACTCAAAAAATGCAAATGTTACAAAGACAAATACGCGACATGCAACAAGGGACAACAGTGCGGTACTCTTTAAATGAAATCTGTCCTTATCCATTTGACAGAAGATTGAACATGGTGCCTTTTCCTCCAAACTCAGACGTTCCCAAATTTGATAAATATGATAGGAAAAGTGATCCCCGAGATCATGTTCGAGAATTTTGCACAATGAGTCTTGAATTTGCTCATGATGACACCTATCTGATGAGGTTATTCATAACCCAATACTCCTATAACATCCAACATGCCATAACCATGCTAGATGTCTGCAACACCAAACAAAAGAACAACGAAACATTTATGATATTCCTTCAATGCTGGCGACGTATGGTATCAAGATATCCTGGAGATATTCCTAAAAAGGAGAAAATGGAAATCTACATTGACAATTTGAATGGTGAAATGAGTTACAGGCTAAAACTTCAATGCATACCATGTTTCGCTAAATTGATTGAAAATGGCATTCAAGTAGAGGAAGCATGTGTCAAAAAGGGAACACTCAAATTCTACAAGGAAGGAACAAATTCATCAAACTACAATAACCAGAACAACACCAACCTAGATAAATCTTGATTTTGGACTTGAAACAAAAACGAAGGCAACAATGAATCACATGATCCCAAATCTAAGCAACTAGTGCTTGCATTATCCAGAAATCCTCAAAATAAGAAAAATCTTAAAAATGCTAATCCAAATGCTAACACATATGCACCAAACACCAATCAAGGACAACTCAACACAAACAACACCAATGATACTCAAAGCAAAAACATGAATCCAGGACCTAACACAATTCACGCAATAACACGAAAAATTTCCAAAAGCGTATCTTCACACCACTGGGGCAATCACTAGAATCAGCGTTCAAAGAACTTTTGGCAAACAAGATTCTTTCTTTGCCTCCAATTAGCAACTATGAACCCCAAATCAAACCACCTTGTTGGAATGATTCACACTATTGTGATTACCATCGTAACAAGGGTCATCGAATGAAAGATTGCATGAGATTGAAACACATGGTGCAAGACATGATTGATCGAGGTGACTTAACGGTAATGTTCTCAAAACAAATGGTGATCATGGAGCCTTTAAAAATCCTCTTCCAAATTATAACAAAGAAGGAGCTTCAACCTCGAATGATACACACGGAGCTCGTATCAACCATATCTACAACAACACCATAAATCACATATCAGCTGAAGATCATCAAGTAAATGTCATCACTATCCGAGATCAGTGTGATCATGAATCTATCAATGTAACAAACCAAACTCAGAAATATGTTTGAAAAGGAAATACGTCACCTACAACTACTACACCAAAAATCCAATATGACTTGGTTAGCCAACTACGCAAAACTCCAGCTCAGATATCTATACTAGAATTGCTGAAACTATCACCGAAGCACAAAGACATATTGGAACAAGCGCTATTGGAAACCAATGTACCTCAAAATCTGGATATAGACAGATTTCAAGCCATGGTCGCCCATATGACAGGACCTCATAACCTCACCTTCTCAGAGCATGACAATGCTTCCATGAGCCATCCGCATAACACTCCTCTCCATATCGAAGTCATTGTTTGCAAACACCGAGTAAAAAGAGTCTTAATAGATGGAGGAGCCGAACTTAATATATGTACTTTAAAGCTTATCCGTGCATTAGGCTTCTCAGAAGAGTCTATTGATCCCTGTAAGAAGATTACTATAAAGGCATATGATGATGAGGAAAGGTCCTCTAAAGGAACCGTGATGTTACCTATTCAAGTGGGACCAGTGCAAAAGGATACTATGTGTCAGGTCTTAGACATAGATCTCACCTACAATATTTTGTTAGGGTGACTCTGGATACATGAAATGCAAGCAGTGCCTTCTACGTATCACCAGTGTGTCAAATTTCCTTATGACAGACAAGAAATCTCCATATCTGCTGATCACAATCCATTTCAACATTGCAATGCAATGGGGGCAGCCCAAGACAGTTTGGTTCCTCATAATAGAGAAAAGCAGTGATCTTCAACATCAGATCTACAAACAGTAAAGCCCAACTCGTTATCTGGAGATTTGAAGTAGAAAATGCAAATCAAAGACCAAGGTATGGGAGAATACTCTTTGGAGCCCCTATGTTTGGCCAAATTACCGACATCACCTTGATCTCATGGATTGCCTACTACATCAACACATCTGGTCACTCAGCCCATCACCAAATTTGATGGTACCTTCATCCAATTGGGAACTCTAGTACATGAATCAGAAGACAAGGATATTCTTAGCTGGCTATACAAAGATGAGGAAGAAGATAATAGAGCAACTGCTCTAGATATTGTTCTACCAACACACCTATATGGAAAATGATACTTAATCATGCAGCAAATGGGATATGATGGTAAAGGACCTATTGTGAAACACAAAGGAGTCACTGAACCCATAGATCTTCCTTCACAACCCAGTAGAGATAAAACAGGATTGGGTTGTGAACTCACTTTCCTATTAAGAAAGCCACCCCGCATAACTGCAAAACCTCAATGGAAAGTAAAGAAGAAGTACAAAGAAGAATCTTGGTAGGAAGCACTCTTTGAATTAGCAGAAACAATCCGCAAAGCATGGGAACGTCAAGATCAGAAGTTACATCAGGAAAAACTTCTAAGCCACAAAAGGGCCATATCTGCAGCAGTAACTCATGTTTAGAATCCACTATTTCAAGAACCAATAAAATCGTCTCTGGATACCTTTATTTCTCCCCAAGGAGGCACATTCTATGAAAAAATACAGAAAGTAGAAGCCGGATTTGACACAAAATCAACAAAAACTATCAAAATGGTATCCATCATCAAAGATTTGTTTTCACCATACAACATACCAGTTTACAACACTGATAGAATCTGGGATGAGGCCTCTGAGACCGATTCCAATGAATATGAATGGGGTACCTACTCCAATGCTACTATAGATATCCCTAAAGATACTGAATCCATATCCCTTTCTCAAGAAGAACCTAACGCAGAAGATAGACCTCTTAAATTTGGACCACAGAATATCTATGACGCCAAGGAAAGCGAATAGAAACATTATGAACAAATCTATATGGAAGATAATACCATCGAAGACCTCGATGAAATCCTGGACTTCTTTAAAACCAAGAACAATCACGATGAAAACTCTATCCTAACACTTACAGTAGCAGAACTTGATCCACCTAATGATTCCTTATTGCTTGTCTTTCCTGACCTCATCGACTGGGATGAACCTGGAATCCATGATATACCAATTTTCCCAGATGATGAATCTATTATCCATTACCTATGTATCGTAAATCCAGAAACAGGTTCTACTAGTAAACAAAGTAATGATGTCTGCCAATCAGGGAGTGCCAAGTCTCTTAGTCGCAAAAATAAACCAAATGAAAGATCTGATGCTGAAAACTAGTCAGTGGCAGCTCTAGATCACAAAAAAGTAAAAATAAAGGACGCATCTGAGGGTGAAAACCTTTTTAAGGCACCTAACGATGGGAGACTTGACACTCTTCCTAAGCACTTTCATGAGCGATCACCCATATTGATTGAGCCCACTCAATCAATCAACATTGGTACCATAGAAGTAGTCAAAAACATACACCTTGCAGAATCTCTGAAAGAGGAGGAAAGATCAACATTCATCATTTTCTTTAAAGAACAACAAATTAATTTTGCTTGGTCATATGCTGATATGCCCGAAGTCGATCCACACTTGATCATGCATCACTTGTCCATCTCTTCAGGAGTTAAACCAATCAAGCAAAAGCTACCAAAGATGAATCCACAGGTAGCACTCATGGTCAAAACTGAACTAAAGAAACTATTAGATGTCGGATTCATCCAACCCATTGACTATGCAATTTCCAACATCATTCCAGTATCAAAACCATATGGTAGTATCAGAATATGCACTGACTTCAGAGATGTCAACAAAGCTTGTCCAAAAGATGACTTTCCTCTATCTAGTATCGACATAATTGTAGACCTCACAGCAGGACATGCAATGCTCTCACTAATGGATGGTTTCTCAGGCTATAATCAAATCAAAATAGCCCCAGAAGGTCAAAATAAAATAGCGTTCACCTGTCCTTGGGGAACGTACTGTTGGAATGTTATGCCTTTTGGCTTAAAGAATGCAGGGGCCACTTATCTAAGAGCAATGACAACAATCTTTCATGACATGATGCACACTTTTATGGAAGATTACGTGGATGATTTACTAGCTAAATCCTTCACCAGAGCAAAACATCTCAACATCCTAACAAAGATCTTTGATCGATTGAAGAAATTCCAAGTCAGGCTCAACCCTAAGAAGTGTGTCTTTGGGGTTACATCAGGCAAGTTACTAGGCTACATAGTCTCAGCTAAAGGTATCGAAGTAGATCCAGCAAAGGTACAAGCCATTATGGAAATGCCACCACCAAAGAATATCAGTCAACTCAGATCTCTACAAGGATGACTTTAATCAATTAGGCGATTCATCGCTCAGCTAACAGATAAAAGTTTACCATTTAACCATTTACTACACAAAAATGTACCATTCAGATGGGAGACCAAGTGTGCAGAATCTTTTTACCAAATCAAACAGTACCTGATGAATCCACCAATTTTAGTACCACCAGTCATAGGAAAGCCACTTATCTTATATATCTCAAAAACAGATGTATCACTGGGGGCACTATTGGCATAAGAAGATCAACAAGGGAAAGAATGAGCCATATACTATATCAGTAGGACATTGAATGGCTATGAACTCAACTATACATTCATTGAAAAGGCTTGCCTAATAGTGGTCTTCACATCTCAGAAGTTCCGACATTATATGCTAGCACACACAATTAAGTTAGTGGCAAAAATTGATCCTCTCAAATATCTACTCAGCAAGGCAGCTCTTACAGGCAGATTGGCTAAATGGGTCATGATTCTCAGTGAATTCAATATCCAATACATAGAAAGACATGCCATCAAAGGACAAGCAATTGCAGATCAGCTGGCTGAAGCACCGCTACCAGGAAAACAAACTATGGAGATTGAATTTCCAGACAGGGACGTTCTTGCTCTCTCTATCAAACAATGGACCCTATACTTTGACAGATCCTACACACAACATGGTTCAGGTGTTGGCATTCTATTCATCACTCCTGAAGGACACACTATACCAAGATCATATAGGCTTATGTTCCCATGCACAAATAATGTGGCTGAATATGAGGCATTGGTTATAGGCATCAAAATGGCCGTAGAATGGAAAATCACAGAGTTAAAGGTCTATGGAGACTCACAACTAGTCGTCCATCAAATCAACAACGACTATCAGACAAAGGATGACAAGCTTCTACCCTACAAGTGAATGGTGGATGACTTGAAGCAATATTTTGTACACATCACCTTTGAACAAATACCAAGGTTGAACAACAAAGCAGCTGATGCAATGGCTACAATCGCTTCATTACTACAAATTCTAGAGCAACAGAGTCGTTATGAGTTTCTGGTAGAGCAATTGTTCTCCCCCGCCTATGACCACTCTGAATCCCATGTTATCTATGCCTTGACTAGTTCAGATTCTCCATTATATGGACCAATATATGACTACCTCAAGAATGATATCTTACCAATTGACCAATCCCGTAACCAAAAATGTAACTTTATCCGACAAGCTGTCTGTTATACCCTTACCACTGATACTTTGTATCATTGAGGTCTAGATGGTACTCTTCTTCATTGCCTTGATCGTAATGATTCAGATTTCGCTTTACACGAGCTTCACGAAGGTATTTGTGGCACACATTCAAGTGGTACTACTCTTGCTAGAAAAATTCTTAGGATGGGATACTATTGGCTTACAATGGAGAAAGACTCATATCACTTCACCAAGAAATGTCCTAAATGCCAGATCCATGGTAATCTGATACATGCACCAGTACAGGAACTGCAACCATTTACAACATCATGGCCATTTTGTCAGTGGGGACTAGACTTGGTCGGCAAAATTCATCCTTCATCTTCAAATGGACACAAGTTCATTATAATAGCAACATAATACTTTACCAAATGGATAGAAGCAGTTCCCATGACCACAGTGACTGGGAAACAAATTGCCTCTTTTATCCTAAATTATCTAATTTGCAGATATGGTATTCCAAGTTCCATCATCACCGATAATGGGCGCCCTTTCAAAAACCAAGATGTACAAGAACTATGTGAAAAATTCAAAATCCAACATCGGTTCTCTACACCATACTACCCACAGGGAAATGGTCAAGCAGAAGCATCTAACAAGACAATACTAAAGATCCTAAAGAAAATAGTGAATGATGTTGGCAAATATTGGCACGTCCAACTCAATCCAGCACTTTGGGCATACAGAACCAACATCCGCACAGCTACAGGAGCAACACCATACTCATTGGTATATGGATCAGAAGCCACTCTGCCCCTGGAAGTAGAAATCCCATCTCTCAGAGTCTCTTTGAAAGGTTTAATCCCAGATGAAGAGTATCGAGTTAACCGACTGCAAGAACTTGAACTATTAGATGAAAGACGTCAACATGCTTACACTCATCTCAAAGCATATCAGCAATGCATGTGTAGGAGCTACAATCACAAGGTCATCCCTCGTAATTTCAAAATTGGTGACCTAGTCCTCAAAGAAAATCCAAGAAATCAGCAAGATTGAGAAAAGAAAGGGAAATTTGAACCTAACTGGTTGGGTCCCTATGTCACCATATCAGTCTATGGATTAGGTGCCTATCAGCTAACAACTTCAGAAGGAGATATGCTCGATGAACCAACTAACAACATCCATCTGAAGAAGTACTACACTTAAGTAGCCTAGTGCACGAAAAAAAAAAAAAAATCAAAACAAAACACAAAAAAAACAAAAAAATTCACAGAAATACCAAGGATGGATGATTTTCTGAAGTACTAAATGTTGCATTATCGCATAAAAATCTTGACTAGTTTTGCATTTTGAGCTTTTTCAATTATTGGATTCTCTTCCTTTTCTCACTAAATGCTTCAAAGCTAGAGATCATGGGGAACTTTCAATATTTTCTTAGTCTTCTGTCTGGGAGGTGATCACTTGTACTATGTGAATACTTGCCTCAAGACATGATGCATCGAATATCACTGAAGGTCTGATTCCACTTCACGCATACAAATGATTTAATCTTGTCTATTTACGCAATCTGCACTCAGGTCGTCCTGGTTCAATTATACTTTGACGCTTGTGCTATCTTGCAAAATCAAAACATCATGTAAATTTTTCTCAGGTCATCATGGTTTAATTATACCATTATGCTTGTATAAATTCTCAACATATCCTAAACAAATCAATGCTTAATGATGATACCTACAAAGAAAGCAAACAACATATGGTTGTATCGGGATGACAAATGCAGAGTGAGGATGCTCCAAAAACATAGTTACATATCATTTTACAATTAGTTGCATATCATTTTACAATTAGTTGCATATCATTTTAGTATAGTTGCATATCATTTTTCACTTAGTTACATATCATTATCATACATCTCAAAGATACATTTCATAGCATATAGAATCATACATCTCATTTTCAAGATACATCTCACAAACATATTAAAAGCATACATCCTGCAGCATACATTATACCATATATTTAAGCATTGCATCATCATCACATAACGAAAAGAACACATAAGCACATCCATTCATATAACCCACCACATGATCAAAGATAATGATGCCGTATATATATATCTCCAAAAATGATCAAAATGTACAAAATCTATCATCTCTGTGTCTAGTACAAAGAATACAATGATCAAAAATACAACAGAGACCACGTCTCTCAGGTATGGCTATCCCGTGATGGAGATGGTCTGGCTCTAGATGTCCCCACCCTTGGATCTCCAGGGGGATCCTGTCTCGATGGCCCTGTCACACCTTAGCTCTCGGATCGCGACCCAGTATCTTGAGATCGACTGGATCTCGACTGTGTGAAGCTCTGTACTCGGTGATCCCTGGGTACCACAACCTCATAATGCTGTTGGTAGTACTCCATCTCCTGAGCTCTCAATGATAGCTCTCTCAGGGTGTCTCTCATCGGACCACCCGCCGCTGCTCTCTGCACGCTGGCTGCAAGCTCCTCCGCTCGCCCCCTCTGCTCTATCTCTGTGTCCCGCTTAGTGGTCAACTGTGCAATCTGCCGCTGATATGTCAAAACCTATGCCTGCAACTACTATACAGTCACCTGCAGGGTCCCAATCTGTGCATCCTCAACATGAGTGGGGATCCAAACCCATAGCGGTACCTGCACAGGGGCATCCCTCTAACTCTGCCTGTCCTCGGTGCTGGAGGTGGGAGCACATCCGTCCTCCTCCTCTGTGCTGGTTGAATCACCTCATCACTACCCCCCACTGCAGCTAGAACCTCCCCCACCCTCCCCTCTCCACCAGCTCCAATAGCCAATCCGCCTCTCCCCCTGTCTATCATCGTCTGTCTGACTGCTCTCTCCACACCTCTATCTCTCTCCACACCTCTATCTCCCCTCCTCCCTCTCACTCCTCTCCCTTGTCGTCCTCCTCAACCATCTCCATCATCCTTGTCATCTCCCTCTCCCTCCTCCTCATCATCATCGAATGCCAGCCGCATCTCCTCGGGATCCGATATCCTGGCCACTGCCCGCGTGGCAAACAATCTCGCAAACTCATCGGTCATGCCCGTATCCAAAATATCTAAGGCATAATCCCATATCTGGAATGCCAAACTAATAAACTCCTCCACTGCCACCACGCTATCAATGGTTGGGCCCCAATCTGATACGTCCTGCCTCCGCCGTGCATATAAGCAAGCCCCCTGAGGTATACCCTGATGTCACCCAAACTGTCTCAAAACTTTGGTCACCACGAACCTCTCAATAACAAATGGGGTCCTCCCAATTAGGTATCTCATCATAAACACGTAGGGCATCTCTAGCCCATCCTCCGCCCACACCTCACACCCTATATACGGTCTCCATGTGACCATATCGATGCCATCCAGCACTCTCCTCCAATGCTCTAGTTTGCCCAGCTTCTGCTGAACAACTAGACCCATGTATCCATAAGTATATGCACATCCAATGAGCCTATCTCTATTTTCTAATGGCCTAGCAGAATGTGCTCCCAGTACCATACCTGTAAGAGCGTCACGCCAACTGAAAAACTGTCGTAACCTAGGTATACCACCTCGTGCAGGTCCCTGTACAGATGAGCTAGCATAGCCAATCCCCACACAAACCTGTGACCCTGTGTGACCATGTCCTCAAACACCAGCCCCCATCCCACAGAGAATCCCTTTGACCTACGATCAGGACAAAGGAATCCATCGATAAACCTTGCCAGTACTGATGGAAGAGGTGCATAATCCAGGTCTAAGAACTCCTACCATGGGATCTCATGTCCGCATACTATCTCATCATGAAAAATATGGTGAAGTTCCTCTATGCCACCCTCCTCTGACTACTCATATGGTAGTAGTGCACCTACTACTGGTATGCGCAGGATCCTGTAACAGTCCTCTGGTGTGACTGTCATCTCACCTGTGGAAAAATGGAAGGTGTTTGTGTTGCTGTGCCACCTCTTTGCAAGCGCTGTAAGTAGCCCCTAGTTCAAAGTGAATTGAGGCATATCCAATAGGGACGTCAACCCGCATCTCTCAATGATATCCAGGTCAGCCTGTGTCAACCATGGTATCAGAGTCCAAGGCCTAGGAAATCGCTCATGCGACTGCACCACGCCCAATCGCTCCTGTCAACCAACAAAACAAGTCCAATATCAGTTTCCACATCAAAACAAAGATATCAAAATCCAACTCACATCAACAACATGAAACAATTTGCTCATCTACATCAAGTTCAAAATCCTATCATTTCATATCAACTTGTAAAACAACTCAAGTTATCAAAAACCATATCAAAACTTGTAACACAACTCAAGTCTCCAAAACACATAAACTTGTAAAACAACTCAAGTTTCCCACCCATATCAGCTTGTAAAACAACTCAAGTTTCCAACTCATATTAGCTTGTAACACAAATCAAGCTTCACATGTTGAACTTGAAACAAAGTGCAAAAACAAATCATATTTTGATTAACACAACACATTGATATCTATGCATAACTTGAAATATCACAAATCAAAACAAGCTATTTCGACACTCATATTGGACAAATCAATAAAACCCATGACAACAAAATACAAACAATTTCACAAATCACCTCATCTCGCAAATTTTTTTTGGATGCGCTAAAACAGGTTGTCTATGCACTAAAATCTACCCATGCGCTAAGCTGTTTTTCTTATGCGCTAATCTATTTACCCTATGCACTAGACTAACCCTACGTGCTAGTGTTTTTTCACCATGTGCCACCTAACCTACCCTATGCGCTAAAACTTCTCCATGCGCTAACCTATACCTCACTGGCGCTACCTATCTGACCCTATGCGCTAGGTCTACCCTACGTGCTAAAATCCCTTACCCATGCGAACCCCTGTGACCCCTATGCACTGGGTCTACCCTACGCGCTACCCTACGTTCGACATGCGCTATTTTCACTCCCTGTGCTACCCTAGACTTTCTATGCACTATGCTATTTTGTTTCAGACACAGCCCTAAAATTAAGCTTCATGCGCTACCTAAATTTTTGTATGCGCTAATTTGCGACTTTGACGCACTACAACACTAAAACTGAATTTCAAAAATCAAAAAATGACCAAAAACGACCAAATCAAAAATCAAAACAAGGTCAAAAGTGTTGACTTATTGGTGGTTCATATGCGGCAGGTCTCCGGTACCTCCGAACATGCTCAAAACGATGCTTGGAATACGGAATAGGCATTTTTTTTCTTCTCTCCAAATTCTCTTTCTCCAAAGTCAACAATGCACAAATGAATCAAATTAAAGCACTTTTCCCCTTTTATAGGAGGAAAATGAAATTAGGGTTAGGAAACTGGATATGTAATGTGGTCGCGGTCCCCCTTATACCCTAAAATTTGTAAATTATCGGGAGATGAATCAATTTAAAATATTTCATATAGACAAAATCATATACACCAAACACGAATCACCAAATAAAATCAAAATCTTCAAAATATTGATTCATCTCCCGAGGGGGCATCACACATAAAATCAAATCTGGGGCATGACACAAATCATAAGAGCGATACAAATATTTCATTTGATCATAAATCACGATAACGCATCATTTTCTTTGAAATAACATGTGCACACACGTCACTTCAAAGAGGGGCAAAATGTAGATGTATAAAAATGACCATATTCCTAAATGAATATTTTATGTTCATTTCTCTATTTAATTAAATCCAATTTAATTAAATTACCCGCATTCCTCTATTTAATTAAGTAAAATACTCAATTAAATTCACTATACCCATTTAATGAATAAATCATTTTATTCAATTAA
This sequence comes from Cryptomeria japonica, assembly GCF_030272615.1. Taxonomy (NCBI): domain Eukaryota; kingdom Viridiplantae; phylum Streptophyta; class Pinopsida; order Cupressales; family Cupressaceae; genus Cryptomeria; species Cryptomeria japonica. Next base: position 217,785,130 of record NC_081405.1, on the reverse strand, counting down.
ATCCCCCCTTATCCACTTTTAATTAAATTCAAATTTAATTAAATAGTTATCCTTAATTGAATAAATCTAATTTATTTAATCTCCCCAAATTGAAACCAAATTGAATTAAATTAACTTTATTTCAATTAAATCCTATTATCCCTCCATCCACTTGCATTTTCCTACATCTCCCACTTGCCTTCCTGAACCCCTTCCTAATTTCTTCTAGACTCTTCTAATCGCTTCTAATTAGCCTAACCCATCTTCTAAACTTTGTCACATCCCTAAGCAAGGGGAGGTCACTTCTCAAAACCTTAAAGTTTTTGATAACCATTAAAGGCTTCAAGTCTTCAACCACTTAATTTTCCAAAGTCTCCCAAACCATTAATGGTTAATTCAACCCTCTTACATGGTTAGAGACTTTTTGCCTAACTTAACCTTCATCCAACCCAAGGGTCTCATCAAGCCTTTAATGCTTTGACCATGATTATCTCTTAATCATTTGCACAAGAGTTTATCCTTGGATTAACTCTTAATCCAATGGGTAAGCCTAACTTAAGCTTAACCCTTATCTCTAGATGACCATGAGGTCTTCTTAGGCATTTAATATCTCCAACCCCTTCTCTCAACCCAACCCTATGTTGACATTTGTCACCATTTTATTGGTGCAAATTGCAAACAGGGATTCCCAATTTTCAAACTCAACCCTTGATTAACTCTTTCAATCCTGGCCATCCATTGCCCTATTTTTTCTATAAATAGAGCTCTCATCCCTCCATTTTTATCAATCCAAGTTTGTAGTATCATACTTATTCTCAAATACATTCAAGCTTTTCTACCATTTTTATGCTCATCATTTTAGCCTCTCTTTAACTAAGAATTAGTCTAAATATGCATGTTTAGAATACTTTCTTTATCATTTAGCTCAATCATAGACTAATATATCATGTTAGGATAGTATTCATACTAACCTTGTCATCTTATAGTTAGTTTATTTCATTTCTAGAATCATGCATAGCTTAGGATGCATCTCATATTAAAACCAACAAAAAGCATCCCTCATTCTTGCATTTGCCATCCCTAAACCATTTTGCTCAGTGATCTGAGAGCAAAAACATTGGTTTGAGGGATCATGTAAGATAGAGAACCATGGGACCAACCTTGGGAAGCTGAGTGATACTTCATTACTCCATAGCTTGCACCAAGAAGTCCTGTGAGTGTGTGAGGAAAGCTCCATAGAACTCCATTTTTCACATATTGAGTTCTATCGACCCGCTTTTCCCGCATACAGGATCATGAGAGGGCTTTGTAGGCATGACAGATCCTTGAGGTGAACATGGAGGATTATGACAAGGAGATTAAGGGATACTTTGATCTTGACATGAAAGAGCACCATTGGATAGAGTAGCAAGGGTGTTTGACTCTTCATTTTGAATAGGATTGTTTGAAAAGGTGGAAGAGGCATCATGATCTTGTTTAGGAATGATGATTTTCTCTTGAGATGGAAGGGGATCATCTTGGAAGAAATGGAAAGGTATAATGGGATCCTCATGGGATTCTAGGGAGATAGGATCTTTTTCAACCATTGGATGGGATTGAGGAGTTTTGGTGTCTTGATCTTGATTTATGGCAGGACTTATTTTTTCATTTTCTAGATTATCCTCTTGACATGAAGCCATTTCTAAGGAAGAGGTAGTGTTTTTGATATGCATGGAGGATTCTTGGAAGGTTTTCATAATTTGGTATGATGGGGAAGCATTTTGAGTGGGACTCTCTGTAGTGGGTACGTTTGGAATTGGAGTGCATGATGGCATAGGATCTAGTATTTTTAAATTTTTAAAGGAACTTGTATCAATATTGGCATTAACTTGGATTTCCATAGGAGATAGCCCTTGAAGGTAAACATAAGAAGTTTTATTGCTTGAAGGAGATGAAGACATAATGGAAGGGATGGAGGCCACATATGCAGCCTTGCTAGACACAGGTTCATGATTCTGATTATGCTTAGAAGTAGTTCCTTCTTTTTCTTTAGGTGAGTCATTAGGATCTTCAATTTTAATGACACCATTATCAATGAGATCTTGAATCTTATGTTTTAATTCCATGCATTTTGAAGTCTTATGTTCATTTTGTCAATGATATACATAATACTTACTCACAAATTCACATCCCCATGTGGTCTTTCTAGGGAATATGATAAGATTATGCTCAAGAAGCTCTTTCAAAGTCAACTCAATAGATTGCCCCAAAGGTGTAAACTGTCTATCTAGAGGATATTTGGAGGAAATGTCTTTATGTCTTGGTGAAGGTGTCTTGTGAGCTTGTTTGAGATTTGGCTTTTGATTGTTAATTATTTGTTGGTTTTCAATTGTCAAATCATATAATCGTTTTAGCATTCCTTGAAGTTTCTCACTCTTGATATCATGCATTTGTTTCTCAAATGGAGTCATTGATTTATTTTGTTGGATTTTCAGGTCATATATTTCTTTCTTGATATCTTGAGTCATTTGAGCCAAGTAGCCATGGGAATTAGAGTTAAGGTAGCCATTTACAGTTGATAGCGAGAGGTGTTACAGATGTCAAGGTGAGATCAAAGCTAGTTGTTCGTTGAGGGTAGAGGTTGATGTTCAAACTTATGTGGGTGAGATACACTGACTCCGATTTTGAGTCGAGGCTAAGTAGCCTAAGTGATAATCGAGAGTGAAGTTTGGACAACATATTGGTTGATTGGATTAGGTTGATTGAGCTAGCTAAGAGGTAACCGACAAAATCATGCAACACAGTTGCAGAAGGTACACTACCAAGGTGTCTTTATGCTTAAAAATTATGATAACCAGTTTTATGCTCACCGTAGACTGACAAATTTGACTATTTTGACTGATAAGATTAGGAATTCGTACATATTTCTCAGACCTAGATGACAGTTTAGCTGTTTCCAGACAATAAAGATAGTTTTTCATACGAGTTGCTGCCTGATTTCACATGACAGTTGGGTAGACTCCAAATGATAATCTACTGACTGTGATATATTTTCATATGACAGAGTGTAAAAGACCATACGGTAGTTTCTCAGACTCGTATGATAGAGTTTGTAAAGCTAGAAGACAAAATATGAGGATTAATGAAAGCTCGTATGATAGTAGGTATGAAACAGAATGATATTTTAGGAGGGTCGTATGAAAAAGGACTGGACAAAGACAAAATTTTGACAGACAGAGTTTTTACGACTAACGAGGACCAATTTTTGATATAGGACTGATTCTCACTGATCGACAGGGACTAGTTTTTGACACTGACAGAGTTTATCACTGATTTATTTGGTATTGTTTTCTCTATTTTTAGTGTTTCAATTTTAGTTTCAGGGATGAAATTACAGAAAACACGCAAGATGTTCAATAATTCTAAGTATAGAACGCTAACCCTATGGAAGTTGGCTTAGAGAAGAAAACCTTTGCTTGCTGACTTAGGTACACACCCAATAGCTAATCAGAATATGACCGCTGAGTCTCATGCAATGGATTCTCAACGCCGTATTAGCTGACTCCAAACGCTCATGGGGACACGATATGGCAAGTGTCTTGGGAGAGTTACTATCTCTCTTGCAGAAAGATTATCAACCTTTTAGAGGTGAACCAAATAGCTTCTAATCTTATATTTCTTAGTTAGGAATTCTATTTGAAATTACCCCTTGAAGTCACGCAAGCATGATTGAGGCCTATAGCCCAACTAGGTACCGAAACAAGCTTTAGTCACATAAATGTGATTGAGACCGTGAGACCCTACAAAAATGCTCGATATGAGAGATCTCAAAGAGAAAACTCAAATAATCCCATCCTTTGAGACTTTAATCATCAGAGGCCTATTTATTATAGTGAGTTGGAATGCTCAGGTCCAGCTATACTCACTTGGGTCATTCTCACAAGGTGATTACTTTTTCCCATTGTGACAGGCCCGCTAAAGGTACACAAATCTCAATTTTAGAAAAAGCCTCAAGGGTCTAGATTTCTGATTGTCTGTAAAAGACAAGAGCATACTCTCCTACCTCTTATATTTTTCTGAAAACACAAAAGACATATTTGTTCATTAACCAGATAGCAATTTAAGTGCCTAAAAATGAATTTAAAGAATACACGATGTTTGGTCAATTTTCTTTAGGCAACCTGCAAAAACAATGCATTAGTAGTCATGTTGTTTTTATTATTTGATAGGTGTATGTGTGATTAATAAATTCTTTGATAAGCATTCTACAAGAAATTGGTTAGGCTATGAAAATCTCAGGCAGATAGAAGACAATTCAAGGTTAGCGTCAGTATCATCAAAATTTAATTCAAGAAAAACCCTGAAAAGTAATTTGTTTTTCAAAAAAAAAAAATCCTAATCTAACTCCTCCAACCTGCAAGAAATTGTTAGAAACCTGCAAGAAGAAAAAGTTAATGAAATATGAAATCTCTTGGTGGGCTTACACAAGCCTAATTTCAAATCGTGGTTACAAATTTTTCACTCCTAATGCTGAAATGCCCTGAAATTTGAGTGTCTAAAATTTGGAAGATCCTCCAAAAACTAGATTTTGCATTATAACTCTTGGAGGTTCGAAACCCCTCTCAAACATCCTAACAATATATATGGAATATAACTTAAAGTATAAGAAAATTATACTTAAATGTTATATTCCATATATATATTGACCTTCCACAAGCCTAATTTCAATCAAACTCGTAAAAAAAACTCTCTGTTTTTCATACGACAGAATAGTAACTCATACGAGTATTCTCACCTGGCCATACAAGAATTCTCACAGAATCAAACGAGTAAACATAGAAGCAAATGAAAAAGCAGTTACTCACATGACTATTCCCATAGAGTCGAACGACAAAATACAGAATCTGATATTCAGAGTAGAAATTCATACGAGCCCCTTTTCTAATTCGTACGATAAAACAAAGACCTTGACAGAGTGTCATACGATGCAGTAATAACACTCGTACGATATTTAGTAGAGACTATATGAACGAGACCTGCGGGATAAAAAAAGTGATTTTGAGGCCGAAGTATTGAATTCTGTGCCCCACAGTGGGCACCAAACATGTGTGTGTGAAAAGTGGACTTGTATCTGTATCTGGAATACACAACCCTTCAATTAAGTCATTAGATGCATGGTTAGTAAATCAATAATCAATGAATAATAAACCATTGCAAAGCGACCCATTTCCTTCTAGTAGATGTGAGTTTAGATTGCTCTCAGATTGCTAAGCTATCTAGTGACTAGACAACACCTAAACGAAGGATTTTTAAATCTATATGAGCATGAATATGAGCTAAATGGATGCAAGATTTAAGCTAGATATGCGAGATTAATATAACATGATTTAAGCAATATATGAATATTTAAGCTAAATGATTTAAGCAATATGAAATAACTAATATGCAATATCTCAATGCAAATTCTGAATGAACCTAGAGGAAAAACAACATAATAACAATATATTCTCCAGGATCTTTGAATGAGAGATGAGAGCCTGAATTTATAGAAAATTTAGAAAGAAACCAACGATTGAGATCAAATGATGATGAGCGGTCAAGATTTTCCAAGAGGAAGCACAATCCAAGTGAATTGATGTGATTGGACGCTTTTCTCAATTTTAAAGGAAATTGAACTAAAATTAAGATAAAATCAGGAAAAAACTGATTTATTCTCTATTTCATTCAATTTTAATATTTAATTGTTTTAATTTCTTTCTTTGAGATTATTTATCAATTTTAATTTGTTTTTCAAGATGATTTCCAATTGATTTCTTTTCTCAAATTTAATTCTTTTTTTTCAATTAATTCATTTTTTGAAGATTTGATGACAAATTGATTTATTTAATTAAATATGCTAGGATATTCAATAAAATAAATAAGATAATTGTTTAACATGATTTACTTGGAATGATCAATTAATTAAATAAATATTTAATTAATATTGGTTGATTAATTTTGCCATGTGAGATTTGATGATTTTAGAAATTAATTGTGTTCTCGAGATTTATTTAATTGCCTTTGGTTAGGACCTTGGTGATGAAATTGAGATTAGATTCTCATGGTTTAGATGACCATTTTTAGGGTATTACACAACATACAAGCACTAGAGATAGTGAACAAGTGCTTTCAACTAGTACTAAGAGCAGAGGAGAAGCTAAAGAGAAAGAATAATCAGAATAACAGAGGTAGAGGGGGTAGAAAATTCAAAGGAAGAGGCCCTATTAATGGTAGAGGATAGAGTCCTAGGACATAAGGAGAGGCTAATCAAGAAAGTAAGCATGGAGATGGTAACACAAGAGTAGGTTTCAGAGGAGGAAGACCCAACCATAGAGGTAGATTTGGTGGAAGAAGCTCAGAGCCTTTCAGATGCTACAACTACAATCAAGTAGGTCATACCATAGCTAAGTGCCCTAAGAAGACCATATCAAGATCCCAAGGAGAGGGGAGAACACATTTGGTTCAAGACATTGATTGTCAGAGTGTCAATTCACCGGATTCCTACAGACTTCTAGAGAGAGGAGAAGCCTTGATGATAAGGAGAACATTGTTGAAGGTACCAAGCAATACTGAACCTCCACAAAGGAAGACACTCTTCTAGACCACATGCAAAGCAGGAGGCAAGGTATGCAAGGTTATAATAGATTTATGTTCAACTAAAAATTTAGCATCCTTAGAAATGGTAGAGAAACTAAAATTGAGAAGAATTACTCATCCATTTCCATATAAAGTTTCTTGGCTTACTAAAGGAAAACAAACCTTGGTAGAAGAGCAATCATGGGTTGAATTTCAGATAGGAGCATAAAAAGACAAAATTTTGTTTGATATTGTTGAGATGGATGTCTGTCATCTTGTTTTTGGGAGACCATGGCAATATAACCTCAAGGCCCGTCATGATGGACACAAGAACACCTAATCCATCACCAAAGATGAAAAGGTGATTGAGTTGATACCCCTTCTTGATAACAGTGAGGATCAGAAGGAGAAGGAGGCCAAGATCATGATCATGGAGGGAAAAGAGTTCCTCAAGGAAATCAAGGAAGAGGGAACACCTTGTTTTGTAGTGATGTCAATACCAAGGCAAGAAGAATAGCCCATTTCAAATGGCAAAGTAGAAAAGAAAAGGGTGACAGTCCCTGAGGAGGTGGAAGAAATATTGAGCAAATACAAGGACATAGTGGCAGAAGAGTTTCCAATAACCCTACCACCAATAAGGGAGATAATCCATTGCATTGATTTCATTCCCAGTGCCACCTTACCAAATAAGCCAGCCTAAAAAATGAATCCCTAATAAAATGAGGAAGTTGCAAGGTAGATCCAAGAGTTGCTTGATAAAGGTTTGATAGGGAAGAGCTTGAGCCCTTGTGCAGTCCCGACTATCTTAGCACCAAAGAAGGAGGGAACATGGAGATTGTGCGCTGATTCTCAGGCCATTAACAAGATAACCATCTGGTATAGATTCCCTATGCCTAGAATAGAAGATTTGCTTGATTGTTTAGGAGGTTCAAGGTATTATTTCAAGTTTGATTTAAAAAGAGGTTATCACCAAATAAGGATTAGAGTCGGTGATGAAAGGAAAACTTCTTTTAAAATAATTGAAGGATTGTATGAATGGAGGGTGATGCCATTTGGGTTGTCAAATGCCCCTAGCACTTTCATGAGACTCATGAATGAGGTGTTGAAGGAGTTCATTGGTAAGTTTATCATAGTGTATCTAGATGACATCCTAGTGTTTAGAAAGATAAAGGAGGAGCACCTAAAACATTTGGATATGGTCTTGAGAAGGTTGAATGAAGAGAAACTAATGATAAACATGGAAAACTACGTGTTTTTGTAGGAAGAACTAACTCACCTCGAGTTTATGATTTCTAGAGGAAATCTAAAAATGGATGCTGATAACGTGAATGCCATTCTTAGATGGCCAACTCCTATAACAATTGGTGATGTAAGGAATTTTCACGGCCTAGCTACCTTTTATATGAAGTTTATTAGGAATTTTAGCCAGATTTGTGCTCCCATGTTAGAGACCATTAGGGGTGGAAAAAAGTGTAAATTTTCATAGACCAAGGAGGTGGATGAAGCATTTGAAATGTTGAAAAAAAGGTATCACAACAACCGGTTCTTACCTTACCAGATTTTGACAAAATATTTCAGATTGAATGTGATGCAAGCCATTTGGAAATAGGTGTAGTACTTAGTCAGGAAGGTAGGCCAATTGAATTTTTTAGTGAAAAATTGAATGATGCTAAAAAGAAATATTCTTCCTATGATTTGGAGATGTATGCATTAGTTTAGGCACTAAAGAAGTGGAGGCATTATTTGCTTCCCAAAGAGTTTATTGTGTATACAAATAATCAGGCATTAATCTTCCTAAATAGTCAGGAGAAATTAAGCCATAGGCATATGAAGTGGGTTGATTCCATTCAGGCCTACACCTTTACAATCAAACACAAGAAAGGTGTCTCAAACAAAGTTGTAGATGCTCTTAGCAGGAGGGCACTAACATTTTCAGAAATCCAGTTGGAGAGTGTAGGAGTTGATTCCCTCAAGGCTGTGTATGATGTAGATGAATATTTCAAAGACATCTACAAGGTATGCACTGAGTTTGGTATCTGGTATCATTTCGAGTATTATGATTATTTGATTCAAGATGGTCTTCTTTTCAAAGGATGCCAATTATGCATTCCTAAATGTTGAATGAGGGATAACATAATTAAGGAGAAGTATAGTGGTTGTATGGGGGGACACTTTGGATTAGACAAAACTCTTGAGTTGGTGAGAAGATTTAATCACTGGCCTAAATTGCAGACATATGTCATAAAATTTGTGGATTCATGTGTGGTGTGTCAAAAGGCCAAAGGGACAATAAGAAACATAGGAGTATACCAGCCATTGCCCATTCCTTCAAGACCTTGGGAAAGTGTGAGGAAGGATTTTGTGATGGGTTTCCCAAGAACTCACAAAGGTTTTGACAGTGTTTTTGTAGTTGTTGACAGGTTTAGCAAGATGGCACATTTTTTGCCATGCAAGAGAACAAGTGATGCTACATATGTTGCAAACCTTTTCTTTAATGAAGTTGAAATTTTTAGGTAGGACATTTTTGGAGGACTTTATGGAGGAAGTTAGGCACAAACTTGTCTTTTAGTTCATCTTATCATCCCCAAATGGATGGATAGACATAAGTTGTCAATAGGTCACTCAGAAATTTGTTAAGGTGCCTCACCAAGCAACATGGTGAAAAGTGGGATTCCATCATTGCCCAAGCAGAATATGCCTATAATGATTCTATCAATAGGAGTACTAGAAGGAATCCTTTCCAAATTGTCTATGAACTGAATTCAAGAGGTGTGCTGGAATTGAGAAATCTACCCTCAACTGAACATTTCAGTGCTTGTGGAGAAGAATTTGCTGAAGGGATAAATGAGATTCATGACCAAGTTAAGATGAAATGGTAGAGAAGTACAAATAAGTACAAGGAGAAGGTTGATAAAAGAAAGAGAGATGTGCAATTCCAAGTTGGAGACATGATATGGGCCAATCTGAAAAAAGGGGAGATTGCCAAAAGGGAAACACACAAAGCTCATGATGAGAAAGGTTGGACCTTGTCTAATACTCAAGAACTTAAGGAACAATGCATAGGAAATCCAATTACCTTCAGATATAGGTATATCCCCAATATTTAATGTTGCAAATCTGACGCCATTCAAAGGTATAGTGCAGGAAGATGGTACATTTCTGGTGGAGGATGTTGCAGACATACTGAAAGACTTTCCAATTCAAGGGCCACCCAAAATTGAAAGAATATTGGACACCCAGATTGTGATGAAAAATAGGAATAAGGTCTACAAATAATGCCTTGTCAAGTGGCAAGGACTCCTTGAGGAAGATGCAGTATGGATGGATGAAGACCATATGAAGAAACATGGGACTACATTGCAGGAACTCATATCAAGTTGACTTGAGATTGAATCACCCAAGGAGTATGGTGTAGGAGAACCCAAAGACATAAAGGAAGACACAAATGAAGTCTAAAAGAGCCTAATATCACCCATGAGGTGAAAATGATCATTTGTAATAGGTTGATAGTTTTGTGAGTCAATAAGACCCAATTGATGTAAGACATTGTCATGGTTGCATTTTATAAGCCACCATGGATAAATGACCATGTGGGTCACTAGGAGTCTAGGCATGAGTCAAGAAAATAAATATTGTTCTTAGAAACATCAGACCAATCCTTGGAATAGGTTGAATACACCTTGGATTTGCCAAATTTGAAAAGTGCAAGTTGACAACTTTTGTTGTCATTCCAAAATGTTGTAAAAAGGGATAATTAATCCTCCAATGGTTCCAAAGTTTGGAAAGTGGTTGGAAATAGTTAGGGAGGCTATATTATTCCCACTTGGATAGATTATAGGTTTTTGTTGGCATAGTTGTTTAATTTGATGAAATTTGAAGATGTTTTGGAGTTTGTAGCAATACAATACACTTGGAGTTTTTTGAAATTTCATGTTTTTGTTGTTCGTTTATGATTAGTATAGATTGGTGGATGTCTAAAACCAATTGGATGAGCTAGGGAATTTTCTTACCTTTCATTTGAATCAAGTTTGAGGTTTTGTAACAATGGGGTTGTAGGGATCCATCCAAATCTAACCAAACTGGTCACAAACCCTACCGACACCTAGGGTTTCACTGTATAGATGCCCTTAATTTGACATTTTCACCAGAGGACCAAATAACCTATGGGGAAAATATTAGAAGGGCCATCGTATCATAAAATTTTGGTGTTGGTTTGTAGGGGGGCTCCAAGCCCAAAGATAATGAATTGATCCTAGGCGGGCATCTCTATGTGATCACCTGAACTGTACAAGTGGAAATCACTTGAAGAAGATAAAGAAGATGGGATAAAGTCTTGAAACCTTATCCCACCTTTTAGAAGTGCTGGTTTATTCAGGGGACTATTACTAGGGGTACTTGCTTTGTAAATTAGGCCTAATTGGCTTAATTAGGTCTCGAAGGATAGTAAGGGTACAAACCTTTCAACTTATGGTTAGAGTCTAATAATTTGGGGAATTGTGTAACTAGATAAAGGGTATTTTAATCTACCTTTATTTTTTCTTTTCCTTTGGAATTTTTTCGAGTTGTGTTTGGAAAAGTCAACCGGTAGGGCTACTAGGCTACCAATGGGGCTTCCAGACAATTGGACTGTTGTGAGACAAGTATTCCCTAACACATTTGATAGCTAGATCTTATGGGTGTTTTCTGTTGGTTGGACCACCAATAGACAAAATCCAATAGGTTTCCATCCCACTGGTATCGGAAGATACTAAACCGGTTCACACAAGGGTAGAGTGTTTTCATCATACCCATCCTAGAAGAGACTAAACCGGTATGGATCCAGTCACACAAATTATTGTGTGAGTTGATTATTTTGTATGTGTGTTTTTAACACCTTGAAAAAACAAAATAAATTGTTTTGGATATAGTAGTTGTGGGTGAGAGAAGGTTTTCACCTAGTTTGTTGCCTGGCTTTGCATCAACTACCCACTTTGGTCCTTTCAAGGGAATTCAAATTCTTTGAATCTCGCCATGCAGGACATGTTCCCAAGGAATTTTTAATTGATTTTCTCATTTAGTATCCCCACACAATCCTCTATTTTGGAATTTTTTATTCCTTTTCCCTTCTCCCAAGGAATTTTATATTCCTTGTCTCTTCCCAATGTACTTTGGGAACTCTTCTCCATGTATCTTGTAGGTGAGGAAACAAGAAATGCCTTTATGGAAAATATCTTGAATCCCACACCTTTTCCTCTCAATCCTCTCCCACTTTCTTTTAATCTCAACCCTTCATTCCAAATCAATCTTGGCCCTCCATTTTGGCCTCCTCCAATCTATAAATTGGAGTCTCCTCCCTTTACTAATCATCCACATTTTGAATATTGTCTTGTTGTCCATTTGAGGATGAAATTCCTCCATCACACCCTCATAATTCCAAAATATTACCATAGCCAATCCATATCATCCACAATCATCCTTTGAATCTAATTCCTCTTATTATGTAGTGGAGAGCAATCCACAATCCATCATCTTAAGGAACAAGTCAATTGGAGCAATAGGGCGCCTCTACTTCATCAAGATTAATCGAAGGAAGAGAAGAAAACTAAGGTATAATGGTTCATTTATGTATTTGAATTCTTTATTTGTGTTTTGATTTGATTTATGCACTAACCATTAGGCCCAAATTTTTCCCCTTTGCACTACCTTTAAGAACTATATTCCATCTTTATCTTCTAATATGCCAACAACTATTCCCATGGATCCTCCTAAAGTGGAAACCCATGACAAGGCTATCCCTAAAGAAAATCCTTGTAAAGTAGAAAGTCCTAAGTCTACTCCTACTCCATCTCTTTCTTCTCAATCAAATGCATTTCTTGGTGATGATTGGGGATCCTTAGAGTTTACAAGCTCCTTCATTGGAGAATGTAAAGTCAACCCTATCCACCTTAACATTCCAAAAGTATTATTCACACCTACTATCAAAGATGATCTTTCTTCTATATCTTGAGATCATGTGAACACCATTGGCTATATCATTAAAGGTGATCCTCCCCTTTTGGAGTTGCAATCACGTTATGGTCTAGGATTCAATATTGCTTCCAAGTATGGATACAAAGCATGGTATTGGGAACATGGGTCAAGGAGTTAAGGTCCCTTTGAAATAGAAACTATACTCATTTATAGTGGGGTTAGGTTACAAAGCTTCTCCTTGTCTTCATCCCCTCCATTGTCTAATTTTCTTATGTCTTCTTCTTATTGTGAGAAATCAAACTTTTCTCCACAAGAGAAAGGCTTGCTTCCTGCTCCTTATCCTTTATCTAATGAAGAGTTTATTTTTTTGAGGCTTCTTAAATCCTTCTTGATTACTCTTCCTCCTCCTACACATAATAAGTTTCATAAGGATGATAAAGAAAAACACTCTTTCTGTGCATATCATCAAGTTCTTGGTCATTCCACTATTGAATGTAAGGCCTTGAGGGATAAGATACAACAACTTTATCAATTAGGTGACATTAAGTATTCATCTATTAATGCACATTCTTCTTCTTCTTCTTTGCATAATAAGTGATATCAAGGTTTACCTCTATCCTATTCTTTTCCATATTCCATTCATTTGTGCATTCTTACTATACCTACTCTCCACCCATGGTGGCATCTACATCTTCTTCACCAACAATGATTCATGTCCATCTCTCACTCATTGTGGTGACTATCTTTTTGTCACCCAATGTGGTGATTATCTATCTTGGCCCTTTATTGATCTTATCTATAGTGGGCTCCCTCCATATTGAGAAGGTCCTATATAGCATCTATTTATCTCTATAATTAGTGGTTCTCTTCGACAAGCGAAGTTGGTTCTACTGTGCATCTTATCTTTTGGTAGTGGATTTCCATCATAGAAAGGTTGGTTCTACTTATGTTTTGGTAGTGAATTTCCTTCATATCTAGGTTGCTCCTACTTAGCTTTGATCACCTGGCATGACACAACTTTCTAGATTGTGATCTATCTTTTTAATCATTACCATCTACATGATCACTAGCTATAGAGAAAGCTAGTGTCTGGATCATGTACTATCTCTTTGACATCGATTGATTCTCTAACTTTTGCGTGCATTCTTCCTTGAAGCAATTTATCCTTTCTTTCTTCTCTCCTTTTTATAATTCCTCTATGTGTGGTTTCTTGTATTTTGGGGATGGTGCATAATACTAATATAACTTTTTATATCAAGGCCTCTTTCACTTTGCTGACTGAAAAAGTTTAGTTTTATTGTTATGTTCTTTCATGTGTGTGTTATCCATGTTCTTGTCTAGATATCTATTTGTTTATCATGATCTAACCCCATCATCTTGGGAATTACTTTCTAACCTTGTCTTATGTAGATCTTTCTATATAACTCATTTTTTTTTGTAGGTCTTCAGCTTAGGGGCATGCTTCCTTGGCTTGAAGATTTGTTTACATACTCTATAGTATCCTTTTGGCATCATGATGTTATTTATGTTTAGTAGATTTCCTTTAGTGTGCATATTCATGTTGATTCATAAGCTTGCTAAAGTGGGGGAAAAATGTAGAGTAGAAAATTGCATGTCCCTTTGCAATTCCACCTACACTTTTGTACTTACTTTATTGTCCATTCTCCTAGCATTTGATTAGGCTCATTTCAGCCCTTGCATCAACCTTTTCCCTCTTAGGATTTTCAGGACACCGTTTCCAGTAGTTATCCTTAAACTTTTATTTCATGTTCGCTGTGTGTTTCGCTTTTCTCTTGTCATTTTTGAGTGTGATTCCTCTAGACACTAGCATGCCACATAGACGTCTGCGCCACACATTCATCTTGCAACATCTTAACATCCAAATTTTGGTTATGTGCATTTTGACACTTGTCACCTATCTTGGTCAGTGGAAATGGCTCAGAATCTTCTAAATGACTTGTTAGCCTCTTCTTTCCCTCCTATTCTCTCATTTAAATCTATCTCTTTTATTCATTTGATATCTCTGGTTCTCTCAATAAGGATCTCTAATTCTTTGGTCTCTCACAACTTTATCTTGCTCTGTCACTTGCTCCAATAGTCTCTAGTTTTCTACAACATTCTCAAGCTCTCACAATAATATTTTGCTACTCTCTTGGCTTTCTCAAGCCTCTTTGGTAATATATTTCTATAATTCTATCTATCTCATCTTTAGGAATCTTAGGATTTATCACATCCCCTATCTATTTAATCATTTATCATTATAGCTATTTATCTTTTGATCTATTTGGGTTGTTCGTGGAGGTATAAATATTGAAACAGAGCTCTGACTAAGGCAGGCCTCTAAACACAATCCCCAACATTTTTCCTCTTCTTCATGTGTGCAAGTCTATTAGAAGAATTCAAACACATAAGGGTTTTCTTTTTCTTTATTTATTTTAGTTATATCTATTTCTATTTGTATTTATCATCTAGTATTTGCTTCTACATTTCTAATTCCTAGATTTTGTAGGTTGATTGAAACATAGAGTTAGGTTTTCTCTATTTTTTGAATTTTCTATTTGCATTTCGTACGAGACTACAATGCGCTACACAGACATTTGCGTGTCGTGGTACCAACCTTGACCAATATGCTTAGATTTAGACTAGAAACTCCCTATCATATGCTCTTTCAATTTCTCTAATTAGATATCTTCACCAGTTTCACTAGTTGGAGATATCTAAATGTATGTTGTGAAATTCTCTCTCAAGGGAACATAGTTCTTTCGTTTGCATGTTCACTTTTGCACCATTACAATTATCAAGGTATTTTATCCTATGGGTTCATGAAAAAATTTAAACCATGAATGCCAGTGGCCAACAAGGTGTGTTATGTTGGGTGATTAATGATTATGTCATGGATTCTACTAGATAGAAAGTTGTGTTACTGTAATGTCCCAAACTAATAAATTTGTGATATTAATTTGAATTTTCATCAAGGGATAGAAAATTATAATTTAGTTCTTATTCCAAACCCTCATATAATTAATGTTTTCAAATAAATTGAAATATCCACAAAGGTTTAACAATTTATCTTATAAACTATGCACCCGATTTGTAGTTTTGATAGGCAAATAAACCCCAAACTTCACCAAACTTGACATGGAAGTAAATAATATCAAAATAAATATTATTTTCATTAAAACCATAGTCTCACATTTGATATATACATCAATATATTTTTACTATAAATAAACCCAAAATAGTGAGCAGATACGAAGCTTGAAATGTACTACAAGATCACAAATCTTCAGGATAAACTTATCAAACCTCAAGAAAAATTTGCTAATAATAAAATATTATAAAAATACATGAAATTATAAGAAACCCATGACCTTAATGCTGCCATTAACTATTATCACCAATATTGCACCCATTATGCAAAAGCTAAATGCTTAGCAATCTTGTGAAACATTGGAAGATTTCTAGGCTCGTGGGTTGCCTATAGTGGAAATCAACCTCTAGAGTGAGCTGGTTCTCTTGGTGAAATCTCCTAGAAAACTAACTTGACTGAGAAAAAGGATAGAGAAAGATTTCTGGAAAATAAAAACCTACTGCTAATGGGAGGTGATACACCAATGGGATTAATATTAATCGTTGTCCTAAAAGATTTATCAGTTTCAAAAGAATCTAAAGCCTAATTACAACTCACTTGAGATCATGAAACCCATAAATACTTTGTGTGGAGGCTTGTAAGTTTTTAGAATTTTGGTTGAAGGAAATACTTTTCACAACATCCAATATTTTGAAAAATAAATAGCACAACACACAACTAGAGCCTACAATGAAATTTCCTTGTTAATCAAAGCATTCATGAGACAAAAATAAAGGATTTTGAAACAAAATCACAATAATTTCATCAAATCATACATATAAAAATGAGTGAGACAAGAAACTATGAGAATAACCTATTGTATTTTATTCATCAATTGATAAAAATCACTACAATGCTTGTATAAGATGAGCTACAACCCTTCTTGCTGCTGAGTAATGCAAGAAAAGAAAGAACTAACTTAAAAAATGAGAAGGAGAGAAGACTAAATCAAAGAAGTAGCACTCCTGATTGGTAGATTAATTGAGCTTGAACTGCTAGATTTGTCTCTTGAAAATATCTCCAATTTGCATGAATATTTCTTGGGGTCAAATCTGAGATAAAATCATGCAAAAAGAGGGTCAAAATTGTTCCTATTTGAGTGATAATTGCTGAAAAATTCTTCTCAACTAAACACTAGACCATGGGGAGACCTGAACTGCACTTGAACTACTGCAAACACTACTAAATTCCTTATTTTAAGACATGAATTGTTACTATGAACAAGGAATCCACCATTTGCTGCTTCAAGTAGCTCTAGGACTATTGATAAACTGATGTGCATGAAGATTCAACTAATTGATGATCTCTTAGATAATTGGGTCTAATTTGAACCTTATCATATCATACAAAGACCTAAAATTGGTTCCAAAAGGTGGTTTCACGAGTATAAACTCTTCCTTAATTGATAACTTATCTATATTTAAGCTAAAAAGGTGTAGAAATGCCATATATACTGCTACAATACTATACTTTGTTGATTGAACCATAAATCCAACAAATTCATTCATAATGTATACTCCTTAGGCTATTAGGAGGATTGCTTTCTAGTATGGTGATAAGCTTTTAGTCTTATGAGTGCTATGTTAGTCCCAACCGGTGCTGAGAGGGGAGGGGTGAATCAACACTATACTGGTTTTGCTCAATTAAAACTTTTAAGTTAAGTTTGCACTAACTTAACATTCATCAATATAAATAATTACTACATAAGAATATGCATGCATTGAAAGATACATAGTGACACCAATATTTATCTTGTGGAAACCCAAAAGGGAGAAAACCTCGGTGTGAGTGGGAACTCACAAAATTTGTACTTTTTTGGAGTACACTCGGTGAGGAGCCATTCCTGTTAGGAGATTACAAAGACACTATTAGGTGCCACCCAATTAAGGGATTTTGATTAAGGCCTGTCATTTCCTTTACCTTGTTAAAGGTCTTAGGATCATCAATTAAGATGATACCTGGTTAAGGTATTTTTACAATGGGACCTCTTAAAGTCCACCCTATTGAGGGATTTTAGTTGCAATGGTTAGAAAGCAACATAAATATGATCTGCTGGAGTGGCTACTGATAGCTTGATTAGATCACACTGAAAATCATAATATATCTGCATCGGTTGTGTTTGCTCTTTACAACACCGGTTTCCTAAATATACCTTTGGCTCTGCACTCTGCTGATTTACTGATCGTCTGCTATACACTCTGCCAATCCTCTGTCACTCAGCTCTACACTCTATTCTACTTCCCCTGTGTTCACTTTCACATTTTCACTTTACACATCAATAACCTCATCAAAATGAATTATGTGAATTTATTACCCTTTAGATCTGTCACGAACTTTCCCTCCAGAACATCAGATTCAAAATTCTTTTATTGCGCCATAAATCACTCTCCAGAAATCATTACAGGAATCTCTGTCAAAATAGTCATTCATGCCAATAAGTTCGTCGGTTGACTGGAGAAGACTATCAGTTTAACTGAATTTTAACTGACCATTACCAAGTCTATCTATTACAGACTCTACTAGTGTACCGATCAAATTCTACCTAGTTTATTACCTTCTATATACCGATTTGTTCACTGCTTAGTCGGTTGACCTCTTATGTGCCGGTCTACTCACTGCTTGTCGGTTGACCTCCTGTGTGCTGGTCTACTCACGACTTAGCCTGTCGACACATTTCTTAGTCTATTAACCTCTGTATACCTGTCTACTTACTCCTGATAGATTGTGGAGACTTGGGAGATGATGTTGCCAACAATGACAACCATATCATTCACTGGTCATACAAAATGCATCAGAATGCCAACAAACTCCCCCTTTGGTATTGGTGGCAAATACTACAAAACTGTGCTGGTTCTGGCCCCTGTTTTTGACCCCTGTAACTCACAATGTACAAGTCTACAAATTTACTCCTTTTTCCATCAATGTCAAAGACTATACAAAATAATTTGTCAAAGTAAAGAAAAAAATCCTTGAAATTTTCTTGAGATACTTTCAATGAGGATTCCCATGAAGATTTAACCTGTTACATGGTGGTGAAGTGTTCATGCATAACTGCAATAAAAACCTCCATATCATCAACTCTCTTGCAGTCAGTTTCACTTATGAGGCGGTCTGCTTCTTTAATGTTCATTTGCATGAAGTCAATAATTGGTGCTAGATAGCACTATAGCTCTTACAAACTAAGACCTCATTTTTCCTCTTCTTCTTTCAACCTTCTGATTTCATGATTGATTTGTTTGACCTTGCCAGTAAAAGTTGATGCTGAACTGGTAAGAGGATCAAAAGAACTTATTAGATCTTGAATTTCTTTTTGAGTCTGATTTCTTTTGTCTTCTAGATCTCTAATGAAATCGGTAAAACTTGAAGATTTGATCAACTTTCTGAAGTATACTTCTGACTTCTTTTGTTAGGGTGGAGAGGGAGAATTTTACAACTGATATTTGTTCCATTAAATTTTCTCCTCTCTTTGATTCATATTGCCTTATTGCAGCCTTCTCTAGATCAGTTGCCTCTGAACCAATTGCTATAACAAGAGTACTTAACTGATCAATGCTGGGGGCAGTATCATCAACAACAATGTCAGGAATCAGGTCAGTGAGAACTGTCTTGGCAGAATTGAGAATTCTTGCCTTCTTTTTCTTTGCTCTTAACTTAGCCTTTTTCAACTTTGAATTTTTCAGTTTTTCTGAAACCTTCATCAACTGCTTGGGAGTCATTTTCTTTATATCAATGACCGATTCTCCCTCTTCTTCCTCTTCTATTTCATCTTCCTTTTTTGTAGTCTCAACTTCTAAACTAGCTGTTGTGATGATGTTTACCTTCTTTTCACTTTCATTTTTTAAGTCTAACTTCCTCTTTACCAAAGGAGTATCCATTATTGCTTTCTTATCCTCTATTTTCTTCTCTTCCTCTTTTCCTTCTTCTGACAAAATAGGATTTGGTGTCAATGAAGTTCTGTGAGGTGTATTCTCATAAGGATTGTCTTCAACTATCACTTCATCTTGATCAGGAAGCTTACTTTGATCAGCTTCCTTCACTGGTGTAGTGTGAACTAGTTGCTCGACATCCTTTATCAGTTGGGAATGTCTGACACAACATTTTCTATGATCTCATTAACTGAGAAGATATCAAAACCTTCAGTAGAGTCTTTTTCCTTACCTTTTTCTTTGTCAAGGACAACTGCACCTTGGTCCTATTTTGTTTCCTTTTCTATTTCTTCTTTAGCTTCCACAAAGTAACACCTTCTTTGTGTACCGCTTCAACTTCACCTACTACCACTCTCCCAGTTCTATTTCTTATCTTGAAATATTGAATGCATTCTTCAACCACTAGTGAAGATTGATCAAGGTCTAAATCATGTTGCACTTCCATGAGTGCTTTTATTTTGTGTTCTTTCTCAATAGCCAGAGCTCTTTTCCATCTCCCTTCAATTTGATCTTGCAAATTTGAAGGGATTAATCCATATAATTTGTTGGGAGTCCTACCAAACTTGTGCAAGTTCCAGGTCAGGGTTTCTTCAATTTTCCTTTTGTCTTCTTCATTACTGAGGGAATATGTTTTCCCAACACCAGACAAACCTCCAAACTATTTGATCCCATGGACCAATTCATCAACTGTTGGAGCTTTGTTTCTTCCACTCCTTCTAACCTCTTTAATTTCCACATTTGATTGGGTGTCAGTGATATCACCCTCTTTCTCATCCTTTTTGAGCTTTATATCAACTTTTCCTTCACTCTTCTTCTTTCTGGTATAAGTCACTCCTACCGATGTATCTTTACTTGGGGAAGATACAGGAGTACTTTAATCCTTTTTCTTTTGTATATGTTGTTGGCTTGGTTGCAGCAGTCCCCTTGGGTTTTCTCTTTGACACTTTTTTCTTTTCACCTATTAATTCTTCATCTTTATTAGGGTTGACCCCTA
Source organism: Cryptomeria japonica (assembly GCF_030272615.1). Taxonomy (NCBI): domain Eukaryota; kingdom Viridiplantae; phylum Streptophyta; class Pinopsida; order Cupressales; family Cupressaceae; genus Cryptomeria; species Cryptomeria japonica. Next base: position 217,764,558 of record NC_081405.1, on the reverse strand, counting down.
ATTATACACTAGCACCGATGGAGGTAGTGGCACCAGATGCTTCACCTCCATATTTCTTGTCAAGAGTATTAATCATTCTTCTTAGTTTTCTTTTCATGATTGGCACCTGAAGTTTCTATTTTATTTTGGAGCTTGCCTCCTCACAGGTTCCAAATCTCTTTGCCTTTGAGTCTACTGGTTTGGACAATAACATATTGACATAAATTTTAACAATATCTACTGCAACCTCATAGCCCATAGGTGGAACCCAAAATGTTATGGGTTGGACCGCTTGAATGATACAACAATCTATGTCTACAAGAAAACAAATGTTGTCTTTGTATTTTTGCACTATACCGGTTGGAATTATTTCCCTCTTGTGCATCGTAATTTGAAATTCCTTAAAGTATCCCCACATAATTTCACCAAACCTATCTCCTAGATCCCTAAATATTTCACCTATCTGAACCATGATAGGTTTTTCTTCAAACCATACTACAGTACCCTTACCGGGGAAAAAGTTTTGCACATAGAAAAATATACATACCATTAGTGAGCCATATTTGAAAGATTGCTTCTCATCCTTCTTAATTCATTCCATGTTCACCATAAATTATCTTTTAATAATCTCACAAATATCATAGGTTGCATCCTCCTTGATAATTTGATAGGCAACATGTATGGCATTGCTCGACACACTATTCATTTGGCTTGACTGATAAACCCAGCATTGCAGAAGCAAATCTTACTTCAGCATCCTCAATATGGGTGATTGTCATTGCTATACTATCACATCAATATTTGGTTAACCGGATGACTTCAGATGTTGAAATCATTCTTAGGGTTAATGCTTCACCGGTTGCACTAAACCCTATAACTCTTAGAATCACATCCTTTGTGATCTTGATCGGTGCTTGAGTTTCCAACCACAAGAATTAATCATGAACTCTGCTCAGTACATACCTAACCCAGTTGACATGAAACTGATCATGGAAATCAACAACATTAGACAAACCCTTGGTCTTCAGAGGTAGATATTCTACCTTCAATTGATCATTAACACAAAACCCTTTAAATTCATTCCGAATGAATTTGTAGCCAAGTTATTCTAACTTGAAGTGAATGTAGGAGCAAATGCCTTCAACTAATAATACACCTGAGGGCACAAATGATAAGGCATCGGTCATGTCAATCTCACCGAATTTCATTGGATGTAGCTTGAACTCAAGTTGGGGTTCTTTGATAGCTTCAACCAACATAGAAGTCGATATCAACGCTGCCATGATGACCTTCAAATTTTTTTTTCTCAAATGGGGTTTGAATACCTTTTTCTCAGAAATACCAACCACCACTATCATTCTGCTTGAACTTTCTGCACAAATATTACTAACAAGATATCAATCACCTTTGATCATACAAGAGCTCAAGAAAGTTCACAAGAAATTAGTGTAAATAAAAATGTGTTGACATTTCCTTATTTATCCATTGAGATACATTTCCTTATTTATCCATTGAGATTTATCGGTGTGATGATACAACGGTTAGTTTTTAAACTTATAACTTAAAGTACACCGATTTGCCTTTTACCTATTGTTTGTTACCGATATCGATACACAAACAATTAACTCACAAGGCATTTCTCAAACAAGAACTTTTGTCTAACTTTTATGCATCTCAACTATGTAGATAGACATAACTTTATACTGGTAAAGGGGATACAAAAAATAATCTGACCATATGTGCTCCCCTTGGGCATCGATATGCCTAGTTAGAAGAGGAAGTGTCATCACCGATGGATGATGACTTGGTTTTAGAATGACCTTCTCCTTCTTTTCTTTCTTCCTTCTTGATCCATGTCTTTTCATTTTATTTCTCATTTCTTCAATTGTCTTCTTTCCTTTCAGGTCATTTTGCTCTTTCTTCTTGCTAAACTGGTTCTTGTCTTCAGACCGGTTATAGGATCGGTTCCTGCACTCTCTGGCTAAGTGATCGATCTTATGGAAATTGAAACATGTTGTACCAGTTATTCTCCATGGTCCTGAATTATTTATCTGGCCCATTCTCATTCTACAATTTTCTGCAACATGACCAAAATTACCACACGTGGAACATGTGGCATTGAATTGATTACTCCTTTTATTAGGACTAGCCGGTTTGAACGGTGATGTTGATACATTTGAATTGAACCTACATTCTTCATATTTGTATCCAAACTTATTGCATGTGAATCAATGTCCATTAAATATTCTTCTATTTGACATACTGCTAGATTGAGATCTACACTCATAAGCAGTGTGGCCATGCTTATGATGATTATGGCAGTAACCATCAAAGGTGAAAATATTCTTATGACTAACTAGTTTACTTTTACAGTCATTAGTCTTATGGCCCGATTTACCACAATGATTACAAGAGGATTTAGAAAACTTCATACCTTTCACTTCTGAATGGTTCCTTTTATCATCCTTCATCTTTTTGGATTTAGATGATTCTCCAGTTTCCATAGGACCTGTACCAGGGTAACCAAGACCAGTTGTTTCCTTTGTTCTTCTCTGATCCTTCAACTATTTATCTACCTTCTTAGAGCTTTCATTGAATTTCCTCAGCTTCTCATTTATCTCATTTTTCAGTTTTCAACTCACTCTTGAGTTGTTCAATCTCTTTCATTATCTTCTCCTTTTCTTTTGTGTTGTCATGCAGATGCTTATGTATGTATTCATTCTCCTGAGTGATAATTTGGATTTTTTCATCTTTCTAAATCATTATTGCATCATTTTCTCTCAGGGCATCTTCAGCAAGCCTCCTAGCTCTTTCTGCTTTTGACAGATCTTCTTCTGCCCCCTTTTTCTATCATCAACACTTCTGCTGGCTTACAATATCTCAGTCATTCTCAGAGCCTGACCTTCATGTTCTCTTTTGAGATGTGTGATTTCTTTGGTTAGCTTCTTGTTCTTTTCCATGAGTTCTGAGACTGCTTCTTCAGATCCACTCTATTCAAAGAGTTGATCTATGATGTCATGACTCTCATTTAGTTGTTGAGCTAATCCCTTTCTTTTTGCAAGATATTTTCTCAGTCTCTCTTTCAGTTGAGAAATAATTTCATTTGCTTCATCAATCTGCCTCTGATACTGGTATTCTTCCATGATATTTATCCTCAAGTTGTCAAGATTCACTTCAGAGGAATATGGCTATGATACCAATTGTTAATCCCAACTGATGTTGAGAGGGGAGGGGTGAATCATCACTATACCGGTTTTTCTCAATTAAAACTTTTAACTTAAGTTTGCACTAACTTAACATTCATCAATATAATTAATTACTGCAGAAGAATATGCATGCATTCAAAGATACACAATGACACCAAGATTTAGCTCGTGGAAACCCAAATGGGAGAAAACCATGGTGTGAGTGGGAACTCACAAAATTTGTACTTTTCTGGAGTATGCCCGATGAGGAGCCATCCTTGTTAGGAGATTACAAAGACACTATTAGGTGCCACCCGATTAAGGGATTTTGATTAAGGTGTGTCAGTGCCTTTACCCTATTAAAGGTAGCCTTGTTAAAGGTCTTAGGATCATCAATTAAGATGACACCCAGTTAAGGGTTTTTCACAATAGGACCTGTTAAAGTCCACCCTATTAAAGGAGTTAAGTTGCAATGGTTAGAAAGAAACATAAAGATGATCTACTGGAGTGGCTACTGATAGCTTGATCAGATCACACTCAAAATCATACTATATCTACATCAGTTATGTCTTCTCTGCACAACACTGGTTTCCTGAATATACCTTCATCTCTGCACTCTGCAGATTTACTGATCCTCTTCTCTACACTCTATTGGTCCTTTGTCACTCAGCTTTCCACTTTGTTCTACTCCCCCTGTGTTCACCTTCACATTTTCACTTTACACATCAACAACCTCATCAAAATGAAATATGTGAATTTATTACCCTTTAGATCTGTCGCCAAATTTCCCTTCAAAACATCAAATTCAAAATTATGTTATCATTCCATAAATCACTCTCCAAAAATCATTGCAGGAATCTTTGTCAAAATAGTCGTTCATGTCGATAAGTCTGCCGGTTGACTGGAGAAGACTACTAGTTTAACTGGATGTTAATTGAACGTTACCAAGTCTATCGATTACAAACCCTACTAGTGTACCAATCAAAATCTACTTAGCCAATTACCTTCTGTATACCGATCTATTCACTGCTTAGCCGGTTGACCTCTTCTGTGTCAGTCTACTCACTGCTTTCCGGTTGACCTCCTGTGAGTCGATCTACTTATTGCTTAGCCTATCTACACATTTCTTAGCTGGTTAACCTTTGTATACCAGTCTACTTACTATCGATAGACTGTGGAGACTTGGGAGATGATGTTGCCAACAATGACAACCATATCATTCATTGGTCATACAAAATGCACTAGAATGCCAACATGCTATCAATTACCTCTAAGGTCTACTCACTTCTTTTAGGACAAGATTTATTAACCAGTGCATGATGATTTTCGGTGATGATCTTTGGTCATTGTCATCTCTTGGTGGACCTTTATGTCTGTGAGTGGTCTTTTTGTGTCTTTCAACTGCTGGGAGAGTTAGATGGATGAAGGTATTATTCTTTCCTTACTATCATGATGATGTCTTCTTACTGATGACTATGACAAGTCACTACTATTTTCCCTTTAGGATAGTATTGTGATTGTTTTCCTCAAAAACCTAGATGGTTGTTATTCAACACTGCTTAATGTATGGTTGCACTGTTCCTTTTTTGACATGGAATATATGAGACAACACATCTTTATATTTGACCTTAATGCTGCTACAAGCTTTTGGTGGCTGTAAAGTTTGAATAATGTATTCCAAACTATATCTTTTTGAGATAACTGTCAAAGTTCTATTGAGCCATTTGGATGGTTGGGAATTCTCTATTCTCACTGTCAAACCTGATTGTGCCTTTAGCAGTGGCTTTATACTCTACTCTTTACTATCCTAGGGTCTGATTACCTTGACACACCTTCCCATTTCATAATCACTTCTCTTTATCTTAGTAATGACTCCTATCTTGGTCTTTGTGACTTCTATAGAACATACCACTGTGTAACTTTTCTTTTGATAGGACTTAACCTTATCATGCCTTGTATTCATTTCACTATATCTCTGTGTATAAGGTTTGAGATCTTTCTATTGGTTGTGATAGGATTGTGGCTAGGTAGGACCTTTGGTCTGAGATTTTCCTAGTTCACTGCTATTGTCTTATCAGTTGGCTATCCTTTATCAACTTTAAAGATGTCTCACTAGATGACTGTGCATGATCTTAATTATTCTGTCTCCATTATTTGATCACCGTGTCTTGGTATATATTACTGTCATTCTTTGTTATTTTTGCATGAATGGTTTCCCTATCTTCAAATGATTGGATTTGACTATCACCTTGACTGTTACACTGAACCTTTAATTGAAGAATATCTCTATATGAAATATCAACGCTCTTATCTTTAGGTAGTGAATGACTTCATATTTTCTAATGAAATAAACCTTTTGATATGGTTATAATGGTTGTATCCTAAGAATATTCCTCATTCTTTGAGGGTTGAGATCCACAACATTAACTCTGTCTTATGCTTTTGTAAGGTTAGTATCACTGTTAATGCAGAAAGAGAAACTACTCCTCCATATGAGAGTGATTATCATGTCACAGCCTTGTGCTTGTACCCTTGATCACTATTTACCCTATGCACCTTTGTTCAATACTATGCTTCCTTAAGATGACTGTCTATTATCTTCATTGATGGATCAACATTGTGATGTGCTTCATGATGTATTCTCTACCCCATCAATCCTCATTCTTGGACTGTAGTATGATATCCTTTGGTAGCTTTTCTGTGTTTGATACCTATTGTATACCTTGTGCTTTATGAATGCAATTTTTTTTATCATAACTGTCTCTAAACCACTGAGAGGCTGCTCTTCCTGTGTGCTGCTATGAGGTCTCTTTCATTCTTATGGCCTTGATATATTGACTTATGGTCTTTTCTATATGCAAGGGTTTGAAGCTCCCATCTCATAGGATTGTGTTATACACAAGAAGCTTACCTTTTTCTGAAACACCATTGACTACAACTTAGTTTGATTATAACCTATCTTTATGAATCTTTGATGCCTAAAACTGTATCGGTCTCAAACCTATAACTAGATAATTATCTTTAGGCTCTACTTCAAGCTTCCTTCTGCTCTTCTTTATATTTTTAGAGCTTCCTTTGGCATAGATTCTCTATTCTTGCTTGACCTACTATTCTTGAGATGATCTACCTATCTTTACTCTTAGGGTAATTTGATTTCTCATGGTATCGTTTATGAAGCTTGATGGTTTCCATGTCTCTCTGTAATCTTATGACTGAATCTTGTAATCTCTGCTATCCTAACATGCCTCAGGACTGATCTTCAAATGTATGCAAATATGTCAGAATATCTCTATTTTGTGTACCCTTGTCTTTTCTTGACTGTATTCATAGTTCTTGTTGCTCTGGATTATTCAGCATCTAGGGTATAATAAAAGCTCTACTAGCAAGCTACCTATATCTTTATATCAAGATTTGAAAAAACTTATAATCTTACTCTTTCATTAGCATATTCTCATGAAACAAAAAGATATGCTTATAGTGGATGTCTTCATGCATGTGATTTTGAGAAGTAAATATGAAAGAACTCCAAAGCTTCTATCACATGATGCATGGGACTTTCTTGATTTAACAATAAAGAGTTTGATAGAGAAAGGGGAATGTGCAAAGAACATGGCATACCTTTCATTTCTGATGTATGACTGTGAGATCATACTAACTCTTCAAATTGTTTCAATATGTTGGTATTTCACCCTTTTCTCGTGATTTACTAAAATTGGCTTTTGCATGCCCTTTTCCATTCCCTTGAGAAATCTCCCTTTAAAAACTTTTAGCGATGTAATATGTGTGAATAAGATTGCATGTGGCTTGTTAGCAGAAAAAAATCCATTTCATGATGAAAACAACAGACTAAAGAAGAAACTCAAAGTTAGGTTTGCAAAGAAACCCTGATTTTCCATGTATTATGTTCAAAGAGCCACTTATTTACATGTCATGTTACGTGAAAAGAAACTCTAAACTCTTGTTTTCCCTTATGCAATGTGGATTATTCACTTTTAATTTTAATTATTTCACAAACCTTGTGATGTAGAGCCCTACCCAAACTCCTAAGGACAAGCCCAAACAAGGTTAGGCTAGTGACCCCTTAAATAACTACAAGGGTTTTGCAAGGAAGGACTCCACACCTTGGATGAAACTACACACACACTCACTAGGCTTGGGCCAACTCAAGATGAGTAAAAGGCCTTACTTTCTCAAACAAGACTTATCGGTAACCCCTACTCTTAGGGACTTTGGAAATGATCCAATCATGATGTCTAAGAATTGTTCCAAACACTGGTTTTGGTTTTGGGCACCAATTCCTTGTACCTTATTTGGAAATCTACCCCTAGGCTTCTAGCCCTATTTTGTGATAGAATGGACCTTAACTCAAAAATGTTGCACACACCCATACAAACAAATTATCATTTCAGACACCCTTTTGAAGTTGTACTGATCCTCAAAATGGTTTGGCCAGATATGCAATTACAAGGTCTATTCCCTTTAGAGGCTAAGAGACCTAATAGGGGCAATTAGCCCTATTTTACAAAGAAACTACCTTTACCAATACAGCAAATGAAAAATAAACTTTATGGGCATGTGGGGGATAATGAGAAACCTCTAATTCTAGGGTTGCCTGCTTGGAATCCACCGCTATGACAACTTATGATGATTGTCCTAAATTGTGTCCTAGGTAGTCACATAGAGATGCCTACTAAATCTTGCTCCTTTCTCCACACAACCAATTTTCCCCTACAAAAAACCATGAAAAAACTAAAGTATAGAGGCTTATCCTACATCCCTCCAAAGGAAGAGTCTTCTAATGGACCAGAGTGCAAGATAAGGCCATTTTTGTTCAAAACCCTCTCCAAACCCTCAATTTCCGGGTTATAGTCAGAAGAGTAGAGGTTTCTCTCTACTCGAGAATAGTTAAGAACTTAGACCTCCACCAAAAGAAAACTATTTAATTTCCCTAGCTTCTCCATGGATGGTGGGATTCAAATCAATCCGTACAGGCACGTGCAACTCCTGCAAACTCAATTTTTTGGGGAAAACTAAAGTATTTTGTGTATTATTGCTTCACAAACTCCAATTACAATAGCAAAAACCTTGGGAATAATTCCCACAAGGATTATACAAATCTCCAATGGTTTCCCACCAAATTTGGAGTAGGTTGGAGCCATTGAAAGGCTTCCCCCAACCGATTTTCAAAAAGTTGCAGTTTTGCACTCAAAAGTTGCATTTTACAAAAGTCGTATTTTTGCAATTTTGCACAAAAAGTTGTCATATTAGCTAAGGTTGGAATCCACATACATGGATCAACCAAAAACTCATGAAACATGTCTAAAACCTATCGAACACAAATCTAGACCATCTATTACCCCTATTGACCACATTGTCCCAGTTGGCTTCTCAAATTGCCTAATTGGTGACATGGGCTTACATGGGCATACATGAAATACAAGACACACTAAGACACCCTAATGGTCCTAGTCTTCATCCTTAGATTCATGAATAGCTTTTTGATGAGGTTCTCCTGCACCACCTTGCCTTATTCACATTTTGGGAGTATGACCTATAATACAAAGACAATGTTTAAAGACCATTTCTCCTTCCATCCATATTTAAAACTCACTAGAATTGACAAATATGACCATGAAGGCTATTTTTTGACCTGAGAGTAAAAAATAGGTAACATTAACTTCTGCAACACATGCAAACTGAAAACTCAAGAAAACCTCAACTATTCAGCACAATCATAATCTCTGAAATGAGATTATTCAATGATATTCCTTGACTCCCATCCTTAGAACACCTGGTAATCCTTTGACTCCCATCCTTAGATCACCTTGGAAACCATGAAAATCTCATCCAAAATACTCCTTCTTCACTGGTTTATTATCCATTGAAGAAACAAGCAAAAGTTTAGTTGAAATCTACAACAAGAATGATGTCAAATAAAGCCCAATTTATTATTTGAGAAATCCTAACTTTCTATTTTGGGAACCCATAAATCACAACCAAGAGAGAAGATTATTTATATTTACAAGAATATAACTCCTCCTCCACTTGCCTTTCACCTCCTATCTTTAGTAGTTGCAACTTGCCACATGCCCATTTTGTCAAAAGTTACCAAATGCCACTTATCATTCTTGAAATGTGCTTTCTAATTTTTCCAAGCCATATTTTCCCTCCAAAATAATATCAAATTTTATCTATTAATTTAATAATAGATCTGATTTGATCATTTAACCATGAAGGACAATATTTATCAATTTATTTGGAGGTCCTGATTTACTATTTTTGGAACTACTGACTTACTATTTTTAGTAAGTTTCTATTTTTAGAAATTTTGAAAAAGGGAAATTGATAGTTACATTGTTATGTTAGGTGATTCATGAAAAAGAGAGAAAGGCAAATATTATATTGGACAACAAGATGTGTTGTGTTGTGTGATTTGTGTTATACAAGTGAGATTTAAATATGTCTAGCAAGGCACATTATACTAGTTGACTCATACTAAGGATGATTACAAAGAAAAAACCTTTGTTTGCTAAATAATCTAAAATTATGTGCGCAAAATGGGTGTTGCACCATGCATATATTGTTAGGGGTCCCACAGATACTAAGAAGGGGGGGGGTGAATCAGTATCTGACTGGTGATAAGATTTTCTTAACTTAAAACATGCAGAACATAATATAACAGTGTACCAGTATGCAAGAAATAATGCAATAAATAGAATCAAGAACATCCACATGAAAAACACACCATAACACAAGATGTTAACAAGGAAACCCGGTGTGGGAAAAACCTCGGTGGGATTTGTGACCCACAATATTCACTCACTGGCCAATAAGACAATATTACTTACAATAGGGGCTTGCACATGCAGGAAGGCCAACTGCCTAGAGCTCATTGCTTAATGGGAAGTCACACTGACTTACAAATAAGGATTATACAAATCCAATAACTTGTACTGCTTTACAATAGAATCTTCAATGCCAGATTCAGTACCAGTTCCTGCTCTATTCTTTACATATACCCCTTGACCTATATTTCGCACATCAGGTCTGCCTAATATTTTCTTTTATGCTTCTACATCACACCTACAAATGTCTACAATGATCTCCTTTATATATAAGAGTCATTTTAGAATTTGCCAAGTCGGCTTACAATAATAAACAAAATATTGTATAACAAAAATCCTGTCAGCCTCTATGCCAGTGCCGGTGTCCTGATGCCAGTGTAGAATGTGTTTTGCTGATACCGGTATAATGTCTTTGCCGGTGCCATAGGATTGCAAGGTTGCCATCAATGACAAAACCTTCAATCACATACAATGTCTCATTGGAGTGTGCATATGCCAACAATCTCCCCCGTTGGCATTGATGGCAACACTCATGAGAAATTTCAAAAAGGTGTCCAAAAATGTGTAGTCCAAAAAATGTTACCAAAAATGTGAGAGCTCCCCCTGAGCATATGATTCCCGTGTTTTGAACTTTCTCATCCCACTACTCCCCCTTTGGCATCAATGACAAAGGTTGTCAAGATGTCAGTAGAGTTTGTAGTTTCAACTATCCATCACCTCAACCTTGTAGTTGGTTAGTTATAATCTGAAAAAGATCTCCCAAAATCAATTTTATACTATCCATAAACTACTTACTATCCTGTATTGCTGTCTCAGTTCTCTTCACTGTATCCATGAGATGCTGCAAATGCTCTGCCGGTGTTTTGCTTCCTTGTATTAATGCCTCAGAAACTTCCTTCCACAGAGATGCTAAATAGTCCAATCTTGGACTTAGTTTAGATCTCAAATGTTTTGCCTTACTTATTATTCTTTCTTTCTCTCTTTCGAATTGGAGTAGTTCTTCTTCAAAATTTGTTATCTTTTCCTCAAAAACTGATAGTGTACTAGGTGAGTTGACAAAGCTGTCTGCAAGTTTATTTATCTCATCATGTACCTTGCTTATTTTCTTGTCAATATCTATAGTCAAAAAGGCTATTTTACAGTTATCTTTGTACAAATTTTTGTATTCTTTCAACAAATTACATAGTTCCGGTAGAAGTGTGTCAAAATCTCTATTACACTTCTTTATTTCCTCATCAAAGAATTTCTGCTTTTCAATTTCTACCTTATCCTTTACTGAATCTTCCTTTATTTTCTCAATGTTCTCAGAGATATATTTACACAATGTATCCAATTGTCCTAAAGAATCTTTGTTATCTATATTATAGTTGGGAGCTATTACCTTCAAAATTGGTATGGTATCATCAATTGCTTTGTAAGTCTGTGAGCTGCAGTCAGTTATTTTCTTGATAGAATCAAGTAATACCTTAGTCACATTTGTTGATTTGTATGCTGATGATGATCCAACAATCTGAGTACTGGTTAAAATTAACTAATCTTGTATTGACCTCTGGTAGGTTAGTTTGTGTCTGCATTTCTTTAAGCACTGGTTTTCCTACTTTACTGGTTGTCAGTGGCACTGTTTCCTTGTGTACCTATTCCGGTTGTTGTTGTTCTGGAGCCTTTTGCTCTGTTTATTTCTCTGTAGGTTTCATTTCCTCAGTTTGTGACTCAGTCTCTGCCTTTTTCTCTTTATCTTTTGCCGGTTTCTTTGTTTCCCTTGATACCGGAGGCTCACTAGCCATCTCTGACTTATCAGTTGAGTCTTTGTCTACTACTATGTTGATCTTCTGAGTATCAACATTCACAGTATATAGGACTTCAGAATTAGGATTAGTATCCTTTGCATCCAAACTTTCATCTGCCGGTTGATCTTCAGTGGTTGTTGTTTTCATCGGTGGAGTATTTAAAGAAGGTGGGGGTAGGTTGTCTCTAACTTTGATGCTTGGTGGTCCACCAAATTTACCTTTACCCTTATCTCTATCTTTCTGGTAGACTAAGATAGGCTTGGGATTCCTGTACTCTTCTTGTTTTTCTTTCTCAACTAGGAATATATCCCATCCATCTTCTGTTTCCTCTCTCACCTCATTAACTCTTCCTGCCATTAGTGAAATATGCTGGTGTGCAGTAGAGAATACTGACCGGTTTGCTTGAGCAATCAAATCATCAATTTCTTTTGGAGAGTTTACTGGATATACAACAAGTAGCTTCTCAATTTTTATTTTCTTATCCAATTCTATCACTGCCTGTCTTCTTGCCTCAAGTCTTTTGTATAATTCATCAAGAATTTCATTTATTACTTCCATCAAAAATTTCTTGTACATGTCCATATGTAATATAACACTGTTCTCAACTTGCTCTTTTTCATCAGCTGTTAGAGTGTCATATATTTTATCTATATTCTTTAGTTTGCCTTCCTCTGTGATTTCATTTAATAGTATATCAAGAGGGGCTAAATCTTTGTTTGTCCTTTTCTTCTTCTTAGGTGTTAGTTTCTTCTTTGGTGTGGCCTTTCTAACTAGTGATCTCACAGCTTGTTGCTTTTGCCTTGTACTCCTAGGTGAAGGTGTGGTTGCCGGTGAGGGATCTCTTTTCCTTACAACTCTTTTAAAAGTTTTAGGCATGTCACTTCCTAAAGAAGTACCTACCGGTGATAGGTGAGTTTCAAGCTGTGGAGCTACTAACTAATCCTCTGTTATGCCAGTTTTCTTCAATACATCTTCTTTAATGGCTTTTGCTTGTCTGGATCCTTTCCTCACAACTGCCTCAACCTTTTTCACCCTTTTCTTTGATTGAATTTGTCTTTCAATATTCTCTACACTACCAAAAATTTCTTCCTTTGGTTCTTTGGGGGCTTCCAGAAGTGCTTTGGCATATGTTTCAACTATGTGATCATCTGTTTCATATCCCATCTCAGTTACCCAAACTATCCTTGGGATGACTGCTTCCATCCAGATTTCATCTTTCTTAATGACAAAGAATATATCATCTTTGTATTTGTCTACAATCTTCTAAGATAACCTTACTCTTTTCTTCATTTTGGTTTTTAATGCTTGGAAAAAGTCATGAATATTGTTTTCCTTGTTCTCACCCATGTTGTTGAATAGTTCAGTCAATTGTTTTCCTACCAGTATGTCATATCCAATTTCTTTGTAACCTATACCGGGAACGTGTTTTGTTATGTGTAGCATTAGGCATACTAATAGATTTCCAAATCTAAAAGTTCCTTTCTTGTCCTTTTTGATCTTTCCAAGATTATAAATTAATTCATCCTTTAACCACTTGCATAAACTTGAAACTGAGTTAAGTCTATTAACATGAGTAGCTTTATAACCTAATATCATACTGATGAATCTCACATTGACATCTTTTACATCATTAACCCTTAGAGACATCTTGTCAAATGTTGCACCAGTTAGGTTTATAACTAGGTCATTGTAAACCTTCTTGGTTTTATCTGGTCTCTTACTGGCGGTCGGTAACCCTGTGACAGCTTTCACAGCTTCCTTGGTGATCTTATGGATTGCATCTAACCAAAAAAATTCTCCATGAACCCTTCTTAAAACTATCCTAATCACATCCTTTGGAAATTCAGGAATGCTAAGGATTTCTGTAAATCCTAAGGTTTCAATGATTTTGTGTTCATCCTTTATATTGTTGATATTATCACATATCACGGTTTTATACATGGTTTTGATTTCCTCATCTCCTAACTCTTCAATGTTGCAGTGGATGTACATTCGGGGGTCTTCAACATAAACAACTCCCTTAGGGATTTGAGAAAAAGCACCTAAGGTATCATCCTTCTTTTCTATCTCGGGAACTAACTGAAATACGGGCCTAGGTCTTTTTATTACTTCCACAACAGTAGGGTTTTCTATGTATTCAATTGCAGAGGTGGATGACATGATTAAATACCTTTTATTGCCTTGGATGGATGATTGCTTGGAGTGTGCTTGCTTCTTGCTCGAAATGCCTTAGCTCGGAGTCTTCGCGCTCTCTAAAAATTTGAAATCTCAGTGAAATGAAATGGAACCAAAACCCTAACTTTATAATGTCTTTTCGCCATCTACCACATTAATTGCATGCCGGTTAAGTATTCACTTAACATTGTTTGCCTGTAATAAGTAATTTTCAACTTCTTATCTCTAACCGAGGGAATAATAGCACATGTATCAATAGATTGCCAAACCCTCAAGGAAATTTTCTTCAAATAGATGAAGAACTTCTTGCCGGTGGAGCATTGCTCTGTCCTTCTAGTGAAGCATCACTCTATCCTGCCGGTGAAGCATTGGTTTGTTCTACCGGTGGAGGAGTATTCCCAATATTTAGATCAGCTTTTCTAATCCATTGTTTTGAGAATTCTTGCTTAACCTCTTCAACTTTTTCTTTACCTTTTAAGCTAGAACTTTTGTTGTCTACCGGTATTCCTTTGCTTCTACAAAATTTAGCAATATGCCCAATCTTGTTACATGCATAAAAAGATACATTATTCTTCTAGATAACTTTCCCATAACCTATGCTAGTTTGTGTTCTGCATTGATTTGATAAATGTCCAAATCTTCCACAAACATAACATCTCACATTCATTCTGCAGTTTTCAGAGTTGTGACCAACTTTGTTGCACTTAGAACATTGACCGATGGGTGTGTTGATATTCTGATAATTTCTAGATCTACATTCATTTTCTCTATGACCATACTTATTATAGTTAAAGCATTTACCATTGAATTTATAAACATTAGGTTGTCTTACCGGTTTACTGTGATCCTGAGTATTTGCAGTATCGGAGCTTTCACCAACTTCAAAGCCAATTCCAGAAGTGTCACCTTTAGGTTTTTGATTCTTCAGCAAGGTGCCAAGTTCCTCTGAGCTTTTCTTGAATTTTTCTTTGTGTTGATTTGCAGTTTCAAGTTCTCTTTCTAAGATTTCTTTTTGTCTCATCAGTTCATTTGAGTCATTCTGAGTGTGCATCTGATCTATCTTCAACATATCATTTTCATAGCTAAGTCTTGTATTCTCATTTGCTGCATCACTTAGTCTTCAGGTCAATTCTTCTTCATTCTTTTTCCTATCCTCAATCTCTTTGCAAAATCTCATAGTCATATCCTGCATCTCATTCTTTGTTGTCATGCTCTCTTGTTTCAATTTTCTTATCATATCATTTAGTGATTCCTTTTGATCATTCTCATTTTGTAATTTTTCACAAAGTTCTCTTCTCTTATTTCTTGCAACAGTAAGATTTTCTTGAAGTGCCTGAATGATATCTTGAGCTGCTCTTAAATCATCTTCTAGTTTGATATTTTTCAATTTTTCTGCATCATAGTCTGTAAGAGCTCCTTCCAGTTGCTTCATTAGATTTTCCATCTTTACCGGTGTTAAGATCTTCCTCAAGCTGTTAGGCTTCTGAAAATAGAGGACCAAGCTTTGATACCAATTGTTAGGGGTCCCACAGATACTGAGAGGGGGGGTGAATCAGTATCTGACCAGTGATAAGATTTTCTTAACTTAAAACATGCAGAACATAATATAACAATGTACCGGTATGCAAGAAATAATGCAATAAATAGAATCAAGAACATCCACATGAAAAACACACCATAACACAAGATGTTAATGAGGAAACCTAGTGTGGGAAAAATCTTGATGGGATTTGTAACCCACAATATTCACTCACTGGCCAATAAGAGAATATTACTTACAATAGGGGCCTACACATGCAGGAAGGCCAACTGCCTAGAGCTCACTGCTCAATGGGAAGCCACACTGACTTACAAATAAGGATTATACAAATCCAATAACTTGTACTACTTTACAATAGCATCTTCAATGCCAGATTCAGTACCAGTTCCTGCTCTGTTCTTTACATATACCCCTTGACCTATATTTTGCACATTAGGTCTGCCTAATATTTTCTTTTATGCTTCTACATCACACCTACAAATGTCTACAATGATCTCTTTTATATATAAGAGTCATTTTACAATTTTCCAAGTCGGCTTACAATAATAAACAAAATATTATATAACAAAAATCCTGTCGGCCTTTGTGCCGGTATACTTTTTTCTGTGCCGGTGCCGGTGTCCTGATGCCGGTGTAGAATGTGTTTTGCTGATGCTGGTATAATGTCTTTGCCAGTACCATAGGATTGCAAGGTTGCCATCAATGACAAAACCTTCAATCACATACAATTTCTCATTGGAGTGTGCATATGCCAACATATATCACAAATATTATAAAACAAAAACCTCTTCTTGTTAGGTAATCTGAAAATGCAATTGCAAATTGGGTGTTGCAGTGTGCACCAAGAAAGATTTGATGATACTGCAAAATAGGTTCTCTAGTGACACCAAGTACAAACAATTAGGAGGCCTTATATGCCCCCCCTTAATATGTCAATATACTTCCATGTTGATATTTAATCAAGATAGAGATCCACATCAAGGATAAACACCTTCAACACCAAGGAGATATCCTTAACAAAAATGAGTGTGTTCCAAGATAAAAAGAATATAATCTTCAAGCAAGGAAGAGATAGTTGTAAAAGAGTTGTCTTGTAACAAGTATAAAGTGATCCTCATGAAGGATACATGACTATAAAAGGGAGAGGAAGAGATCTTTAAGAGATGTGTCACAATCAATACTAATAAAGGGGAAGAAGGTCAAGAATACACACTTGCCCTATTGCTAAGTGGGGGATTCTTGATGAAGGATTACAAACTTCCAACATCAAGGAGAGATCATTTATGAAAGACATACAGATTCAATAAAGGTAGAGGCCCTAATCAAGGATACACATCTCCAAGAAAGGAGAATATTTTGATGAAGAACTAACAATTTTATGTAAGAAAGAAAATCCTTATAAAAGATGCAACTCAACAAAGGGTAAGTGAATCCTTAAGAAGGAGGACTGATATGAAAAGCTACTTTCCCACTAGGGTAGAGATGCAAATAAATACACTATTATATTGCTAGCCAAGTATTTATTTCACAAGAAATTATACCGCCATGAATGACAATAAGCCTCCAAAAAGTAAGCTACTAATGTCACATAGCGAGGACAAACATAATATGACTATGGAGTCGTAAGGCACTACATGCATATTTGAATTTAGCAAAAGATTGATATCAAGTGTTATAAGAATGAGAGCCTTTGTTGGCAACACCAATGAAGGAAAAATGAGAGGGGGGGGGGTGAATTAGTTTTTACCGGATTAACAAACTTAACCTCAAATGCAAAGCTAATTAACTGCAACAACAACAAAGATAAACAAATTGATAGCACAACCCACAACACCAAGATTTTGAAATGGAAAACTTGGTTAAGGAAAAAACCACGGTGGGAACCTACCGACAATAAAATGATACTCTGCATTAGTATGTGAAAATGATTACAATGGGGGATGCACATACATTCGGGCTCACTTCCTAGAGCTCACTGCTCAAAATACAATAACCTTGAAGGCTACAACCCATAGGGATGGTTCACTACCTTACAAGGAAGTCTCAATGACTTACAAAATATTTGGACAATCTGTAATCAATTGAAATGAAAGAATAGAATCTACAAATGCCTGATGATAGTTCTAGTTAAGCACATTTGCCTGCTCTACAACACTTCAATCTCTACTTAATCACAATGCTGAAGGATGTATTCTCTTATTCACACCTTTACCATTCTTTGATAATGTAGACACTTAATCGACACCTAATTTACATGACTATACCATCTATACATATCGATCATCAACCTTGACAACAAGGCCAACTAAACCGTCAACTCTCAATTATAAAATTTACATTACACGATACAAAGATCGACCACTAGATTGGTATAATGATACACATGACATAACATGTACCTAAACCAAATGCTCAAACATGCAACACCACCAAAATTAACTCCAATATCAACTACAACACACTACACCACCAAATAGGTCTCATATCATGAAGAACACCACCAGATAAACAAAACACCAAAACCATGCACAAGATAAATGTAGATCATTAAAAAAATAAAAATCATCTGTAATAGTTGTACCAACACCACTTATCAAATCTTCATTGATTAACATCTGAAACTCAAAAACACTCAAATAGCAGTAACTGCCACAAGGAAAGATAACTTGCAGAGCACCAAATTATGATCCATCTAAAATAAAGGTACACATTAACATCCCAAACAATCTCCCAAAATATTAACTCAAGAACTGATCACACTAGAATATACCAGAGGAAATACTGGACTTTGCAAAGCATTGATCATAAGAACCAAACTGTAAACCGAATCATATGATATGATCAATTAAGCTCTCAGATCACTAAAACCAATATAGAACTATACAATGATATTAGAAATAATCCATATATTGAACCATGATCCCAATAAACCAATCTACAACCACTAGAGTAATAAATCACAAGAATATGTTGACATCAATGATAACAACATATCCTAGCAGCAAAAACAAATGGTTGTCCATGCTGAGGATATCATGAAATGTATTTAGGTCTCTATCTTTGTTTTTCTAGGGGTTCTAGGTTTTGTCTTTTTGCTGTCGTTGTGTTGTCCTTACACTGTCTGTTTCTAGTTTTTTATGTTAAAGCTGATCCCCTTTTTGTTCAGCTGGGATCTTTCTATTTTTTGAAGTGATCAGGCACGTTTCTTTCATGTTCTTTTGATCTCCTAACTTGTACAAGGTTCGGGTACCTTTCAAATACCTGCTTTTACTTAATCAAAACATATCCTAGCAGCAACAATGTCCAACAATCTAACCCTTTGGCATTGATGGCAACATATGGATGTGAACAATCAATGCAAAGAAAAAAAACATCTCCAACAAACTCCCCCTAAGATCAAGCTCACCAATAGTAGATAAGACATTTTTTCACATGGTTTCTTTCCCCCTTTACATCAATGACAAAGGTTCTCAAAATAGAAAACCAAACTCTCCCTCTTAGATAAACAAAACATGATTACAACCAACTCAACTTAACCACAAATAGAATACTCCATCAGAGTAGCATAAAGTCATCAATCCAGACAAAAAGATAAGACCGTGAAGTCCATCAGATTGATGCAACTCAATGCATCTAGTTCCCATCAGGAGGAGTAGATACCCCTAACTTGTCTCTCAAATAGACAAATGTATCTGTAGGCAAAGGCTTGGTAAAAATATTAGCAATTTGTTCCTTTGTAGATACATACTATATCTTCACTTCCTCTTCACTGACTTTTTGTCTCAAGAAATGATTCTTGATTGATACATGTTTATTCTTTGAATGTTGCACTGGGTTCTTTGACATATTAATAGCACTGGAATTATCACAATATATGAAAATAGGCTCATCATAGATAATCTAATATCCTTCAACATTTTTTTCATCCAAACTACCTAAATGTAGTTACTAGCAGCAACAATGTATCTAGCTTCAACAGTAGATAGGAAAACTGAATCTTGTTTCTTACTTACCCATGAAACCAATTTCTTACCCAAAAAGAATGCACCACAGGAGGTAATCTTTTGATCATCAACATCACTAGCCCAATCAACATTAGTGTAAGAACACAACATGAAATCATCATTCCTTAGATACCATAAACCATAATCCATAGTTCCTTTCAAGCATTTGAATATCCTTTTTACAATAGTGACATGACTCTCTTTCAGATCAAATTGATATCTAGCAGCCATGCACACAACATGCATAATATCAGGTCTAGTCTGAGTCAGGCATAATAGTCCAGCAACCATAGATGTGTACAAGGTCTGATTAGCTTTCAAAGATTCATCATTCTTAGACAATTTGCAGCCAGTCACCATAGGAGTTCCAACTAGTTTAGAATCTTCCAAACCAAACTTCTTCAGTAATTCCTTCACATATTTATCTTGAGATATAAAATACCTTTTCTAGTCTGTGACTGGAAACCTAAGAAAAAATGCATTTCTCCTATCATAGACATCTCAAATTCTTTCTGCATATCACCGACAAACTTCATACTCAAGTCATCATCTCCTCCAAAGATAATGTCATCAACAAAAAACTTCAACAATCAAAATGTTATCATTCTCAATCTTGAAATATAGATTACTAGCAGTGCCTTTATTAAATCGTAATTTCAGCAAATACTTATCTAATCTAGCATACTAGGCTCTAGGGGCCTGTTTCAGTCCATAAAGAGATTTCTTCAGTTTGCATACCATGTCTCCATCATCTGATAATGAAAATCTATCAGGTTGCTAAATGTAGACTTCTTCCTCAAGATCACCATTTAGAAAGGCTGAATTGACATCTGTCTGATATACCTTGAAATCCTTATAGGCAGCATATGCAAGCAATAATCTAACAACTTCAAGTCTAGCTACCGGAGAAAAAGTCTCCTCATAATCAATTTCTTCTTTTTGTGAATATCCTTTGCATACTAGTCTTGCTTTATTTCTGACAACTTCACCAATTTCATTCAATTTGTTCTTGAACACCCATTTAGTACCAATTGTAGACACCTAAGAATGTCTCATTAATTCTACACTAATTATTCATCTATTTAATTAAGTAATTCTTTAATTATTTGATTAAACTAACTATTTCTTCTAATAATCACCCTTCAATACTTCTACTTATTCTATTTCTATTCTCAAATCATTTTAATCAGTTGACCATATCTCAACTATTAATTAAATATTAATTATTTAATTAATTACAATCTTTTCCTTAGTTAAATAATATTTATTATTTAATTCATTCAATCTCCTATGTTTAAATAATTTAATTTAAATTATTTAAATTAATTAACTTATTCCTCCAATTCTCCAAATTATAATTTCGCATAATTCCATCTAATTTCATTTCACATTTCCCCAAATTCGATTTTCAATTAATTTCATCTAATTTCATATTTTCAAATTCACATTTCCCGAAATCTGAATTTCAGTTAATTTCATGTGCATTTCAACAATAGAATGACCAAATTCAAATCCAAATTGAAAATGAAAATCAAATTCAGTTTCAAATTCCTACAACACATGCTAAATCAAAACTGATTGATCAAATCAGTTGTCTAATTAGTTAACTCATCAATCATCCTTTTTAAATCAAAATCACCTTTTTATGATTAATCCATCAATTGAGTCATCTCAATAGTCTATTCAGTTCACTAATCAATGAAATGAGTTTAATAATCCATCTATTCAGTTCACTCTCCAATCAATCTAGTTGACTACTCAATCAAATGAGTTAACAAGCCAATCAATCATGTTAACAAATCAATCAACTCTATTAACTGATCAACCTAAATTAGTTATCTCCCAATCAACACTTAAGTTCTATTTCTAACCCCCTTTGTGTTGAAAATCTATAAATTCAACCTCTTTGCTCATTTAATTCTAGAATGGGAGAATCACAGTCTTCAAAATATTTATATTAATCATATGCAAGAATTCCAGTGCAATCCCTGAGAGCCACCTACCACATAAATTGGAGAAGAGCAATGGAAGCCATGTTGCATCAATTGAGGGAGCTTTTAATTAGTTTCATTTCATAATTCAATTGTTGTTAGCTTTATTTCAATGTAATTTAGGAATAATTTGATTAGATTAGAGTTGATGATTCGCTCTTTGATATCTGATTATTCAATTTACACTTATTTACTGCCTAAGTAGACCAATCAAATTCTTATCTTTAGGTCTAGGCACAAATTCCCATGTGTTATTCCTTTCAATCTGATTCAGTTATTCTTCCATAGCCTTTATCCAATTTTCATCTTTGCAAGCTTCAACAACATCATTAGGTTCAATTTTAGAAATCAAACATACCTCTTCAATAGCTAGCCTTCTTCTAGTCATTATGCCTTGATTTTTATCACCAATGATCTGATTTTCAGAATGAGTCAATCTTACATACCTTAGATTCTTCTGATTATTCTGATTTTCAGGTTCCTACACCTCTTCACTAGAAGTAGTAATATCTGGATTAACAGTCTCTACCAGATCATTCTGCTTCAATTCTTTTGTCTAAATTTGCTTTAAGACAATATTTTGATCATCATCATATTCGCATGCTCTAATTTCTTTTTCACAGATCTCATCAACCTTCACATTTGCACTTTCCACTATCTTTTCGAGTCTCTTATTTTAACACCGGCAGGCTTTTCTCTTTGTAGAATATCCCAAGAAAATTCCTTCATAACTTCTTGCATCAAACTTTCTCATATCCTCATCTCTCTTGATATAAGAGTTGCTTCCAAAAATTATGAAATATCTCACTGTAGGAACATGACCAAACCATAGCTCATAAGGAGTCTTAGTGGAATCACCTTTTATATGCACTCGGTTGAATGTGTAAACAACAGTGCTAACGAATTATCTCCAATAGATCTTAGAACATTCCCTTCAATCAACATAGTCCTTGCAACATCCAATATAGTTCTGCTCTTTCTTTCAACAACTCCATTTTGTTGTGGGGTTCTAGGAGAAGATAATTATCTTCTAATCCCATGCTTCGAATAGAATGAGTCAAATTCTTTGAAACAAAATTTTCCTCCTCTGTCAGATCTCAAACATTTCATCTTCAGTATTGTTTCAATCTCAACTTTTTCTTTGAATATATTGAATTTGTCCAATGCTTCTGATTTTTCCCTCAAAAAGGCAACCCACATCATCTTGGAATATGTCATGCCCAAAATTTAGGGCAAAACCGGAATGATTTTTTTTTTAAATACTAATTAATCAACAAAGTTCGCTATCTCGACATGCGTTAACATGTTTGCCATAACAATATTTGAGCTAACTCTGATACTAACTAAGTATCGAAATTAATTAAATTTGTTTGCGAAAAACTAAATGATTTAATTTTATTTTCACAAGGTACCTAGTCAATAGATTAATTAAATCAAACTCATTAAAAATAGAAAATGAAGATAAATTTAATCTCCAATAAGACTATATAGTCTAAAAATCCATTTTTAAATCAATAATTATAATAATCGTTTAAAGTATCATTTAATTTAGATAAGTTAATTTACACGGACAAAATTAATTACGAGTAGCTATTAATCGACTTGGAAAGCTAATTAAAAATTATTTTTCTAGCATCCATTCTAACCTCCAAATGAAAGGTGCTTAAATTAACCCCTTTAAAATCCAACTTAAAATTTAATGCTCTAATTAAATTAACTAGGGCATAAGTAAGTATTTATCACACTAAATACATTTAAAAATATAAGACTAGGCTTTATTCTTTAAACTTATATATATATTTAGGGATTTTTTATATTATAAAATGGTCCTAAACTAAATGAATTAAACAAATTATTTTATTTTATTACCCTAGCCCTACCCGGGCTAGGGTTTAATATATATATATTTTTTGCTTAACCCCATTTTGTAAGGCCGAGTCAAGGGAGAGATAGCGGTGCAGAGGCAGATCAAGGAGAGGTGGGGGTTCCATGGAGGCAGCTCGGCCATGGCCGCCCACTGTGCACTGCACAGTGTTCAGCCTTACCGCCCACTGTGCAGCGCACAATGTGCGGCCCCACCGTCCACTATGCACTGCACAATGTGCGGCACCGTCATCCACTGTGCATTGCACAGTGCGCGGCTCCGCCGACCACTGTGCATTGCACAATGTGCGGCTTGCCTGCCGTTCATTGTGTGATGCACAGTGCTCGGCCCTTTTTTTTTTAATTTAATATTTAAACATATATATATATATATATATATATAATGGTATATATACTAGGGCTTACATTTTCATTTGTTTTGCAGGGTATTTATATGATATGTTTTATATAAAAGTATATATAAATATATACATGATTTCTACATGTATATAAATATATTAATACATTTATTTATAACTTTTAGTATTATTTCTTTTCTTAAACTAACATCGAAATCATGGAAGATTCTGATTTACAATTGTAGGAAAGGAAGTATAGTAATAAGTCTGTTTAATGGAGGGATATTTTCCAGAACTATATTGTACTCTATTGATTTACAGAAAACAGAATTATAAAATTATTTTTAAATCTACAATATGCATGCAAATCTAGTTAATGCCTTTCCTATTTATTTTTATTTTAAATGCTTAAAAATGGAATAAGTTTACTGCTAAATTATTTATCATAACACATCGGATATATATAATTTTTTTTCTTTTGAACTTAGGAAATACTATTTTAGGAATACATTATACTTTTCTGCAATAAATACATTCACTGATTCTACAACTAATATAGCAACTAAATAAACACATTTTTTTTTATACTTAAAATCTAACAGTAAATACAACTCATATTTTTCTGCAATTAAAAGGAAGATAAATTCTCAGATAGAAAGAAGAACACAGATTTAAATAAAACTGATTTTTCCATATTACAAAGACTATTGCATGCAATTCAAAAGTAACTCTTTTTCAAAACAGAAAATAGAAATATAACTAGCTTTTTACAACTCTAAAGATATTCTGCAAATTTACAGGATGTTTCTTTATTTAACTACAATAACAAATCTCATGTCTATATTTCAAATTTACAACTTGCCTCTCATTTCAACGAATGAGGGTGTATTTCTCCTATCAAAACTAATAACTGCAAATGAATTTAGATTTCTTCAACAATAATCTTTTGCAACTTTTCTCTTTTCCTATTCTTTTCTCTTGACATTCCTGCATAATAAATCACAAATATGACCATGGATGCTCACCTCCCAGCCTAGGCTAATTGGTAGCCACCCCCGAGCTCGGAGAACCAAGCCCTAGATGGGTAACAAACATGCAAACACATAGAAGGCAGGAAGCACACAAATTTCAAACACACTCCCAACTTGGCTACACTGCACCACACTTTGGTGATGACCTTTTCAAGGGTGGTAGTGGACCAATACCCCGAGGAGAACTGCAAGTATGTAAAACAAGTAGCCACCTCATGGCACAACAAATACATCAAGAATTTCAACCCCTTAATCCTTATGCCCCCCCAAAGGCATTCTAGCCTTATATCCCTCCTTATGACCCCCATTGCACAAACAGGCCATGCAACAAGGGTCACACAAAAATCCCTTGTGATCGCTCTCAAAACGAGAGTCTCTCACTCGAGGGTTGTCACTGCTACCACCCACAAGATCCTCCTCTCTCCCAAGATTAAGAGGTCTTGAGAAAACTCCCAAAAACACAGACAAAACATAATGCAAAATACCAAATGAAATTCCTAAAAAGGACATACAAGAAAACATATTTCTTACACCAACATACTTTCAACACATGCAAAGAAAATGAGACATTTTAAAGAATAATGAAACCAACCTTAATCTACCCAAAGGTAGGATAATATTTGAGGAAGAGCTGCCCAATCCACGTATCTTCTTCTTCTACCCTTAGCCAAATTTTTCTATTCAAATCTATTCTATTCTTTTCAAAAATTATCTTGTCTCCAAAAATGGAGAGTGGGTGATTACCCTCAAATTTTCAAATTCTTGCTTAAGAAGCTCATTCTCTCAGTTCTCACAAGTTTCTAAAAACTAAAGAGGAAAGTAAGACAGAATGGGAAAAAGACTCTCATTCGAATAGGAAAGTTACAACTAAGTTCAAACTTCTAATTTCAATTTTCGCAAAACTCAGAAAAACCAAATTTTAAAGTGTCTAAAAGGTCACTTAGGAGTAGAAACTTGCCTAAAATTACCCCTAACCCTTAGGTATACCTTATGGGCTTTAGGAAACCCTATTAAACTACCCCTAGGTGTTCATTTAACCCATTTTAAACCCCTCTGAAGTATATTTTTGGGTCAAACATATGTTGACCTCTCCAAAGATTCTTTTCCCAAGGTATTTATGACATCCTGTTATATTAAATGAAAAAGCTATAGTTGAACACTTTCCCACCAAGAGACAACAAAAGAAATTTAAACTTAAATCCACACATTTGTCAAGTGACACAAATAAAACACTTTTACAATTTAAAACATGAAATCATCTCTTGTGGATTTTACACAATAAATTTAAATAACACTTAACACACATGTATCATATACTATTAAGAATAAAAATACAACACAAACGGGGTGTTGTCTCTCCAAATAGACAACCCCTGGCTTATGAACATTCATAAGTCTAGGTTTGGTTCTCCGTAAATTTTCCATGGTCACATGGTTAATTTCCTGCGCATCTCAATTTACACATTAGTACTTTCAAATATCCACATATAATATAATTCAAAGGAATAACAATACACATCATCACTTGCATACAATTTTCATCTGCATAGATTAAATACATCTTTTATCAAGCAATTTCATCCTAATTCACATAAACTTAACCATACATCATAGTTCTATTATCATAGTAAAGTCCTGCAAATTCCATAACGACATCTATCATTGCAATATCATCTTATCTAACAATCATGTAGTGTTCTATCTCATAAAGCATATAAGTAAATCATCAAAACATAGCAATGTTATCCAAATCCTGAAATCATATAAGTTCTAAGTTTCAAAATGCATCAAAATAAAGTATCCATAATAGTCTAAATATAAAATCCACTGAATGTCAGACTGAGTCGAGGTGAGGCCTCACAGAATAATCATCAATCAGTAACCTGAAATATCTATCACCTTTCACACTTCTTATACTTGTAGGTCCACATAGGTCAGTATGCATAGGATCTAGCAATCCATCAGGTTTATATTGCCTACTCTTGAAAGAAATTCTTGTTTACTTTCCCATTTGACATTCCTTACGTACTAGATTAGCAGGCTTAACAATTTTAGGCAAATCTCTAACAGCTTGAGTAGAACTGATCTTAATCATTGAATCAAAATTAACATGACACGTTATCCTATGCCATAACCAACTTTCATCAATTTGAGCAATCAAGCAACTTTTCTCACTGGCCTTTAAATTGAAGATATTACCTCCAGTCTTAGTTCTTGATGCAATCTCTATACCAGAGGCATTTAATCTTGCATTAACCATTCTTGAATTGCAAATCATAACCTTTGACAACCATCTATCCAACACTTAAAATATTATGCTTCAAACCTTCAACATACAAGACATCATCTGTAATGCCCACCAAAATACCCTAGAGAAATAATCTAAAATTTACTAGAAAATGGAGATAATTTGTTTTTTAAAAATCCATTAATCTAAGTTATCATCATCATACATCAATGCAACACTATCTATTTGCAAGATCACATGAAACATGTACATAATCATAAAACTAAATTACACAAGTGGATAGATTCATTTAAATATCAACTTATCTCCAAACATACTCTCACAAACATAACCACTCCCTAGGGTATAATAACGTCACTACTTGACATCATCTAAACATAACACTTATCTAGAAGTTCATAAGATACCATGCATCTAACCAATTACTTTCCATGCAACTAGATCAACATTAATACATATGCATAACCCATTGTCATGATAATCTCTAATAAAACCATCTAGAATTCATTTAACCATTTAACCCCAATAAACTCCTAATTACTTCAAATAGAATCAATGTAACCATTCTATTCTATCCATCATTTACTCTAAAACATGACATAACACAATTCCATCTCATAAATACAAATGTAACTCATGTACATATAATAATTCCATTTAACTTTCACATATATTTCATAAACTCCTACTATATAAGGAACATTTGATACATCAAGGAATAATCAATGTGCTTTTCCCTAATATCTATAACAAGATCTATTGCAATTTCCTTTTTAAATACATGATAATACTGTATATAAGGATAGATTATCTCTTATACATTTGTAATGCATTATGATACAATGTTTTCTCTTCCAAGAGTATAGAAATCAGCTCTGAAGAACATCACATGAAGAATCCAAGAATCCATGCATGCTACATTCAAGAAGAGGAATATCCCAATGGAAGAAGGTATCAACCACCCGACCATGTGGAACCAAAAAGGAACCACCCACCATGCTAGGAGATGACAAAGGTTCCAACCCACACTCAAGACCTAAGCTGACACCTATCAACCAAAGGATAAACAAGACTTAACAAGATTCCAACAAGAAAATACAACACTAGAGTACAACACAAGGTTGAAATAAAAAATAAACCCTCCAGAGGCAAAATCAACAAATCAAGGCATATGGACTATGGAAACATGTAGGGAAAGAGTGTCATCACATGCTATCCTCACAATAGAAGGGGCCAAGCCTCACGTTGATAGACATGTGGAACCATCTAAACCTTGGATCCATTCAAGGGAGATTGGTTTACTGCTCCAATGGTCTTCCCAAGCTCATGTCGAGAGCGCATGCTTCTAGGGATATGAGGAGGGGCACAAAACCAGTTGTTATCTTCTTTAGTGAATTGCTAAATACCCAACCCCACTAATAATTTGTTAAAGTTGTCACTTGCATTTACAATAAAATTCTTCATGTGGTTCCATCAAGTCTCGACCCCCTCCTAGAGGCTTAATGCTCAAGACCCTGGTCCACACATACAAGAGCCCACTCTCCCTACCATGGACCATAACCATAAGGTGAAAATACATATCCAAAGAAAATATAACAACATCATGAAGGCCCAAAGATAATACAATAACAATCTCAAAAAACTAAGCACAAACTGAGCAAAAAGGACTCATGAACCAAACTCATAGAAAGAGGCCTTCACCAAATCAACATCAAGGATAAGCCAATCATGAATGAAAATAATAAAAGAGATCCAAATAATATCAAATTCTCAATAGTGAGGTATAACACATCTCACTGGATCCATAAAACCAATCCCTCAATAGTGAGGCATTCTCCCTCTCGTCAGAGCCACAAATCCCATATGAAACACCTCAATGGTAAGGCATAAACCTTCTTACCAGAGAACAAGAAACATAATAAGAGATAAAAATACATCATAATCAACTCTTATAATGTCATTACAAACTGCACAAGCCTTTGGATTATTCACACAATAAAAAAATGAACAAAAACTAGCTAAAAACTGACTTCGGGAGACCCCCGAGATAGTTCAGCACCCTTGGTTCCTAGGGTAGCACCCATGGTAACTACCCTAGAATTTTTGGTATACCATGGCATTTTTGGTTCATAATATGGCATTTATGGTCTCTAAGATATAATTTTTGGTCATTTTACTTGCATCTGCAAATCAGGACCTTAGCACCCATGGTATGTCTCTCACCACCCCTGGTATGAACAATAGCGTTCCTGGGGTGTATGGTGCTGTCCTTGGTTTGTCCCATAGCTCCCATGGTCCAAATAACAAACATTTTTGGGTTTTTTCATGACATTTTTGTGAGAAATGTAGAAAAATGTTCAATTCTAAGACGTAAGGCTTAGGTGAGGGCTCAGGAAGGATTAGGGGTCAAAAATGACCCTCATATTTCATATAGAAGGTTTGAGGCATCCAATTACTAACAAAGACATAAAACATATTAAGTACACAGTCACTGCAAAAAGTTACATCAAGAAAGTCTTCTACCACATAGCCAAAACTAAGGTTTAAGGAGCTAAATTGATTAAAGGAGAATAAAACCAAGTTGCAAATACTGAAATAAGACCCAAGAAAGTTAAATAGGGAAAAAATGCAACCAATTCAAGTGGATGCAAGCATATGCACAATTAGCAGTGCAGTCACCAAAATATCTCACCACCGATTAGGAAC
Source organism: Cryptomeria japonica (assembly GCF_030272615.1). Lineage (NCBI taxonomy): Eukaryota > Viridiplantae > Streptophyta > Pinopsida > Cupressales > Cupressaceae > Cryptomeria > Cryptomeria japonica. The sequence goes on along the minus strand of NC_081405.1, from coordinate 217,734,845 downwards.
TAAACACCAAAATAGGTTCAACCAAGGGAAGATTCAGAATCAAACTCAAGAACACACAGATGCAATCTCTAATCAAGATCTAGCATTCATAAAGACTGAAAGAAACATGATTAGACATAAAGAAAACACAAGAGCTTCCGACAATGCGAATTTCCAGAAAATTAGAATTATTGGAATACAATTTCTCCCCAAACCATTAAACTATATTCTAAAATCTATATAATTTACCTAACTTGTATAGTTTCGAGCCATATATTATTTCCTCAATATAATTTACCTACTGATTAAAATTACACCAATCGTATGCAAGGGTAGGTAAGTATAAATACAATTGCAAATACCATCAACACAAACTTTTAAAAACTTATTAAATGAGGCTACATTATTCAATATAATCAATTAATAAATTAAAAACGATAAAGCCTTAGAAATAGGAACTCCAATTAAAAATATAAAATTAGATCATAAATAATAATAAATAAATTAATAAAGTCAATAAATCAAAAATCAATAATGATTAATAATTAAATAAAGCTCAACAACAATAAATAAATAAATAAATAATAGGTTGCTCATCAATAAATCAAAATAATAAATAATACCAAATAATTGATAATTCCTCAAATAAATAATAAATCAATAATAGATAGATTGTCAAATAATAAATGAATAAATAAATCACCAATAAATAGATAATTGATGATTAAAAATACACAATGATTAAATCAATAAACCAAGTAAATAAATCCTAATTGGTTAAATAAAATCTTATAAAGAAATTATCATCCTAAGACAATCAAATAAATATCTATAATACAATAATTAAACAATTACACAATAATCACATAAATATGGAGTCAAATCCACTTACGCCAAGGGAAAAAACATAACACAAGACTCTAACCTCAAGTTGCATCATGGCACAATCAACAAGGTACACATCTTAGACCTAGAGTGTGTGAGAGAAACTATGTCATCTCTTTCAACTTTCCATTGGGAAAATGATGCGCTCAGACCTGTTGAGCTAGGTGGAGTCGATGTCTGGTACCTGCAAACTTGCATCAAAGACCAACACAACATATATGATACATATACATAAATAGGCAAGTGATAGAGAATCGTGATGACATATCGCACTCACAATGAGTAATATGGCATCATCTCTACTCACGAAGATAGACACAATATAATATCAAAGCATCACAGAAAATCATCATCATAAAATAGGGTTAGTATCATCACAAGTCACATAATCCATGTAAACAATGATCATATCTAGTCATATAAATCCATCCATCAAGGTGATACTATGTATCAACATCCATAAGAACCTTCAAATGTCACATGTCATATAATAAGTCTTGGATCATCAATCATAAAAGTCTCCAATCATAAAGAGTCATAACAGATAACATGAATCCACATAAAGTCCTAGTATCAATGATACCATCTAATATAGCAGAAGAGTCATAAATAACCATCCAAGTAACCATCATATGTCTAAATAAGTCTATTAGGATGCAAATCAAAATGCAAGTGTAGGAGGGGCACTACATCATTAGTGTTATTCTTACCATCAAAAGAAATAGAACTTCTACCACGGATCGCATAGGCTTTTTCATCTCCAAATCTTACTATTCCACCATCATACTTCTCCATATTTACAAATTTGCTTTTATAACCAGTCATATGATGTGAACAGCTGCTGTCAATCACCCATTCATCTTTCTCTTTAACTTTAGCAGCCAAAGCTTTCTCCTCAATAGTGCAACTTGTAGAATCAACAGGTACTAGTCCATCTTATTTAATAGCAATAAACACAATTTTGTCTCCTTCTGATTCTTCATCTGTAACACCTTCATCAGCAACATAATAACAATTCTTTTGATGTTTATACTTCTAGTTAGGCTTGTAAGGCTTATCATACTTCTCATGCTTCTCATATCTATCATTCCTATCATGCTTATCAAATTTATCATGCCTATCATATTTAGAGATTCTCTCCAGGAACCTAGAAGCAAAATGTCCTATCTTATTGCAAGAGAAACATTTCAGAGGCAATTTTCCATCATACTTACTATCTCCTTTAGGCAATCTCTAAGCAATAAATTCTTCAAGCTCATCCAATTCTCTTTCTTTCTCTTCCAATTCTCTTCTCTCTCTTTCATATTTGGATATTCTGCATTCTTTTGGATCATACTTCTACTTTCCAGATATAGATGCTCTAAATGTTGTCTCAGACTTTCCATGTGATTCACCAAATTCACTCAAGTCCAAATGCAACAATCTTTCCAACCAACATATCTCTTATCATAGTAGCTGCACTCCAGATCTCATCCATAGCAAATACCTTATGTTTGTAAGTAGGAGACAATGATCTCAACACCTTAGCAATAATTTCATCTTCTTCAAGCGTTCCACTGACACATCTGATACCTAGGACAAGGTCATTCACCTTAGACATGATGGTTGATATGTTCTCATGTTCTCCCATCTTCAACATCTCATACTTCCCTTTTAAACCCTATAACTTAGAAAATTTCACTTGTTTATCTCCTTCATACAAGGTTTCAAGATTTTCCCATATCTCATGTGCAGTTTGAAGTTCCATCACATTAGTCATCTCAGAATCAGTCAAGGAAATCAACAATGCTTCCTTAGCTCTAATGTTATTTTCAACATCCTTGATCTCAATAGCAGTAACCGATCCATTCTGAGGAACATAATAGGCATCCTTTGTAATCTTCCAGTAATCCTCTCCAAGACTTTTCAAGTGCATCTCCATCCAGTTCTTACATATAGCATAGTTACTTCCACCAAATCTCAAACTCTCCTTCTTAAAGAAAACAATTCTAGTTACCATCCCGGATCTCCTCAAGTGATCAAGCTTCTTCTGGAGGATCTAGCTCTGATACCAATTGTTGGAAAAAACAATGAAGGAAAACCAAGAAGGGGGGGGGGGGGTGAATCAGTTTTCACCAGATTAACAAAATTAACCTCAAATGCAAATCTGATTAATTGTAGCAACAACAAAGATAAACAAATTGATAGCATAACACACAATACCAAAATTTTGACGTGGAAAACCCGGTTAAGGGAAAAATCATGGTGGGAACCTACCCACAATAAGATGATACTTTGTAGTAGTTGTTAGGTCCAACTAGGAAAGCTAATATACTGAGAGGGAAGGGGTGAATCAGTACTTCAAAACTTTTCTTCACAAACAATCTTACTGATAAACATAAATTGTAAACTGTTGATCTCATAATATAAAACTAACACATAATTATAGAAATAACATTCATACACATTTCACTCCATAACACAAATATTTTGGTTACGCAGAAACTCTTTGTTAGAGAGAAAAACTGCGGTGGGGATGGCACCCACAACTTCACTACTACAATAATAAAGGCTGCTCGGTTAGAGCTACATGTATCACACATGTCTCTCTCTTTTTGATTCTCAAATCACTCTGTATAAATAGATCTCTGGGACGATGATCTAGTTCATGCTTCGATCTTACAAACAAGATTCATCGAATGAATAATCATAGAAATTATTTCATTGGATAAACTTCCTCAAAATCATACAAAATCTTGAAGTGCAATTTCCTATGTGATAACGGTTCCCTGTTCCTCGATTCTTGTAACACGTTTCCACATATGTGTCCAGGTTCATTGAATCTGGTAACATGTTTCTACTCGGTTCAGATTACTCGGTATACCTTCTTTTCTTCTTGGTAGACATAGAACGTTACTCGGTAGACAACTCGGTGTATACTTAACTCTATGACTCCTTTCTTCTGTAACCAATTGCTTTAGTGCTTACCGACTAAATATTTCGATAGTATTAACCGACTAGAGTATATAGGATGACTTTGGACATAAACCTAATGACAACTTAGTAAATAATAACAATCTCCCCTTTTGACATTAGTTTGGTATGTTTGACAAAACTCCTTTCAAAGTCATAACTCAAAATCTATATACTTACAAAATTTGACTAGAATGACAGTATATGCAATTGTCAATGAATAGTAACATAATCAAATATATACTCCCCTTATCAATATACTATAGTGCTCCTGTGATCAATGTTCGGTGTTCTATCTGTGTTCTATGCTCCCCCTATCAAGTTCAACTATACATTCGGGTACTCTGTTTTGCTCGGTATACTATACACTCTTATACTTGGTATACTCCCCCTTTTTGACAAACATCAAAACTAGTTACCATTATGTGGAGGCAACTGGCCAAAAATAGATTTATACTTTGTACTGGCGTTGGTGAGAGTAGTGGAGAGTGCATCTTTGACACTGTCCATTAGGAAATTTTGAGTGGTAATATTAGTTAACACTGAAATCAAACCATCTAAAGTGCTTTCCTCTTGTTGAGTGGATAAGTGGGTAGCTCGGTTGATCTACTCTTGGACTGATGATAAGTGGGGAATAAATAAGGTCTGAAGAGTCATGATATCCATCCTTATTTTGTGATTTTCATTCTGAAGTTCTAACTACTGAGCCATAAGAGTTTGCAGCTTGGTATAGAAATTCTGAACAAAATTTGGCTCGGTGGTCAATGTATTGGAGAGATTGGTGATCTCTTGTTCAATAACTTCAGTCTTATGCTTGATATCCTTAATAAATAATGAAAATATACAGAGCTTCTGAAATAAATAAAGAATATGTTTGAGTTGAGGGGACAACTCAGTAATGAGTCTAACAAGCTTGACTTTACCTATGGCAATTGCTTTCTGCACTTCTTCAATCATTTTGGTAGTCAGCTCTTTGTCCTTCAACTTGCTTAGGTATTCTGATGCGTCTACTCCTGATGTTTCTAATTTAGTGAGTAGCTCATCTAGTTGTATATGGATGGCAACATCTTTATTCACGGTAGCTTTAGGTAGCATGTCTGTCAATAATGCTTTAACCTTCTGAAGCACTCGGTTCTTCTTCTGAATAGCCATTTGTCTTTCTTGTTCTACTTTGGCTTTACATAGTTCTCCGAATTCAATAAGTGCTTGCTCTTTCAGTTTTGAAATGTCAACGTTTGGCAACACAATAGGTTTTGACAGATCTACCTTGAAACTATGCTTCTTCACCTTCTTTTCTTTGGATGATGAGGCTTTCACCAGTTGAACGAGTACAATGGCTTTGGAGGCTTGATCACCCTCGGTAGGTTGCTCGGTAGAGGCAACACTTTTGTCGATTTCCTTAGCCTCTGATGTGTTCTTTGGTGAATCTTTGCTTGGGGTCTCAGTGGCAAGAGTTTCTGTGCATCCAGGTGCTTGAGAAGTCTGTTCCTCGGTGGCTTGAGAAGTAGATTCTCCTTTTGTAGACTGTTGACCCTCTTTGCCTTGATCAGTGTCCTGAGGTTTCTCGGTTGAAACTTGTTGAGTTACAGGAGGATGGGACTTGACTTCTTCCAAAACTGATTCACTAGATACCAGTTTGGCATAGGCATTTCCTTCTATCATCTCTTGTTCTGGTGCCTCAGTGTCCATGACATCCTCATCTTGTTGAATAGTTGGAGAAGGATCTTGCTCGGTGATGTCAACTATTTCAACTTCGCCTTGAGTTTCTTCAGTCTGAATTCTAAAGATTTCTTGCCATTTTTCTTTTGTTTCCTTTTTGACTTCAAGATAAAGTCCATTCATCATTTTCAAGGCTCTGTGCTTGACTTGAAAGTTTGTCTGGTAGTTTTTCAAATGATTTCTAATATCATCTACTGACATATCTGGAAAGAGATGTACTAAAACTCTTTCTCTTATCTGCTTCTCTAAGTCCATAGCATATTTCCATCTGTTGTCAATGTGATAATATAATGCATTTGGAAGAAAATTACTTACTTACAATGGAACTACTCAGAATTTAAGAAGTGTACATACAACTGACTCTTCTATTTGTCTCTTTTCTTCTTCTGTCTGGGAGTCATATTTTACATACCTGAATGACCCAAATCCACCATATTGTTTCAATTTGGCACAAAAGTTGTCAACACTATGTACATCTTCATTGGTGCTTTTAACAATCTGAAATTTATTTATGTCTTCAGATTCTGTGTCACTTGACTCGTTATTCAAAATGAGTCTCCTGGTCGACTTTCTATAAGTCTTTGTAACTTTAGGCAATTCAACCATTTTCTATTTCTTACCGGGTGACACTGCAGATGATCTAGTGTTAGGGTGCTTCATTGGAGGAGTTGGTGATACCTTTGGTGTATCCCGTTTCTTCCTTTTCAATATTTTGCCCTTTGGCAACTCGGTGCTCAAAGTAATTGCTTCTTAATGGGCCTCAGATTTTTCCTCAATTGTGAGTTGATAACTCTTTATAGGAGTGGAGGTAGAACCCTCTCCAAATTTCTCAGTTAGCACTTTGATCATTTTAGTGGCTTTCCTTGTAGCCTTCAGTACAACTATGCTCATTTTTACTTTTTCTTTGACCTCTTCATAGGTACCATACCTGGTCTTGGTAGCATGCCTTGGAAGTGACAGAAAGGCATCTATCTGCTATTGATAAATATCAAGATCCATCTCATAACCCATGGATGATAGAGATTGAGTTCTAGGATCTACTGCATTAACATAATAGTAGTCGGTGTCTACTTCAAAACATATATCATTCTTATATTTTTCCACTAACTGAGGCGGGATTCTGTACCTGTTATGCATATTTTCTTGAAATTTGCTGAAATAGTCATCCATTATCTCATCGAAATTATCACCTAACTGATTGATAAAGTCATTTATTTGATGGGTGATTGGTTGGTGTAACTCCCAAACTATGTTACTGACTGATGGGAAGAATTTTTGAAAATAGAAAAACATGCACACTAAGAGTGACCCAAACTTTAGTGTGTTTGCTGAGTTATTCTTCTTAGGTTTCCTTATAGTGTTGAGATTTTCAAATAGGTTTTTCAACAACACTTCACATAGATCAATCTTCGTACCCTTTTTCACAATCTTGTAGGCCAGATCTATAGCTGCATAAGGTACATAGTTTTCTCTTGCCGATTGAAAGAAACAATAATCGATGACTCTAATTGCAAACTTTAGCTCTGCATCAGTAACATTATTCAATTTAAGACCTCTACAATCAGACTCAACTCCTGTTAAGGTTATCAATTCCTTCTATGAAATCATTTTCTGTGCTCGGGCATGGTCGTATATAGGGTATCCGGTTATTATGTGAATGATCTCCTTGGTGATTTTGAACAGTTGCTCCTCTAACCACATAAAGTCATCATGAAATCTGCTCAAAACAAATTTAACCCATTGGGGTTTGAAGACTTGAGGGTAGGTTAGGGCTTCGGTCAATCCCTTGACTTTGATATGCTCATACTTGCTATCTAGGATTCCATTGGTGCATAACTCATCATACATGTCTTTGATCTCAGTATGACCTAGCTCTTCAACATGACATTTAGTATAGAATCTGACATCTTCAACCAATAGAACCCTATCCGGAATAAGAGAAAGTGCAGTTTTCTCATCGGGTTCAGATGCAACTTTGGGAGGTAAGTAATACTTCAGTGAGGGCTTCTCAATATTCTCAACTACAATAGGTTTCTGCAACTTAGGAGCCATTTTAAACTTCAATATCTACTAACGAAAGAGCTTAGGGTTTTAACTAACCAAAAAATGCTTTCGACTTAGTAAATATAATGCAGATGCTCACAACTGATATTGATCGGTTAACTGGCTTGAAAATGCATTTGAGATTGTTGTATAAATACCTTGAAATTTGCTTGGGAGTGGTTTTATCGCCTTTGAATCGCTTAGTTCTACTCTTTTGATAAGTGGTAAGTGTAAAATGACCTTGCGAAGAACTTTAAGTACACATTTTACCTTATCGAGCTTTGTGCAGTTAGGTAAGAAAACATTAAATGCACTCGGTTCCACTAAACCGATTAACTTCCTTTTGTTTTACGCTTTTACCGACTAGATAGGTTTCCTTCACTTACCGACTTCTCTGGTACTCCAAAAGACTAGATAGAATTTCAAACTTGCTAATGCATCTTAGCTATGCAGATTTTGAAATTAAGTACATGATAAAATAGGAACTATTAAGATCTAACCTTGAGAGAATGCAAGCCCTTCATACCTTTACTGATTAATTCGAAGTAGATGCACCTAACTCAGTAGGTAAGGTGCTTTCTTCATTTTCAAACTCAATTTCCCCTTTTTTTTTCCAGATTTTCTGTAGTTTGATTTTTATTTCTTCAATATCTCCTCTGGGTTGATCTCTCCAATCTTTAGCCAAGTGTCCAACTTTATGACAATGAAAGCATGCCATACTAGGATTTCTCCATGATCTTCGGTGGTTCATTCCAAACCTTATCATGCAGTTGGCACTTATATGTCCATATTTCCAATAGCATTCACACCATATTCTTGTATTGTAATCCCATGGTACTACAATATACTGTTGGTTAAGATCTGTGTGAATTCGGTAGCTTCTAGTATTTGCTTGATGTGAAGACCTCATATAGCTTTTCTGCTTAAACCAACACTTCTCGGTACTGTGTCCATATCTATTGCAGTTTTTGCAAAACCCCTTGAATTTTGCATTCTGAAAATTCATGCAAACTTTGTCCTACATTATTTAGATGTGTGACCATACTTATTGCAATTGTGACAATAACAATCAGACCTAGTGACATTCGGTTGCTTACCTTTTCTGATTTGGCACATGTTGGCAGTATGTCCTTGTTTTCCATAGTAGTTGTAGATAGGCTTCTTTCCATTGATGTTCTCCTTGTTTTCAGCTTGCTTTGATGATTCCTCTCTCTCGGTGGCATTGATTCCTTTCTCGGTAGAGTTTTTTCTTTTGTAACTGAGTCTTGCATCTTTGTTGGGTCTTCTTATATTTAGTTGCTCATCCAACATCCTTGATGCTTCATAACTTTTCTTCAGTGTTTCTTTTGATAACTTCTCCACTTCAAGTTCATTGGTCAATCTTGATAATTCAAGTTTCAATGCTTGATTCTCATTATCTTTTAGATTTGCTTCATGATGTGCATAACCCAATTGATCAGAAAGATTATGTTGAATTCCAGTCATTCTTGTGATTTCATTAATCTTTTTCAGACATTAATGCTTCTCACTGTTGTTTTTCCCTTTCCATGTCTCTTATGTTATCCTTAGATGTTCTTAATGCATCAAGATTTTTAGTCGTTTGTGTGCTAAAATGTTCATGTTCTCTTTTCATTGCCTTCAGCTGTTCAGTTAGTGCTTTGTTCTTTTCTTTCAATTCTCCAATCATTTCTTCAGTCTCTTCTAATATACTATTCTCAGATGATGTCTCAATTTGTTCCACCAACTCTTGTGAGTCCTGTAAATCATCAGACAACCTTCTTCTGACTTTCAGTGATCTTTGCATTTGTCTCTGCATATCTACAATCACTTGGTTAGCACGATCCAATTCTTCTTGAAGATTCACAATCCTCCAAGATTGTTTATAGCCTTCCATTGATAAGATATTTCTCTTTAGGCTGTTAAACCCTTTTCCAAGATTGAACCTCTGATACCAATTGTTAGGTCCAACTAGGAAAGCTAATGTACTGAGAGGGGAGGGGTAAATTAGTACTTCAAAACTTTTCTTCACAAACAATCTTACTGATAAACATAAATTGTAAATTGTTGATCTCATAATATAAAACTAACACATAATTATAGAAATAACATTCATACACATTTCACTCCATAACACAAATATTTTGGTTATGCAGAAACTCTTTGTTAGAGAGAAAAATTGTGGTGGGGATGGCACCCACAACTTCACTACTACAATAATAAAGGTTGCTCGGTTAGAGCTACATGTTTAGCTATTTCTGATAGCTTACCCTATTAGGAGTATCAAGATCTTTAGATCTACCTTGCTAAAGGATTTTACAACACTTATACAAAATGCTGCACCTAGTTAAAGGCTTTACAATTTATAGACTTTGTTAGAGTCTTTTACCCTGTTAAAGGTTTCTATTATAACTCAAATGATTCAATAAAATCTTTACAAATATCTACAACTTTACATCTGAAATGTTATAGCAAATTCTATGTGCTCAATATGAAATTACCTTGCTCATAGCATACCTCGGTAATAGATAAATCAACTCGGTAAACCCTTCTGTTTACTCTATCCCTTAAACTATTCTCTGAAGACTTTCTCGGTGACCTCTGAATATCTTTGTCAGTCGTAGCAGTCACAACTCAATGTGTCCTCTTATGATTTTCCCTTTTAACTTCTTCTATCACACATGTCTCTCTCTTTTTGATTCTCAAATCACTCTATATAAATAGATCTCTGGGACGGTGATCTAGTTCATGCTTCGATCTTACAAACAAGATTCATCGAATGAATAATCAGAGAAATTATTTCATTGGATAAACTTCCTCAAAATCATACAAAATCTTGAAGTGCAATTCCTATGTGATAATAGTTCCCTGTTCCTTGATTCTTGTAACATGTTTCCACATATGTGTCTAGGTTCATTGAATCTGGTAACACGTTTCTACTCGGTTCAGATTACTTAGTATACCTTCTTTGCTGCTTGGTAGACATAGAACGTTACTTAGTAGACAGCTCGGTGTATACTTAACTCTGTGACTCCTTTCTTTTGTAACCGACTGCTTTAGTGCTTACCGATTGAATATTTCGGTAGTATTAACCGACTAGAGTATATAGGATGACTTTGGACATAAAACTAATGACAACTTAGTAAATAATAATAGTAGTATGTGAAAATGATTACAATGGGGAATGTACATGCATTCAGGATCATTGCCTAGAGCTCATTGCTCAAAATACAATAACCCAGAAGGATACAACCCTCAACAAAGGTTCACTACCTTACAAGGAAAACTCACTAACTTACAAAATATTCGGACAATCCGAAATCAAATGAATTGAAAGAATAGCATCTACAAATGTCTGATGACAGTTCTAGTTAAGGACATTTGTCTACTCTACAACACTTCAATCTCTGCTCAATCACAATGCCAAAGGATGTATTCGCTAGTTCACATCTTTACCATTCTCTAATAATGTAGATACTTCATCGACACCTAATTTACATGACTATACCATCTATATATACCGATCATCGACCTTGACAACAAGGTTGGCTAAACCCTCAACTCTCAATTACAAATTTACATCACACGATACAAAGATCGACCATCAGACCAATATAATGATATACATGACATAAAATGGACCTAAACCAAATGCTCAAGCACGCAACACCACCAGAATCAACTCCAAGATCAACCACAACACGCTACACCACCAAATAGGTCTCATATCATGAAGAACACCACCGGATAAACAAAACACCAAAACCATACACATCGATCAATTTAGATCATCAAGACAAATAGGACATAATTAGGAATCACCAGCAAGCACGTTAGAATCATCCGTAATAGTTGTACCAACACCACTTATAAAATCTTCATTGATCAACATCTAAAACTCAAGAACACTCAAACAACAACAACTGCCGTGAGGAAAGATAACTTTCAGAGCACCAAATCATGATCCATTTTAAATGAAGGTACACATGAACATCCTAAAAAATCTCCCAAAATGTCAACTCAAGATATGATCACACCAGAATATACCGGAGGAAATATCGAACTTTGCGAAGCACTGATCAGAAGAACCAAACTATAAACCGGATCATATGATATGATCAATTAAGCTCCCAGATCACTAAAACCAATACAAAATGATATAATGATAATAGAAATACTCCATATACCGAATCATGATCCCAATAAACCAATCTACAACCACGAAAGTAATAAATCACATAAATCTGTTGACATCAATGACAACATATCCTAGAAGCAACAATGTCCAACAACCTTATCATATAATTCTTGAAATTTTTTCTTAAATGCTCTACAATTAACAATAATATGACCATACACACGATGTTAAAGATAATACTTTGTGAAACCTCATGTTGTAGCTATATGCCTATTGGGAGGAAATTTGATTTGACCATTCTTTAAAATTTGCTAGAAGACTTTTTCTACCATATAAAATCCCCTTTTCTCTTGTGGGAGAGGAGATTCAATGAAGGAATTGGTAAGGAAGGAGTAGGAAATCCTATGCTTTCTCTAGTGTATTGGGATTTTTGGGAAAATGGTGTCTCAACCTTGCATTTACATAAGGTTACTATTTATAGTAATTTTTTTTTTATTTGAGCACTAATTCATCCAAAAAAATTCTTAAAGCTTCAGATTGGCTAGATAAGCATGCCAATGAATTTTTGTTGCAAGATCGTTCTATATTTGAATATATTAATGATTTTATTTTTGAAAATTATGAATGAAAGATTCAAAGTAAATTTTGAGGGCCTTAGAATTTCCTAAATAGCTTTATAGTTTTCATAGTTGGAATAGTGAGTTATATATTGATAGAGAGTTCCACAAGATTTCTAGAGCTTCAAATGGTTTGTCAATTAGACACCTGGGTCAAAATTTATGGCATCTAGAAGTTGGGTCTCTGAAATAGGAAATATAAAAATGTGTTGGGCACATAAATGAGTTATAAACGGGAGCTACACATGTTGGTGTTTGTGTTGATATAACATAGGGCATCTTGTATTGGGGATAAGTTTGGTGCCACCTTTTTGTTTGGTTTTAGATCATGGTTTTGTAATACCATTTGATGGTTCCATGTATTGTATCTCCTACATATATGGTGCATGAGATGGAGATTGTGTGTAAGAGTCTTATATCTATTGAGTCACCTCTGGATTTCTAGTTGGTGATACTCCTATGAGAAGGTATCTCTACAAATATATTGTATTATGTATTTATTTCTGAATAATATATTGGGTGAATTTTTGAGTGTGGGGTTTTTCTCCCAAATGGGCTTTCCCTATGATATATCTTGTGTTACTGTTAATTTATTTATATGTTGTATATCTCCTTTTGTATGGTTTCCTATTTTGTAATAGTTTAATATTTATAAGAAAATTTGTGTTCTCCCTATTCATCAGGTTGAAAGCATCAAAATACTAAGAGGGGGGGGGGGGGGTGGGGGGTGAATCAGTATTCCCATAGATTTGAAAAGAATAAACTTTTCACCAATTATAATTGTTATCAAACACACTTGACTGATATAAATTAGTTAATGCAGTATAGACATAAAGAACACAACCACAAGATAAACACCAAATTTTATACATGGAAAATCCAAATGGGAAAAACCATGGAGAGTGTTAACTCTCAGGAGAATATAAATAGTTTGAGTTTGAGTTTACAAAGGGGTGGCTCATTGCCAGATTACAAAAATGGCTCACTACCAGACTGCTCACTGCAAATATACAAAATATGGCTAGCCACTGAAATGCTCACTTCAATTGAAAAGGTTGAATTGAAAAGGTTTGCATCTCTGAATGCATGGGATTAGTTCCAATTTTAAGCTCAGATTACAAATCTCAAACTCTATAGTAGATCTAGTCAGAGATCTCTGTACAACTATCTTGCAATAGGTCTAGTAAAGGACTACTACACTAATGCAACACTAATTGCCTTTTTTGTCCACAACTCACACTTCGCACACTCTGCTATCTTTGTTGTCAACTATCTTTCGCACATCACTCAGCTTCACTCATACATTAACCTTGTTCAATCTATCATACCACTACATATGTATATGTATATATATACTAGAGGGTATAGGTACAAAGTAGTATGTCGGCCAATCCCAACACGTTACCAATATGCTCATGTCGGCTTCTGCAAGAATTATATACGCTTCCTTTTCATATTTAGATTACCAATGCATATACTGAGATTACTCGAAAAGGGCAAGGTCTGTTACTACTTACTAAGATTTCCATTAGTCTTATGTTCAAAGTTATTCTTTATATTCTAGTCGGTTACTTCTACCGAATCTTTCAGTCGGTAAGCACAGTGCAGTCGGTTATAGAAGAAAGTAGTCTCAGAGTGTAGTATACACCGAACACTCTACCAAGTAACACTCTATGTCTACCGAGCAGAAAGAATGATATACCGAGTGAACACACACCAAGTGAAATGTGTTACTAGATTCACTGAACCTGGACATACATGGGAAACGTGTTACAAAGATCGAGGAACAAGTAACTGTTATCACATTGGAAATTGCACTTAAAGATTGTGTATGATTTTGAGATCATCTAACCAATGAAATATTTTGCATGGTTATTCATTCGAGAAATCATGTTTGTAAGATCAAAGCATGGACCAGATCACTGACATAAGAGATCTATTTATACAGCATGAATTCAGGATTAGATATATGTGTAGGTATATATGTGCATGTGTGTGTGAAGCAAGACATATACAAAAAGGAAAATCATGAGATATCATAGAGTGTTATGCCTATTACAATTGATAGAGAAACATAGAGGTCACCGAGAAGGATTTCAGAGAACAGTCAAGGAACAGAGTAAACAGAAGGGTTTACCGAGTTAATATATGGATTACTGAGGTATGATATAAGCAAGGCAATATCATTTTGAGCACATAGAATCTGCTATAACATTCCAAATGTAAAGTTGCAGATATTTGTAATGATTTATTGTAATATTTTGAAGTTGTAAGAAAAACCTTTAACAAGGTAAAAGACTCTAACTAAGTCTATAAATTGTAAAGCCTTTAACCAGGTGCAACATTTAGAATAAGTGTTGTAAAATCCTTTAGCAAGGTAGATCTAAAGATCTTGATACTACTAATAGGGTAAGCTATCAGAAATAGCTAAACATGTAGCTCTAACCAAGCAACCTTTATTATTGCAGTAGTGAAGTTGTGGGTGTCATCCCCACCGCAGTTTTTCTCTCTAACCAAGAGTTTCTGCATAACCAAAATATATGTGTTATGGAGTGAATCATGTATGATTGTTATTTATTTGTTTTAGCATTATATTATGTTACTGCACTATTTATTTTATGCTTAACAGTAAAGTTATTGTTGAAGAAAAGTTTTGAAGTACCGATTCACCCCTCCCCTCTCAGTACATTAGCTTTCCATATTGGGCCTAAAAATTGGTATCAGAGCTTGAATCTTGGAAAAAGGTTTAATAACCTAAAGAGAAAGATCTTATCAATGGAAGGCTATAAAAAATCTCAGAGAATTTTATATCTTCAAGAAGAGTTGGATCATGCTAATCAAGTGATTGCAGACATGCAAAGACAAATGCAAAAATCATTGAAAGTGAGAACAAGATTATCTGATGATTTGCAGGACTCTCAAGAGTTAGTGGAACAAATTGAGACATCATCTGATAACAGTATGTCTGAAGATACTGAAGAAATGATTGAATTGTTGAAAGAAAAAAATTCTTAGTACTGATTGATCAACTAAAAGCAATGAAAAGAGAACATGAGCATTTCAGCACACAGATGACTGAAAATCTTGATGCATTGAGGACAACCGAGGATAAAGTAAGAGATCTAGAAAGAGAGAAACAACAACTTGAAGCATTAGTATCTGAAAAGAATGATGAAATCATAAGATTGATTGGGATTCAGCAAAATCTGTCAGATCAACTAGGTTATGCACATCATGAAGCAAATCTAAAAGATGATGAGAATCAAACATTGAAACTTGAAGTATCAAGGTTGACCAATGAACTTGAAATAGAGAAGAAATCGAAAGAAACACTGAAGAAGAGTTGTGAAGCATCAAAGGTGTTGGATGAGCAACCGAATACAAGAAGACCCAACAAAGATGCAGGACTCGGTTACAAAGGAAAAGACTCTACCGAGAAGGGAATTCATACTAGCGAGAGAGGAGAATCATCAAAGCAAGCTGGAAACAAGAATAACATCAAAAGAAAGAAGCCTATTTGCAACTACTGTGGAAATCAAGGTCATACTGCCAACATGTGCCAAATCAAAAAAGGTAAGCAACCAAATGTCACTAAGTCCAACGATTATTGTTACAATTGCAATAAATATGGTCACACATTTAACCATTGTAGGACAAAGTCTGCTAGCAATTATAAGAAGGAAAAATTCAAAGGGTTTTGTAAAAACTGCAATAGATATAGAACAGTACCGAGAAGTGTTGGTTTAAGAAAAAGAACTATATGTGGTCTGCACACTGAGCAAATACTGGAAGCTATCGAACTCATAGAGAACTTAACCGACCATATGCTGCAGTACCAAGGGATTACAATACAAGGATATGGTGTGAATGTTGTGGAAGATATGGACATATAAGTGCCAACTGCTTTATAAGTTTTGGAATGAACAACCGAAGATCATGGAGAAGTCCTGGTATGGCATGTTTTCATTGTCACAAAGTTGGACACTTGGCTAGAGATTGCAGAGATCAACCTAGAGGAGACACTGAAGAAATAAAAGACAAATTACAGATGATTTGGAAAAAGAAGGAAATTGTGTCAAATGAAGAAAGCACCTTACCTACCGAGTTAGGTGCACCTATTCCAAATTAATCGGTAAAGGTATGAAGGGACTACACTCTCTCAAAGGTCAAATCTTAACAATTCCTATTTTATTATGTACTTAAGTCAAAATCTGCATAGTTAAAGATGTATGAGTAAGTTTGAAATTCTATCAAAGTCTTTTGAAAGCACTATAAAGGAAACCTATCAAGTCGATAACTACAGGAAGTCTATCTAGTCAGTAAATGAAAGAAATCTGGCTACTGGGTTAAAGCGAAAAAATGAGAGTAAATCGGTTTAGTGGAACCGAGTGCATTTAATGTTTTAACTTAACCTGCATGGAGCCCGATAAGGTATATTGTGTACTTAAAGCATTTACGCGGTCATTTTTTGCTTACCAAGTTTTCAAGAGAGCAGAGCAAAGCAATTCCAAGGTGATCAAACCTCCTCCGAAGCGAAATTCAAGGTATTTACATCAATCTCAACGCATTGTTAAGCTGGTTTATCGATCATATCTGTTGAAGATTTCTGTTTCATATTTGTTAAGAGGAAAAGCATCTATCATTTGAAAGTTCTCAAACCCTAAGGATCTTTTGATAATTTCTATCTAAAATCTACAATGGCACTGAAGATCCAAGAACCCGTTGTTGTTAAGAATGTTGAAAAGTCCTCACTAAAATACTCTCTAAATCCCAAAGTAGCATCAAAACCGGATGATAAAACTACATTTTGACTCATCTTGAATAGAGTTTTACTAGTTGAGGATGTCAGATTCTTCACCAAATGTCGAGTTGAAGAACTAGGTGATGTTGAAATCAAAGACACCTATGATGAATTGTGCACCAATGGGAAATTGGATAGCAAGTATGAGCACATTAAGATCAAGGGATTGACTAAAGCCCTAACCTATCCCCGTGTCTTCAAACTCCAGTGGGTCAATTTTGTTATGAGCAGAGTTCACGATGATTTCATGTGGTTAGAGGAGCAACCATTCAAAATCACCAAGGAAATCATTCATCTGATTACTGGTTACCCTATTTATGATTTGTTAGGGGTCCCACAGATACTGAGAGGGGGGTGTGAATCAGTATCTATCCGGTAATTAGAATTTCATAAGTTAAAACATGCAGAACATAATATAACAGTGTACCGGTATGCAAGAAATAATGCACATGAAAAGCACACCATAACACAAGATTTTCATGAGGAAACCTGGTGTGGGAAAAACCTCAGTGGGATTTGTGACCCACAATATTCACTCACTGGCCAATAAGAGAATATTACTTACAATAGGGGCCAGCACATGCAGGAAGGCCAACTGCCTAGAACTCATTGCTCAATGCGAAGTCTCACTGACTTACAATAAGGATTATACTAATCCAATAACTTGTACTGCTTTACAATAGCATCTTCAATGCTAGATTCAGTACCGGTTCCTACTCTATTCTTTACATATACCCCTTGACCTATATTTCGCACATTAGGTCTGCCTAATATTTTCCTTAATGCTTCTACATCACCTTACAAAATGTCTACAATGATCTCTTTTATATATAAGAGTCATTTTACAATTTTCCAAGTCGGCTTACACATTTTTACAATAATAAACAAAATATAATATAACAAAATCCTGTCGCCCTTTGTGCCGGTATACTTCCTTTCTTCTATGTCAGTGTCGATGATGCCGGAGCATCTAGGAGGGCAAATGAACAAAGGAGGACACCAAGGACTAAGGAGAGTGATATGACATCACTAGAGGTCAATGGAATGTTTTGAAGCCTATAATGGCCTATTGTAATGTTGAATTCAATAAATTATGTAAAAGTCCTAAAGGTCCTGATAAAGGCCTAAGGACCAAAATGCAATGTAATAGGATGATGGAGTCTAGATAGGTTGGATAGGAGTTTATTGTGATTTAAATGATCTTATTATGTCAAAATAAGTTGAATGGGATAGGTTTTAGTTGATTAAAAGTATTAGAAATAAAGTTGAAAATTCAAATTTTGAATTTCAACAACTAGTTCCAGTTTTGGTGGGAAATAAGTTTTAGAGTTGTTTTGACATTTTAATCACTTGGATTAGTTGGAGATTGGTTGGAGTTGGTTGGGGAAGGTCTTATAAAGTCTCTAAAGTAATTTTTGTGTGGTTTGATGATGCTAGTACGGACTTGTACGGACTGTTTCAGAAAATTAATTAAAAAACTCTTTATTTGCTGTCAAATCCTTGTTTTTTCATGCTTTCTTTGCATTGAAAGGCTAAGGGATCATCATTGCTGTACATTGGGGGTTTATTGGTTATTCCTTTGATGTATTGAGTGCATTTTTTAAGTCTTTAAAGTATCATATTTTTATTTATTGCTGACTGTCCCAGAAAAGACAGTGATTTTTTCACTAATTTGTGAATTTCCAAGCATGTAAGGATCCATCCTATGAATGTACAGGTCTGATTCTCATAGGATGGATGCCAAATAACATGTACAATAGTTTAATAACCCATGATTGATAGGAAGGAGTGAAGAGTGCAGGTGTACACCATGAAAGTTGCATGAAAGTTGAAGAAAAGTGACTGGAAATGAGTGAAAATGAAGGCTAGAGTGTAGCAGCAGAGAATCTAATTGAACAAGGGGGGTATTTTATGCATTGAAGTGTCTAGACACACCATTTTAAAGGTTTTTGAACTTTGGTTGAGCCTTGGAAGTGATTGGAAGTGATATTTCTAGAAAGCCCTAGGGAAAAGGGTGATTTAGTGAGGTTTTTGGTGTTTGGGTATCTAGGAGTGCAACCAAGACCTAAGACCTAAAAAATCCTTGGTTTGGGAGCATAATAAGAGACTATACAAAAGGGTTTAATCTGGTGTTAAGTTTTGTTGGTACTTCCTTTGTAAAGTGGGTGGTTTTTAAAGCTAAAAAGGGGCACATTTGAGGACAGAAAAGGGTCCGTCCAAAACAACCTATATTGGTTTTCTGATATGTTGTGTAACATCCAAATGGGTGTCTAAATATGTAATTTTTTTGTCAAGTTTTTTGGGATGATTTGGAGAAAAGTTGAAAATACCCGATTTGGAGGCTACAAGGAATAGAGCCTAGAAGAGCAAGTTTGGTTTATGAGTTTGAGTCTGAGTTTGGGGGTGTGTAGAACCTTGTCTTATGGTGTTTGGGATGTGTTAAGACCAATAGAGGTGTTGGAACAAACCATTTTGATGTTATCCTTGGTTGGGTGTGTTGAGTTGAGTTTGGTTTTGAATCACCTAGCATGTAGAGGATCCTTTGATGTGTCTCCTTGAGTTGATTTAATCCTTAGGGAGAGTTCCAGAGTTGATCTCTCTGCATCAGTCGATGTCAGTGTCCTAAGTGCCAGTGTAGAGTGTGATCTGCCGATGCCCATATAATGCCTTTGTCGATGCCATAAGATTGCAAGGTTGCCATCAATGACAAAACCTTCAATCACATACAATGTCTCATTGGAGTGTGCATATGCCAACAATCTCCCCCTTTGGCATTGATGGAAACACTCATGAGAAATTTCAAAAAGTATCCAAAAATGTGTAGTCCAAAAATATTACCAAAAATGTGTGTGCTCCCCCTGAGCATATGATTCCTGTCTGTGATTTGAATTTTCTCATCCCGGTACTCCTCCTTTGGCATCAATGACAAAGGTTGTCAAGATGTCAGTAGAGTTTGTGGTTTCAACCTTGTAGCTGGGTAGTTATAACTTGAAAAAGATCTCCCAAAATCAAGTTTATACTATCCATAAAATTCTTGCTATCCTTTATTGCTGTCTCTGTTCTCTTCACTGTACTGGTGAGATGTTGCAAATGCTCTGCCGGTGTGTTGCTTCCCTGTATTAATGCCTCAGAAATTTCCTTCTGCGAAGATGCTAGATAGTCCAATCTTGGACTTAGTTTAGATCTCAAATGTTTTGCCTTATTTATTATTCTTTCTTTCTCTCTTTCCAATTTGAGTAGTTCTTCCTCAAAATTTGTTATCTTCTCCTAAAAAACTGATAGTGTATCAGATGAGTTGACAAAATTATCACAAGTTTATTGATCTCATCATGTACCTTGCTCATTTTCTTATCAATATCTACAGTCAAAAAGTTTTTTTTCCAAGTATCTTTGTACAAATTTTTGTACTCTTTCAATAAATTACATAATTCTGGTAGAAGTGTGTCAAAATCTCCGTTACACTTCTTTATTTGCTCATCAAATAATTTCTATTTTTCAACTTCTACTTTATCCTTCACTGACTCTTCCTTTATTTTCTCAATTTTTTCTTTGATATATTTACATAGTGTATCCAGCTATCCTAAAGAATCTTTGTTATCTATATTATAGTTGGGAACAATTACCTTCAAAATTGGTATGGTATCATCAATTGGCTTGTAAGCTTGTGAGCTGCAGTTGGTTATTTTCTTGATAGAATCTAGTAATACCTCAGTCACATTTGTTGATTTGTATCCTGATGATGATCCAACAATCTGAGTACCGATAGAAGTAACCAATCTTGTATTGACCTCTGGTAGGTCAGTTTGTGTCTGCATTTCTTTAATCTATGGTTTTTCTACTTCACTAGTTGCCGGTGGCACTGTTTCTTTAAGTACTTGTTCCGGAGCCTTTCCTTACAACTGCCTCAACCTTTTTCACCCTTTTCTTTGATTGAATTTGTCTTTCAATATTCTCTACACTACCAAATACTTCTTTCTTGGGTTCTCTGGGGGCTTCCAGAAGTGCTTTAGCATATGTTTCAACTATGTGATCATCTGTTTCATAGCCCATCTCGGTTACCCAAAATGTCCTTGGGATGACCGCTTCCATCCAGATTTCATCTTTGTACTTGTCTACAATCTTCTGTGATAACCTTACTCTTTTCTTCATTTTGGCCTTTAATGCTTGAAAGAAGTCATTAATATTGTTTTCCTTGTTCTCACACATGTTATTGAATAGTTCAGTCAATTGTTTGCCTACCGGTATGTCATATCCAAGTTCTTTGTAACCTATACTAGGAACCTATTTTGTTATATGTAGCATTAGGCATACTAACAGATTTCCAAATCTGAAAGTTCCTTTCTTGTCCTTCTTGATCTTTCCAAGATTGTCAATTAATTCATCCTTTAACCACTCACATATGTCAATTTTTGCATTATCTGTGACCATATCATAAGCACTCTTAATGCATAAGATTGGAACTGAATTAAGTCTATTAGCATGAGTAGCTTTATACCCTAATATCATACTGATGAATCTCACATTGATATATTTTACATCATTAACTCTTAGAGACCTCTTGTCGAATGTTGCACCAGTTAGGTTTATAACTAGGTCATTGGAAACTTTCTTGGTTTTATCTGGTCTTTTACCGGTGGCTGGTAACCCTGTGACAACTTTCACAACTTCATTGGTGATCTTATGGATTGCATCTAACCAGAAAAATTCTCCATGTACCCTACGTAAAACTATCCTAATCACATCCTTTGGAAATTTAGGAATGCTAAGGATTTCTGTAAATCCTAGGGTCTCAATGATCTTGTGTTCATCTTTTATATTGCTGGTATTATCACATATCACAATTTTATACATGGTTTTAATTTCCTCATGTCCTAACTCTTCAATGTTGTAGTGGATGTACATTTTGGGGTCTTCAGCATAAACAACTCCCTTAGGAATTTGAGAGAAAGCACCTAAGGTATCATCCTTCTTTGCTGTCTCGGGAACTAACTGAAATATGGGCCTAGGTCTTTTTATTACTTCAACAATAGTAGGGTTTGCTATATATTCAATTGCAAAGGTGGATGCCATGATTAAATATCTTTTACTGCCTTGGATGGATGATTGCTTGGAGTGTTCTTGCTTCTTGCTCGAAATGCCTTAGCTTGGAGTCTTCGTGCTCTTCAAAAATTTGAAATCTCGGTGAAATGAAATGGAGCCAAAACCTTAACTTTATAGTACCTTTTTGCCATCTACCACATTAATTGCATGCCGGTTAAGTATTCACTTAACATTGTTTGTCGGTAATAAGTAATTTCCAACTTCTTATCTCTAACCGAGGGAATAATAGCACATGTGTCATTAGATTTCTCAACCCTCAAGGAAACTTTCTTCACTTAGATGAAGAACTTCCTGCCAGTGGAGCACTACTCTGTCCTTCCGGTGAAGCATCACTCTGTCCTGCTGGTGAAGCATTGGTTTGTTCTACCGGTGGAGGAGTATTCCCAATATTTAAATCAACTTTTCTAATCCATTGTTTTGAGAATTCTTGCTTAACCTCTTCAACTTTTTCTTTACCTTTCAAGCTAGAACTTTTGTTGTCTACCGGTGTTCCTTTAGTTCTATAAAATTTAGCAATATGCCCAATCTTGTTACATGTATAACAAATTACATTATTCTTCTGAATAGCTTTCCCATAACCTATGCCGGTTTGTGTTCTGCATTGATTAGATAAATGTCCAAATCTTCCACAAACATAACATCTCACATTCATTCTACAGTTTACAGGGTTGTGACCAACTTTGTTGCATTTAGAACATTGACTGGTGGGTGTGTTGATATTCTGATAATTTCTAGATCTACATTCATTTTCTCTATGACCATACTTATTACAGTTAAAGCATTTACCATTGAATTTATAAGCATTAGGTTGTCTTACTGGTTTGCTGTGATCCTGAGTATTTGTAGTACCAGAGCTTTCACCAACTTCAAAGCCAATTCCAGAAGTGTCACCTTTAGGTTTTTGATTTTTCAGCAAGGTGCCAAGTTCCTCTAGGCTTTTCTTGAATTTTTCTTTGTGTTGATTTGCAGTTTCTAGTTCTTTTTCCAAGATTTCTTTTGTCTCATCAGTTCATTTGAGTCATTCTGAGTATGCATCAGATCTGTCTTCAATGTAAGGCCTTCCCCAAACCAAGCTTTGATTAACTTAGTTGACCATGTTTGACCCTATTAATAAATGCTATGTAATACAATAGAATGGACTGTGTTAGACTGATAGATTTTTGAGAAAAGAAATTGAACCAAGTTATAGAGTTATTTCACCTTATGGTGTACATTTTGATGTGTTATGAATTTGAAATCCTAAAAGATCCATGGATTGGATAATCTTGATCTAACGTATGTCAGCTATGTCTGGATTTAGAACTTATATGATTTCTACGAATTGGATAACATTGATGAATGCTGATGCTTCATTTATATGCTTTACTCAATATGATTCTAGAATAGGATAAATTTGAGATGATAAATGTCGTTATTGGATTTGTAGGACCTTACTATGATATGATGTATGTTTATGTGTGGATCAAAATTATGAGAATTAGGATAAATTGCTTATGTGAAATTACTTGGATATAAGATGTATTAAATTGTTCAGCTGTATGCAAGTGTTTGATGTGCATTATTACTCTTGTGTTTTATATTATATGAGGTTACTTGAAGTTACTAATGTGTAATTGAGATGCGTAGAAATTTATTCATGTGACCATGGAAATATTACAGAGAACCAAACCTAGACCTATGTATGTTCGTAAAACTAGGGTTTGTCTATTTGGAGAGACAACACCCCGTTTGTGTCATATTTTATTCGTAATAGTAAATGATGCATGTGTGTTAAGTGTTATTTAATTGATTTATGTAAATCCCACAAGAGACACGATTTCATGTATAATTTTGTAAAAGTATTTTCTTTTTGTCACTTGACACATGTGTGGATTTATGTTTGAATTTTTAAATTTGTCTCTTGGTGGGAATTGTTTAACTATAGCTTTTTCAATTAATGTAATGTGATTCCATAAATGCCTTGGGTAAATAATCTTTGGGATGGTCCACATAGGTTTGACCCGAAAATAAACTTCAGAGGGGTTAAAAAAGGGTTAAATGGACACCTAGGGGTAGTTTAATAGGGTTTCATAAAGCCCATAAGGTATACCTAAGGGTTAGGGGTAATTGTAGGCAAGTTTCTACTCCCATGTGACCATTTAGACACCCTAAAAAGTAGGTTTTCTAAGTTGTGCGAAAATTGAAATTAGAAGGCTTGAGCTAAGTGGTTAACCTTCCTTTTTTTGAATGAAAGTTCCCTTTTCTCATTTTACCTTACTTTCCCTTTCAGTTTTAGAAACTTGAGAGAACTCACACTAGTGTCTTCTTAAGAAAGAAAGAGAGATTTTGGGGGTAATCACCCACTCTCCATTTTTTGAGACAAAAGAATTTTGAAAAGAAAAAAAGATAGATTTTGGATTGAGAATTTTGGCTAAGGGGTAGAAAGAGAAGGACTGTGGAATTGGGTTGCTCATCCTGAACAAAACTAGCACACCTTTGGGAAAGTTAAGGTTGGTTTTATTTTTTCTTATAATGTTTTCTTAATTCATGATGTGTTTGAAAGAAATGCTTGTGTAAAAGACTAGTTTTCGTGCATGTATTTCTTGGAAATTTATATTGGTGTTTTGTGCTTATGCAATGTATGTGTTTTGGGAGTAATCAAGACCTCCTACTCTTGGGAGGGAGGAGAGTCTTGTGGGTGGTAGAAGTGATAGCCCTCGAGTGAGAGGCTCTCGTTATGAGAGTGATCACAAGGGATTTTATGTGACCCTTGATGCATGGCTTGTTTATGCATTGGGTGTCATAAGGAGGGAAATAAGGCATGAATGCCTTGGGGGGGGAAAGTGGGGTTGTTATACTTGATGTATTTGGTTTTCCATGAGGTGACTATATGTTTTACCATACTTGCAGTCTCCTCAGGGTACTTGGTCCACTACCACCCTTGAAAAGACATCACAAATGGGTGGTGCAGTGAAGCCGGGTTGGGATTGTGTTTGAGATTGTGTTTCCCTTGTCTTTTGTGTTTGCATGTGTGTTACCCATATAGGGATTGGTTCTCCGAGCTCGGGGGTGGCTACCAGTTAGCCTAGGCTGGGAGGTGAGCACTCCATGGTCATCCCTCTGGTTTATTTGCAGGTTGTTGGAAGAAAAAGAACAGGACAAGTAGGTGTGGCTAGAGTTATTTGTTGCAGAAAAACTTTTGGAATGTATCTATTATTTTGCGCATTATTAGAAATGAGAGTTTATTTGTAAAAGTGATAAGAGTGTCTCGGAGATATGATTTAAAGAATTGTAATATTCATTATGTTATACTGCTGAAAAGAAATGATTATTTCAGTATTTAGTTCCTATAGTTGAAATAAATTATTGTTGAGTATATAGTATTTTGTAAGGCAAGAGAATTATTTTATCCCTTTATGCTTATGAAATTAAATAGAGAAATAATGAAAAAGTTAGCATGCATTTAGGAGGCTGAAAATAAAATCTTTTAGATCTATACATGAAAATGTAAAAGTTACCTTCTATTAAATCTGTGATTCTATGTTATGTGCAGTTTTATGTTATTTGCAGAAAATAAAGTCTACAGATAAAATAACCATCTCTATAGCTTAATTTAATACTTTCTAAATTTAAGATAGTTGTTGTTTTAGGATTAGTTAATCTTGTTAATTACTTTTGTTGCAGAAAGTAAATCTAGAGTTAGATGGTCTATTTATTTTAAGTAATATAATACTTATCTAGTTGCAGAAAATAAATTCTCATATTTAGTTGCAGAGGTTTAAAATTAGGAACTAGATGGTCTATCTAATTTTAATAATCACATTTGCATGTAGTTGCTATTAAAATCATTAAGCTCTGTTATTTACTTACTGTAAAATATAAAATCTATAGTTTACCAGACTTATTGAAATATCTAGTCTCTAGAGTTGTTGTTTATAAGATTATTAAATTTGGTTATCAGCAATAAGTAAATCAAACAATATATATATATATATATATATATATATATATATATATATATATATATATTGATACATTGCTGTAAATCAGATTATTTTTAAAACAATTATGTAAAAGTTTTAAAAGTAAATTTATAACCTCTATATATGTTGTACTGAAGAGATTTCTAAGTTTGGATGCACATAATCTATATATGTATATATTTAATCTTTTAAATGTATTTAAAAAAAAAATTAAAAAAAAAAACATTGTTTAAATCCAGCTTTTAACACATATTTTGACAAAGTAGAAGATTACAATTTCTTTGTAGAGATTTTTGCAAATTGATTATTATCATGGAAAAATATATGTATATATATTAAGTAAATAAAAACAAAAAAAAAAATAAAAAAAAAATAAAAATATATATAAAAAAAGAAAAAAGGGGATTCGAGGGCCCCACTATGTGTGCACATAGTGGACGGCCCGTGGGCCGCCACTATGTGAACACACAGTGGCGGGGCGCCGAAGCGCCACCACTGTGTGAACACACAGTGGCCTGGTGCCCTGCGCCACCACTGTGTGGGCACACAGTGGGCGGCGCCCGCGCACCACTGTGTGGTCGCACAGTGGCGGCGCCCGGCACACCCACCGCCCCAACAAACATTGAAAATTGCCGCCGCATCTGCCATGCCCACCCTGCAAGAAAATAAAAGGATAAAACCCTAGCCCGGGTAGGGCTAGGGTAGAAATAAAAGAAAGGTGTTAATAAAAATGAGTATAAAAGGATTCTTTTATAATAAAGATTAGGGTTTACATTTTATGAAGATATTATGAAGTGTGTATATATATATATATATTCTTAAGAATATAATATATGTATATTTTTATACATAGGATTTTTAAATTTTGAAAGAAAGGTCAAAAAGGAGTAGGTATGTTTAACTAGGTGGTTATAATGTGTTAATAAATTTAGGAGTGTGGTTATATATATCTATAGAGATGTTTTTTTTAAAGTTATATATTTCTGAAGTAATAATTAATTTAAATAAAATAGTGAGGTGCTTTAAATTAAGCTAAATATTTGCAAAATTAAATCTTTATGATGTATTAAATTAAACGTTAGGGGATTTAACTATTGTAGTAAATTATTGTCTATCGGGATTAAACTTTAGCCTCCTAGATATAGGCATATGAGAAAAAGCTTTATAGGATATATTCATTATGAGAATTATTTTAAATAACCCCCTTTGCTGAATAGTAGTCACATGTTAATTAATGTTTAGAATAGATTTGAAGCATTAAGTACTATGCGCTAGGACTAAATTTATTTATTCCCTAAAAGCGCTTTATGACTATTGGAAATTAATATTATCCTTGTCTATCAATTTAGGTTTTTGGTTTTAATTAATCTATTGATTAAATTTGATGAGCTATTAAATTAAATCGTGTAGTATTCCACATTTATTTTTAAATTACTTCATTTAGTTGAGTTAGTGGTTAGAATTAACTCACTCATAGATAAGCCATACTTGTTAGTGCATTCCATATTTGCTAATTTAATGTTTAAGTTGTGATTAAAAAAAAAAAAATTCCCGTTCTTGCCCTAAATTTTGGGCATGACATTCAACATGTCATTTTCATAGCTACTAAGTCTTGTGTTCTCATTTGCTGCATCACTTAGTCTTCTGGTCAATTCTTCTTCATTCTTCTTCCTATCCTCAATCTCTTTGCAAAATCTCATAGTCATATCCTGCATTTCATTTTTTGTTGTCATGATCTCTTGTTTCAACTTTCTTATCATATCATTAAGTGATTCCTTTTCATCATTCTCATTTTGCAATTTTTCACAAAGTTCTCTTCTCTTATTTCTTGCAACAGTAAAATTTTCTTGAAGTGCCTGAATGATGTCCTGAGCTACCCTTAAATCATCTTCTAATTTGATATTTTTCAATTTTTCTATATCATAGTCTGTAAGAGCTCCTTCAAGTTGTTTCATCAAATTTTCCATCTTTACCGGTGTCAAGATCTTCCTCAAATTGTTAGGCTTTTGAAAATAGAGGACCAAGCTCTGATACCAATTGTTAGGGGTCCCACAGATACTGAGAGGCGGGGGGTGAATCATTATCTATCCAGTAATTAGAATTTCTTAACCTAAAACATGCAAAACATAATATAATAGTGTACCGGTATGCAAAAAATAATGCAATAAATAGAATCAAGAACATCCACATGAAAAACACACCATAACATGAGATTTTAACGAGGAAACCTGGTGTGGGAAAAACCTTGGTGGGATTTATGACCCACAATATTCACTCACTGGCCAATAAGAGAATATTACTTACAATAGGGGCCTGCACATGTAGGAAGGCCAACTGCCTAGAGCTCACTGCTCAATGGGAAGTCTCACTAACTTACAATAAGGATTATACTAATCCAATAACTTGTACTACTTTACAATAGCATCTTCAATGCCAGATTCAGTACTGGTTCCTGCTTTGTTCTTTAAATATACCCCTTGACCTATATTTCGCACATCAGGTCTGCCTAATATTTTCCTTAATGCTTCTACAACACCTTACAGAATGTCTACAATGATCTCTTTTATATATAAGAGTCATTTTACAATTTGCCAAGTCATCTTACACAGTTTTACAATAATAAACAAAACATAATATAACATAATCTTGTTGGCTTCTGTGTTGGTATACTTCTTTTCTTCTATGCCAGTGTTGGTGCCGGTGTTGGTGTCCTGAGTGTCGGTGTAAAGTGTGATCTGCTGATGTCGGTATAATGCCTTTGCCGGTGCCATAAGATTGCAAGGTTTCCATCAATGACAAAACCTTCAATCACATACAATGTCTCATTGGAGTGTGCATATGCCAACATGATCATGCCCGAGCTCAGAAGATGATATCACAAAAGGAATTGATCACCTTAACCGGAGTGGAATATGATTGTAGAGGATTGAAATTGAATAATGTAACTGATGCAAAGCTAAAGTTTGCTATTAGAGTGATAGGTTATTGTTTCTTCCAATTAGCAAGGGAAAATAATGTACCCTATGCAGCAGTCGACTTAGTATACAAAATTGTGAAAAAGGGAATGAAAATTGATCTTTGTGAAGTATTGCTGAAAAACCTATTTGAGAATTTGAACACCATCAGGAAGCCGAAGAAGAACAACTCGGCCAATACACTAAAGTTTGGATCACTGTTAGTATGCATGTTTTTCTATTTTGAAAAATTCTTTCCAATAGTTGGTAAAGTTGTTTGGGAGCTACACCGACCAGTCACCCATCAAATCAATGACTTTATCAAATGTCTAGGTGACAACTTCAATGATATTATGGATGATTATTTCAGCAAGTTCCAAGAGAAGATGCATAACAGGTATAGGATTCCACCCTAGCTAGTGGAAAAATACAAAGATGACATATGTTTTGAAGTAGACACCGACTACTGCTATGTGAATGTTGTGGAACCAAGAACTCAATCTTTGCCACCTATGGGTTATGAGATTGACTTTGACATCACATAACAAAAAATAGATGCATTTATTACACTACCAAGGCATGCTACCAAGCTGAGGTATGGAACATATGAAGAAGTGAAAGAGAAAGTAAAGATGAGCATTATAGTACCAAAAGCTACAAGAAAAACAACAAAGATGATCAAGGCACTATCAGAGAAATTTGGAGAAGGTTCTTCCTCCACACCTATCAAGAGCACACTAATAATCACTAAGGAGGAATCAGAAGCCCAAAAGGTTGCTATTACACTAAGCACCGAGTTGCCTAAAGGGAAAGTTCTGAAGAGGAAGAAACAGGACACATCAAAGGCATCTATAGTGTCACCGAGTAAGAAACCAAAGACTGCTGCTGTTCCTAAGGTAACAAAGACCTATGAGAAATATACTCAGAGACTCATTTTGAATAAAGAGTCCAGTGACACAGAGTCTGAAGATGCTAACAAATTTCAGATTGTTAAGAGTACAAAGGAAAATGTACATAGTGTTGCTAATTTCTGTAATAACTTGAAAGAATATGGTGGATTTGGATGATTTAGATATGTTAAGTATGAAACCAGATCTGATGATGAGAAGAGGCAAATAGAAGAAGTGGTCATCTGCACACTATGGAAATTTTGCTTGGTCCCATTGGAAGTATGTAAATCTCTTCCAAAAGAATTATATTTACATATTGACAATAAGTGGAAGTATGCAATGAACTCGGAGAAACAGATTAGAGAAAGAAGTCTAGTACATCTCTTTCCAGACATGTCGGTAGTTGAAATAAAAGAACACCTAACAACATACCACACAAAGTTCCTCATCAAACAAAGAGCCTTAAAACTAATGAATGGTCTGTATATTGAAGTGGAAAATGAGACAAAAGAAAAGTGGCAGGAAATCTTTAGAATCAAGGATGCTGGTGAGAAAGCTACAGTTGAAATTGTTGATGTCACCGAGCAAGATCCTGATGTCACCGAGCAAGACCCTGCTGACACCATCCAAATTGATGAAGACATCATGGACACCAATGCACCTAAATAGGAAATGATAGAAGGCAATGCCTATGCAAAATTGGTATCCAGTGAGTCATTTTTGGAACAAGTTCAGCCTTATCCTCTGGTCACTCATTCTACTGCAACCAAGGCCCCTCAAGATACTGAACAAGGTGCAGAGGTTCACAAGTCTACAAAAGGAGAAGCTACTCCTCAGGCCACCGAGGAACAGACCTCTCAGGATCCTCCTAAAACTGAAAATGTTGCAACTGAGACCCCGAGCACCAAACCACTGAAGGACTCAACAAAGGCTAAAGAAACTGACAAAAGTGTTGCCTCCACCGAGCAACCTACTAAGGATTCACAAGCCTCCCAAGCTATTGTATTGGTTCAACCGGCCAAATCTAAAGAAAAGAAGATGAAAAAGCATAGTTTCAAGGTTGATATATCGAAACCAATAGTGTTGCCCAATGTAGACATATCAAAATTAAAAGGGCAAGCACTCATTGAATTCGGTGAACTAAGCAAAGCAAAGGTCGAATAGGAAAAACAAATGGCCATACAAAAAAAAAAAAAGTAATTTAAAAGGTAAAGACACTATTATCAGATATGCTACCCGCAGCTACAGTGTCAATAGATGCAACCATCCATATTCAACTAGATGAAATACTCAATGAGATAGAGACATCTGGAGTAGATGCATCTAAATATTTGAGCAAGTTAAAGGACAAAGAGCTCACTACAAAAATGATTGAAGAGGTACAAAAAGCTATTGCTCTTGGCAAAGTTAAACTTGTCAAATTTATTGTTGAGTTGTCCCCTCAACTCAAGCACATTATTTATTTATTCCAGAAACTCTGTACATTCTCTTTATTCATTAAAGATATCAAAAATAAAACAGAAGCAATTGAGAAAGAGATCACCAATCTCTCAAATAAGTTGACCACCAAGCCCAATTCTATTCAGAATTTTTATACAAAGTTACAATAGCTCATGGCTCAACAATTGGAACACAGGAATGAAGAGCACAAAATAAGGATGGACATTATGACTCTTCAAACCTTATTCATTACACACTTGTCTTCCATTCAAGAACAGATAAACCAAGCCACTTACCTATCTACTATAAAAGAGGGAAGCACATTAGATGGCTTAATTTCTCTATTGGCTGACATTCAAGCACATAATTCTTTAATGGACAGTGTCAAGGATGCACTCTTTGTCGCCCTCACTGAAGCAAGGACAAAGTATAAATCCATTTTTGACCAGTTGCCTCCACCAAATGGTAACTAAATTTTGATGTTTGTCAAAAAAGGGGGAGTATAGTATCAAAGTATATAGGGGGAGTGTAGTATATAGGGGGAGTACATCGAGTAGTGAACAAAGCAGTAAGCAAAGAGCAAGAGCAGCACACAGAACATTGAATCTGAATACACCGAGCAGTGAACAAAGCAGTAAGCATATAGGGGGAGCATAGTATATAGGGGGAGTACATCGAGCAGTGAACAAAGCAGTAAGCAAAGAACAAGAGCAGCACACAGAACATTGATCAGTGAGCATGCAAAATTGGAGTTATATACAATATATTGATAAGGGGAGTATATCTGAATATACTATTTCATTGACAAATGTATATATTGTCAGTTTAGTCAAATTTTGCAAGTATATAGATTTTTGAGTTATAACTTTGAAAGTAGTTTTTGTCAAACATCTCAACTAATGTCAAAAGGGGAGATTGTTACTACTTACTAAGATTGCCATTAGTCTTATGTTCAAAGTTATTCTATATATTCTAGTCGGTTACTTCTACTAAATCTTTCAGTCGGTAAGCACAGTGCATTCGGTTATAGAAGAAAGTAGTCTCAGAGCGTAGTATACACCGAACACTCTATCGAGTAACACTCTATGTCTACCGAGCAGCAAGAATGATATACCGAGTGAACACACACGGAGTGAAATGTGTTACCAGATTCACTAAACCTAGACATATATGGGAAACGTCTTACAAAGATCGAGGAACAAGTAACCGTTATCACATTGGAAATTGCACTTAAAGGTTGTGTATGATTTTGAGGTCATCTAACCAATGAAATATTTTGCATGGTTATTCATTCGAGAAATCATGCTTGTAAGATCGAAGCATGGACTAGATCACCGACATAAGAGATCTATTTATACAACATGAATTTAGGATTAGATATATGTGCAAGTATATATGTGCATGTGTGTGTAAAGAAAGACATATACAAAAAGGAAAATCATGAGATATCACAGAGTGTTATGACTGTTACAATTGATAGAGAAACATAGAGGTCACCTAGAAGGATTTCAAAGAACAGTCAAGGAACAGAGTAAACAGAAGGGTTTACCGAGTTAATATATGGATTACCGAGGTATGCTATAAGCAAGGTAATATCATTTTGAGCACATAGAATCTACTTTAACATTCCAGATGTAAAGTTGCAGATATTTGTAATGATTTATTGTAATATTTTGAAGTTGTAAGAGAAACCTTTAACAGGGTAAAAGACTCTAACTAAGTCTATAAATTGTAAAGCCTTTAACTAGGTGCAACATTTAGAATAAGTGTTGTAAAATCCTTTAGCAAGGTAGATCTGATCTTGATACTCCTAACAAGGTAAGTTATCAGAAATAGCTAAACATGTAGCTCTAACCGAGCAACCTTTATTATTGCAGTAGTGAAGTTGTGGGTGTCATCCCCACCGTAGTTTTTCTCTCTAACCAAGAGTTTCTGCGTAACCAAAATATATGTGTTATGGAGTGAATCATGTATGATTGTTATTTATTTGTTTTAGCATTATGTTATGTTACTGCACTATTTAGTTTATGCTTAACAGTAAAGTTATTGTTGAAGAAAAGTTTTGAAGTACCGATTCATCCCTCCCCTCTCAATACATTAGCTTTCCATATTGGGCCTAATAGGGTCATCCAGACCCAATAATACTGACCCATTATCACAAGATCAAGCCCAATATCTCCAAAAATTAGACTCCACATGAACCAAGGAAACCGTAATACAAAGCTCAAAGAGATACAACTGATAATTACCAAAGCTGCTAACACCAGGACACATAACTAATACCAGGATCAATAAGAACTCCTAACACCGGGATGCCAAGATTAATGAGAACTCAATGACACCACAAAATTAATCATCCAGGGTTGTCCATGTTGCACAATAACTTCTGACCAAAACTGCAATATCTGAACTGCACATACATACAAACTGCATTACCATAATATCTATAACGTTCATAATATCCAGACTAATATATGGGCCTCAAACACTGTCTGGTCCAAAACTAGATGACTGGTTTGACATCAATGACAATATTATTCACATAAGTCTAACAAACTCCCCCTTTGTCATTGATGGGAAAACATATTCAAAACATAACTGCACAAATCCCCCTTACTCATTCAATTCCTCAAAACCTTAAAACCGCATTCCTTGAATTCCTTTCTCCCCCTTTTGACATCAATGAAAAAAGATGACTTTGATGAAAAATAAAAGAAATGAACAAAAATTGAACCTTACAAAAAGAATATTTTAGCTGCTCTTCTTTGGAAATATAAGCTTTTACTTTTCCTTCAAATCAGGAAGAAGAATTTCCCAAGAATGTATAACCAATTTGATACTCACTAAAAGAATTATGCACTTAACCAACATATCAACCAAATTTGAAAGATTATACAAAGTAGTTGGATTCTGCTCATACTCAACTACGTTCTCAAGCAATGACAAAAAAATCTCTAGCTTAGCTTCAACAATTTCCTTGACATTCCAAAACATAGTCACAAAGTCTTCTTTCTACCTTTGCAACAGAAGGAGATCAACTTGAAGAGAATTAACTCTTTTCTTCTTCTCACCATCCTTATCATTTAGAAAATCAAAATACTTCCTTAGACTTGTCAATTCATCTTCAATAACATCAATCTTACCTTTGTGCTTGGTGCAGGAGCACCTGAGCACCTGAATGCTCAAATCCTAGCAGGTATAGCATTTTATTACAAATTAAGCATGTGTGTTTATTTTATGCTTCTAGTAGGTTTAATAGGTTTTTTTTGTGGTGTAATAAGGTTTGGAACTCATTTTGTTTAAGAGTTTCCAAGATTTTTGGTTTTTGCTCAGTAGGCCAAAAATTGTCAATTTTGGGTCCAAATGAGCATTTTTGAATTTTTGATGTTGTAAAGCCTTGAAAGGAATTAGAGAATGTTTATTTAGTGTTTCTAAATGATGTTGAGTCATTGGTTTGAGTGCCAAATCACCGGAAGTCAAAATGCAATTTTTGAGCAACAAAAAGTTGTCAAAAGTTGTCAAAAAAGTGGTTTTTGGTGGTTTTGGTTAGTTCCAGCCTATACCTATCCATACAAGGGCTTCAATAAGTTGGCACATGTATAAAAACCATGTTCCAATAATTGTATGGGTTGTTCATGTCGGAAAAATAAGAGAAATACTTGTTTGTGCTTGTATTTTGTGAGTTTTTAACTAGTTTTATGCACTTTTTAGAGTACAGTCCGTACCATGGCTCCATGAGTCCGTACTGAACCTGTTTTTGATTGGTGTGATCTCTCTTGATGTTTGATTAGTGATCTCTGATCTTTTCTTGGAGATTGGAACAAGTTTTGTTTGGAGTGCTCTTGAGAAAGGCATTGTTTTGTGGTTCCAATGGAAGATCATTCATGGTCCAACTAATTTCTTCAAAGTCTCTTCATCCATGGCTTTGAGGGAATTTGTTGGATTTGTACATAATATACCATACATCCATTTTCCTTTTCTAGTAGTATACAAGTGTTTGTAAACCCATGGCAATTATGTGAAGTGATCAACTTGGCTTGGGTATTCTTAATGTTGTGTGCATGGTACTTTGCTGTTCATAGCACTGTACTTTGAAATTTTGAAGTAGACTTAAGTTGGCAAGAGTTATTATTGCACTTTACCATCCTTGTCTCTCTCATGACTTGGTTGGATGCAAGAAGAAAAGGTGTAAACAGACTGAAAGATAGTGGGTCACTGTTTCACTGTTAAAACCTCAGTGCCAACCTCCCTCAAGGATAGCATGGAATGATGGATTCCTCTCTTTGCATCATGGGAATGTATTAATAAGTTTTTTTCAATTTTAAGAAGGCAAGGAATACAATTTTATTGTAAAGGACCTAAATAAGGATCCTAGGACAACGTATTCTCTATCACAGTTTTATAATGTTATCATGCCTTGTGGCATCTTTTAAGTGTGCAAACTTGCAAGATCTCTGAAGGGACTATATGCATATTTCTATCATGCCTTTAACACCTTTTTGCAAGCCAAGGATAGAGTGAATAAGTGCATCAAAACAAAGAAAGGAAGATAAAACAGTTTTAATAGTGTCAAAATGCAGTGAGGCGGTGAATGAGTAACAACCATCAAAATTCCCTTCTTATCTGCTTTGCAGGGTGTTCCAACTTGTATCAAGGCATTGTTGCATCCCTAATTGACATACTGTAATTGTATTTGGTTTATCAATGCTCAAAATGTATGCAAAATCTTAAAACCATTGCTGTCCCAGTCCTCTAGACTGTTTTTCTGTGTAAGGGCAGCAGTATGGCATTTGTTTGATATAATGACAATATTAGAAGATGAGGTTTGAATCCTTAGAAGTGTTGGGAATATTTTGTAGCAAGGTTTGAAGCATTTAAGTTGGCCTAGTATCATGAAGAAGACTTGTAAATTGCAAACCCTCACTAAAACCTTCAAAAAACCTTGAAAAATGCATATTTTGTGGGACAGTCCTCAAACAGTCCGTATAGTACTTGCCATAGAAAAAATACTTGAGGTTTCATCATCACATGACCACATCTCCAAGGGTTTTTCATGAAGTTTAACAGGTTGAACAGGGTGAACAAATTTCACTAGAAACTAGGGCTAATTCTAGTAGCCTTTTTGGAGCAATTTTGACAATTTCATGAAATCGGTAAGGAGGGAGAAGCAAATGATTGTTTCAAATCATCAAAACTGATAAGATAAGACCTGAGACACCCTACTACAAGTTTCACAGCATGGCATTAAGTCATTTGATCAAAATGACCATTTGAACCTAGAAGTTGCCTTGAGTAGAACAATGCTCTTTGCACCCAACTTGGAAATTTTCATTCTTGAAAGGTAAAGGATAGTCATCATACTTTGTAGACCTATCCAGATGCTCAATCAACACATTAACATGATTGAAATCCTTAAAGGTGCAAACAAGATTTGGTAAACCATGGTTCTCCAACAGTTGCCCATTCCTGGAAGAGAGGAGATTCAGCCAGTTGGACAACCGAACTTGTTCATTTTTGGTGACACACAAGAGGACCTCATTTCAGACTTGAATGCCTTAGCATGGAAGGCAAGGAGGAGTGATGTCCAATTCAATGGGGTGCAAGCAGTGTTGAATAGAGAGGAGGAGATAGGAGAAAGGTTTAGAAGAATCCCATTTGTGCCTAGGGATTGATTTGGGAAACACATTGAGAACAAAAGCCCACCAACCTCAAAAGGAGACTAACTTCTATTCTTCCTCCTCATCAGTGCTTCACAACAACTGTCGACCAAGAAATACAATATTTTTAGACTATGCTAGCACTGCAGATACAATATCTCAATTCCTCTATACATGTTGACAAGTTCTTTTGTGCATCAATGAATTCATTCATTAGACTCTGCATATCTAGGTCTTTTTCGTGCACATACATTCTTTCTTTTAGGACCTCTTTCACTGATATCTTCTAGAATGATATTTTTTTGGATTAAATACTTCATTAGAATGCTCTCAATTTTGTCTGACTTGACTAAGGTTAGCCATTTCACACCAATCTTTTGAATTCCATCTACACTATCAACTAATTTTAGTAAAACAGACTTATCATTTGAGTCTCCAACTTCCTACTCATTATCTTCCAAAACTCCTTTAGCTGTAGGGGATTCCAAATCTTCAATTACCATGAAATTTTCCATCTTACTTCTCTTTGGCTTAGAAATACTAATAGGATCATATTGTCTCCTTTTCTTCTTTTCGGATGATGAATCTCCAGAACTGGAAGAGAAAGACATAGAAACTGGGCCAACTCTTCACATATCCACAAACTATTTGAAATAACCATTGCGAACTTCCTCTTTATTAGCCAAACTGCTCAAATATCTAAATATCTATCTTGCAATAGGAACGCCAGACTCCCAAATGACATTGTCTTTTTTTGGAAGGGATTTTGAATAGTACATAACCAAAATCATAAGAAATGACCCAAACTAGAAAGCATAATTCTTCTCTTTTGTCATCTTAATATTTTCAAATAATTATTCTTTCAACAATTCACACAAGTTGAATGATATGTTCTCCATTACAAGCATATGTGTCATATGTACTGCAGTTTCCAAGGTGGCTCCTTCCCTATTTCAGAAATAGATTTTATAAGAGGTGTCATAGGAAACATACCTCACGACATTAGAGCTCACTGATCACCCTTTACATTGGTTAGGGATTCCACTTCTCTATTCAAGATTGACTTCTTTGCTGGAACTTCTCCACTATCACATAAGTCAGTGACCCTAGAAATGATTTACTTTGTGATTAGATAGGGTATGTCCAATACGATGCAATTATCTCACACATAGATAAGAATTACCCTAATAACCTCTACATTATTAAACCAAGGGAATTCGGTCCATAGATTCAAACCTTTTCCTTCCAACACTTTGACCCTCTACAATTCATCATCCTTCAAACCTGCTTCAACAACTCTGATCTTCTCTAGGTGAAACTCGTCTAGGATCACCTTGTCCACATATTGAAATTCCTCACTGCTAGATTCTCTAATGATCAATTTTCCTTCCATGATTGTTGTTACTACTCACTCTACTACTGCTCTACTATTCACAATATTCTCAAGCGAATAACTAATATGTAAGAAATAAACTCAAAAATTGATACTTATCTTGCTAAAGATACTTCATTAGGGTTTTGGCACCAAGAACTATCTTTTTGATGATGTCATAAAGATTCCTTTGATTATCAGATACCACTCAAGCACTCTCATTCCATATTAGTGACATGATCCATTCATACGGGGAGGATAGAAGATATTTCTTTTAGATAAAATGTTAGAATCAATGAACACTGAGAGGGGGGTGAATCAGTGTTCCAGAATTTACTAATTTTTCATACTGGTTCTTTAACCATTGGATGCAAATAATAGTAACTATAATGTAGAAACACAAAAAAGGTAACCAAACAACCATAACACTAAATTTTTTATGTTGGAACCCGAAAAGGGAAAAACCACGGTAGGACTGAGTACCCACAATATTATTATACTATGGCCAATAGTAAAAAAATATTACAAAAGTTGGAATGTACTTGCATTCAGGCACATTGCTCAATTACAAAATAAGGCTTCAACCCTAGAGGAAGGCTCACTTCCTTATAGATGAGATATAGAAAAAAATACAATGTCTGAACTAGAGTATAGCTTCTACAAATGCTAGGAATCAATTCTGATTAGGCTCAAGAATGATCTGATGTCATTGCTCTAAGAAAATGCTATGTTCTACTCTGCTACATATACTAGATCATGAAAACATAAGATGCGCACATGAAATTATGCTCAATCGCTTCCAACATCATCTCACATCCATACACACTCAAAATCATCATTCAAGTCATTCTTGTATATCCTCATCACCAAAATAGATCTCCAACTAGTCGACTTCTCAAAACTGCAAAATATGAAACGTGTAAGCTCATCTTGGCTCAATCCTTCTACAAATCCTTATATCAGACATAAGAAATGTAATCAAAATCTTCTCATAGGTTAACCCAATCACCTCTAACTCATAAAAATCCACCAAAATCACCTTAATAATCCAAACCACACACTACACCATCAAACATGAGAATAACTTTGTTCTTCCTGCAATACTGGATACCAGACCAAGAAACTTTCACTAGAATTGACACCGGAGGTGGAAATAAATTGATAAGCTACCTCACACATCCAATCAACCATTCCAATCATTGCCACCAAAGCCATATCACCAGAAATGAATAATGCTCACTGGATCTATACACTGTGATACACCAACTAGACTTATGCTCATGAATAACTAAACTTATTCAAGACTTTCGGTAATCCCAATCTCCATATACCAAATAGGATTACTAGGCTGAGTTGCCATAAATGACAACCCCTTAGTAATCTCCATGCATCTAACATCATCAATCCTCACTGGAACAATGTCTTCTACCAATAATCTCCCCCTTTGGCATTGATGGCAACACTGTGAAAATGACAAGTGTTCGAAGAAACCAAAATTGCAATCAATCTAAAAATCTGAAAGTTTGTACACTCAACTAACTCCCCCTAAGAATGTGCACCATTTTTCACTTATCTCTCTCCCCCTTTGACATCAATGGAAAAGGTAGGGATCCGCCAAAACTTATGTACAAAAGAATGTGTGCAATAATTTATAAGAATTTGAAAATTTCTGCATAAGTCACCTTCAAGGACTTCAAATACTCATTCCATCCTCTTAGGAAACAAGCCAAAACATTAATTAGGGTTCTAAACATATATGCATGAACCTCTACACCCTTAAAATCTACTAGGACATCCTTTCCCAAAGTAGTCACTGCATCCTATTGAGCACCAAGTAAAGTATCCATTTGGGGAGTGACTAAACTTCTCAATTCTCCCACTTTTCTTATCATCTGTTTCTTTTCTTTATTTAGGCCCTTTTTTTTATTAGTGAGGTCCATTATTTGGGTTTCAAGGCTACTTGGAAAGATTGAATGTGGGGAAAATGATTGTGCTATACCACCTAATTTCCCTTCAAGATTTCTTATCTTCTTGTCAATGTCTGCAGAAAACTTAGGCAAAAAGAGACATGCCTTAAATATTTTACCACCTTCATCTGGAGCATCTTCAACACTTTTCATCACAGATTTCAAAATTGCCCTATCAGCCTCAATTGTTTTCAAAAATATTTGGAGCCTCATTTCATTAAATTTATTCGAAACCTTTATGTTTGTTGATTTCTCTAATGATACAAAATATGATTCAACTTTATTCAACATACCCTTATTCTTATTGGAGGGTGTGTCACTAGAAACTTGGTTAAGGTTAGGAAAATTTTTCTCCAAAACTATAGTTGCCAAAGATATCACCTCTTTTTCTTCAGATGTGGACTTAAGTAAGTCCTCGCTTGCCTTGATCTGCATAAGGGTGGCCAACTTCAGTACATGGAGAGGGGAAAAAGTACTCAAATCTACCAGACCATGAGAAAAATCATCCTCATCAACTGCAATCTACTTTCCTTTATCAGGAACAATGACTTTTTCTATGGTTATTGAAGCTTTATCAGTTTTCTCTTCACTCTTCTCCTTCTCAACTTATTTTGTTCTCAAATCCTCTTCTCTTTATCACCATCACCATCAACCTTACCTTCTTCACCTAACTCCTCAACTATCATCTCAGCAATTATCTCTATCTCAGGAGGATCCTGCATAGCTTCACCGGAGTTGTCAACTACTTGATTATTTGTGGTATCAACTTCAACTTCATGTTCAACTAGATCAATTTGTACAGTTGGTTGATCCTGAGAAAATTCTATCTGAACATGAACCACTAGAGGAGATGTGTCTTTTCTTGATTTTCCTTTCGGTTGGGATTCATCCTTCTCTGGAATAACCTGATAATTGCTTTCTTTCAAAATTCTCCTAAGGATACCCTCTGTATCTTTTAATACTTCATCTATCCTTTTGAATATTATTTTATTTACTCTATGGTTTCTCTAGAAGTTTTCCTTTGCAAGTCCCAAAATCCTTAGTATATCATCTCTTGTTATTTCAGGACACAACTTAACTAAGGTAAGTTCTTTTAATATTTCGTCTTCTATATTAGTTGTGTGTCTTCGAGCATCCAGAATATCATATAGTTCTTTTGGGATCATGGATGATAATTCAATCGATGCTTTATTAAAAGAATTCATATAATGTAAAATTGCCTCTTCAATAGCTCTCCGTACTTTCTCAAAAGAGTGCTCATAATATATAGAAAGTTTTCTCAAATTACCTTCATTAACTATTGTATCTATAATTTGTCATAATGAAGGTACAATATGGTGAGAACCTTCTATATTAACTGACTCGAGGGCTTCATCTATCTCAAATTTATTCTTTCCTACTCTTGTCTTTCCGGATGGCTCACCTTGTGTTATTGGCTTCTTTTTAGATGGAGCAGCAACAGATACAGGTTTTCTGACCACTCTAGCAAAAGTGGTAGTTTTCTTCACTTCTCTAATTTCTTCATCTGATTCAGTTTCCTCATCTGCTGCAACATACTTTCTTACAAATTTCTCTTTCTTCCTATTTTCAACTCTACCAATTGATGTTGATTGTGGCTTAGATGGAGGAACCATATTTTTTCACACCGGAGGTAGGTGCAGACTTGCTTTGCTTAGCCTTGGACTACTTGGGGGGAGTGGTAAGTGGTTTAGATTGTGGCTTCAACACATCTTCCTCCTTCAATATGTTTTTTTGTCTAGCTCTCTGCACTGGTTCTTAGGTTATGCCCATTTTCTCAGCAAGATTTTTAACTTCCTTTCTAACTTTCCTTTTCCTTTTGGACCTAGTGAATTTCTTATGCATGTTCAGGTCCTTCTCCTGAAAAGTGCCAAATGTTTCTTCTTTCTAGTCCACCAGTTGACTAAACAAGTGTTGAGAATATGCATCAAGTGTGACTGCATCCACCTCATACCTCATGGGCATGATCCAAACATTTCTAGGCTCATTTGCCTCCATATGACATCAATCCTTGTCAACCATGAAATAGATAGTCTTCTCATACTTTTCCACTATCTCTTTAGGAATTCTCTCTCTATTTTTCATTGTGGCTTGAAACATTTTTAAGTATCCCCATAAGGCTGATTTTTGCATTACATTGTCACCCAAACCTATCAATCCTTCCTTGATTTGCATAGCCACCGGTTCATCATAAGCCCATTGGACTTTACCAATTTTGTGGATCTCATTCTTGAAATAAAGTGCTAAACATACAATTAGAGATCCAAACTTGAAAACATGTTTCTTATCTTGTTTTATCTTCTTCAAGTTGCTTATTAATTCATTGAGGAGTATTGTACAAAGATCCCACCTTTAATCTTCCTTTAGCATTTCATAGGCTACAAATATGGTCATACCAAAGACAGAATTTATCCTACTCGATTGATATACCTTGTATCCAATCACCATCAAGACAAATTTAACATCATGCTCAATAATATCATTGATTGTCATTGACCGACTATCAAACTCAAATCCGATAATCTTTGTCAGCGTAGTATTATGTATTTTCCTTAATCTAGGGACTTCATCGGTTGCTTTCAAACAGGTAACTTCTTCAATATCTTGCTTGGTTATCTTGTAAGATAGGTCTAGAGACATGAACTCATCATGAACTTTGCTCAGAATATACTAGACCCATTCTTCTTCTTCGAGTACCAGAAAGTGAATAAATTGCGCAAAACCCTTATCCTAAAGTACCTTGAATTTTGGCTTCAGATTTCCCAAACTATCTGATAGATGCTTCTTAGAGGGATAGCATATTAACATTACCCAATTCTTCAATATTGTAATGGATATAAGCTCTAATATCTTTGTTGTGAAGCACACCATATGGGACTAAAGAAAATGCACCTTCTAGATAATCTTCAATTGATTTAAATGGATGCCTCTTGAATACAGGTCTTGCCCTCTAAAAAATTTCCACCACCAAAGGAGTAGCAACACCAGATGTAGATAATCAAAGAATTTTCTTGGTATGGAGTGGAGTGGGGAGGAGAAGGGGAGCGGTTAGGCCCAAAATTCAATTTTTTTGGGCGGGAGAATTGGTTCAACAGTAGGACAGTATGTAGCAGAAGATTCAGGGAGCCCTTTAGAAGGGGAGAGTTCAGATGGTAAGGAACCCGATGTTCCTTTGGACTCGGGGGACCCAGGAGGGGGTCCCAGATCACGAGAAGGGCAGATAGTAGTAGGCAAGGGGAACGATCAGGTTCAAAATTTAAATTTGGGAGGTGGTAAACCTAAAGCAGTTCTAGGATAGCAAGCGACAAGTGGTTTAGAGGATACAATGGAAGGAAAAGAATGTAATGGGAAGGATCTCGAGAACCCACCAAATTCAGGGGATCTAAAAGGTGGACCCAGATCAACTAGACACATTGCTAAATGGTCCTCTCTGTTTGGGGTCAAACCTAAAGGTAAGTTGTCCTTGCCCCCGGTTAAAAATACCTTGAATGTGTCTCAGGGAAAGTTTTCCATTTCTATTCCTGATCAAATTATAGATCATAACATTTCTCGAATGGAAAATACTTTGATTGGCAATTTTTTGGGGATGAGACCGAACATTGAGGTCATTCATGGGTTTGTTAAGAGGAAATGGAACTTGAAAGGCTAGGTTGATGTGGTTGCTATGAAAAAAGGATGCCTTTCCTTTTCTTTCTCTTGTGAGGAGGATCGTAGAAATATCCTTTGCAATGGTACTTAGGCGATAGGCAAATATTTAATGTATATCTAGAAATGGTACCTAATGTGG
This sequence comes from Cryptomeria japonica, assembly GCF_030272615.1. Classification (NCBI taxonomy): domain Eukaryota; kingdom Viridiplantae; phylum Streptophyta; class Pinopsida; order Cupressales; family Cupressaceae; genus Cryptomeria; species Cryptomeria japonica. The sequence continues at coordinate 217,690,567 of NC_081405.1, read as the reverse complement.
GAAGAGAGGATAATTTTGTCATCCAAGTTTCAGTTTGGATAAAGTTACCTAGGATCCCATTGGAATATTGGGAGGAAGATGTGTTTGCAGGAATAGCCAATGCTTTCGGGGAGCTTATTGCCATTGATCCAGTCATGGCATCCAGAAGAAGACTTATTTATGCCAGAATCTATGTAGGAGTTGGGCCCAAAATGGATATGCCAGAGGAAATAGACATAGAATCAAAACTTGGCAAATGGAAGCAGAATATTTTTTATGAAATAATTCCTTTTTCATGCTTTCACTGTAAGAAAGTAGGGCACTGGGCTAAAAAATGCCCAAGTAATGCGGTCAAATCTCAATCCCAAACTAAAGTATGGAAAAAGGTGGACATCTCTTTGAAAGCATCACCTTCTGATGGTCTTGATCAGGAGAAACAGTCCTAGGTTGGAAGGATAGAGGAAGTGTCAGTCAGAGAGTTGGGAAATGCTATGAAGAAATGAGATAATGAAAAGACCACTCAACAGGAAAAGGAGTAGAGTGGTAAGGATTATGACAATGGAGAAAGAGAGTCACAAGTCAATAGTCAAAGTAAGGAAAAGGAAAAGGATAAGATAGAATAAAACCCAGATAAGATTGAAAATAGAAATAATGGTCAGAAGAATAAGGGAGATAATCAATCCAAAGACAATAAAGAGGAAGGAGACAATTTTAATTCAATATCAAATTCATTTGAGTCAGAAAATGGAGCAGGATGGATCCAAGATGCACAACCTGATAACATCCTTGATCAAGGGTTGTCAGAGATTTCATTAGCCTCTCCAACTTAGGTAAAGTTGAATTTTTCAGAGGAAAATAAGCCAAAATGGGGAGATGAGGAAGACATCAAAAGGCATTGGGAAAGGGTGAGTCAAAGCAGGAAGAAGAAGAAGTAATGGAGGATAAAAGAAATATTAAGAACAAAAAAAAGAATAATAACAACAACAACAATAATACATCAACCAGAAATACCAGAAGTAGACTTGGGGATGTGGGAGCTCAACATACTTCTCCAGGAAGATATTCAAATGCAAAGAAGAGGACTATGGAAACAAGCAAGAACATAGCAGACGGGACTGGAAGAACCATCTTTGAGGCAGATATTTCTAAAAAACCATGAAGATCATATCCTGGAATATTCAAGGATTGAATAATCCTCACAAACATGATCTAATTAAAAGTATGATTAGAGATAAAAACCTAGATATTTTTTTGATTCAAGAAACCAAAATGTCAAAGGAAAATGTTGAATGATTGAAAATGTTTAGTAATAGAGGAGTTAGCGGTGGTAGTTCAGAAGGAGCCTCGGGAGGTATTGTTACTTTCTGGAATAAAAACACTGTAGAGGGAGAAGTGCTAATTCAGAACAACAATCTAGCTTGTATCATATTTAAGCATTTGAAAGAGAGCACCTCATGGGTCTTAACTAATGTGTGTGCTCCTAAAACTAAGACTGGCATAAGTGATTTCTGAAAAAAATTAACCTTGTTAAGAATTAGGTTTGTTGAAGATGGGTGGATGATTATGGGGGACTTCAACACCCCTTTGAAGGAAAATGAGAAAAAGGGAGGGAGGAAAACCAATTTGGATAGTAGATTGGATTTAATGGATTTCATCAATAATAGTGCTCTCCATGACCTAGATTTGTAAGGAGTTAAATACACCTAGACTAATAGAAGGAGTGGTGAGGACTTAATTCAGGCCAGACTTGATAGAGCTCTTATTTCTCTGGATTGGTTTAATTCTTACTTTTGTTGTTTATCTGCTCACATAAGAGCAGGATTGGATCACTATCCTATATCCTTCATAGCTAATGCCAAGAATAGAAGAAGACACTTCCCTTATAGATTTGAGAGAATGTGGATGTGAGGCCCCACCCTGACCCATCCTATCTCTTCAATTATTTTCATTTTGGAACTATTTTGGATGCTAGTTTTGACACACTATGGATAGAGAACTTTACATGGTCCCATGATTTTGGTAACATTGATATATATATGGATGCTTCGTTTCTATGCCTTGTGGATTATAGAATATTATATGATTCTAGATTAGGGTAATATTGTGAAGATGCAGGTTATTATCTGAATTTCAGGATTTGTTATAATGTTAGAAAAATGTTTGCATATCTTGTAGATGGACCAAATTTTGAGGATTATGATGAAATTGCTTTGATTTGTGACAAATCATATTTTATAATGACAAGTCTTTGCAGAATGAATGTATTGTATTCTGATTATGTGTTATATATTATATGAGGCTATTTGGGAAGTACTAATGTTTAAATTGAGATGTGCAGGAAATTATCCATGTGACTATGGAAATATTATGGAGAATCAAGCCTAGGCTAATGTGCGTTAGTAAAACTAGGGGTTGTCTATTTGGAGAGACAACACCCCGTATGTACTGTATTTTATTCGTAAATGTAAAATGTTGCATGAGTGTAATTTGTATTTATTGGATTGTTTTAATTGTTTAAGGGACAATTGCCATGTGTATATTGTGATGTGGAATTATTTTGTAGTGTCACTTGACACCTATGTAGTATGTTGTGTTGGCAATTTGTCATGTCACCTTTTTAGAGATTTTTATTTTGTTAATTGTTATATCTCCTGATTATCCTTGAAGGAACCAAGAAATCTAGGTTAGTGAGCCACAAGGAAGGTCAACTCAGAGTTGACCCGTAGGTTAACTTCAGGTGGACTTTCTGAAGGTCAAATCAACTCCTAGAGTCAATTTTAGAGCTTTTCTATTAGGCCTCGTGGGGTACCTATGGGTGAAGGCCAAAATTGGCCATGTGTCTTTCCCTTAGGACTTGTTTAACCACCCAAAAAAGTGGTTCTCCCAAGATGGACGAATTCCATCTATAGGAGTGCCATCCTTGGTAGGATAACCTTCTTGGAGATAGTAATCCCTCTTCCCCATTTCCTTTTCCCTTCTCTAGGTACCTAGGTTAGGGAGGATGTAAGACCTAGGGAAGACCAATCCAATGGGGGATCCCTCACTCTATCCAAGAGGTTGGAAGGAGCGAGAGAGGCCTTCTTAGGTTAAGAATGGAAGCTTAGTGAGCTAATCACCCACTCTCCATCCTTGGAGATTTTTGGGAAAAAATTTGGAGGAAAAACCAGTTTTAGGAATAGAGGAATTTGGGGGTCAAGAAATTGCAGAAAGTTGTGTGGATTGGGCAGCTCATCTCCAACTAAGTCTAACATACCTATTGGCAGATTAAGGTTGGTTGTATTCTCTTTGTTTATGTTGTTTAAATTGTTCCTTCTTTTGAAAGAAATGCTTGTGAAAAGAGTTGTGTATATGTAGATTGTTGTAGAAAAAAAAAAGAGAAATGTAAGTTTCATTTTTATGTTTTTTTTTTTTTGTTTATGTGTTCTTGCTTTGGGAGTGTCCAAGATCTCCTACTCTTGGGGGAGTAGGATGATCTTGGGGTGGAAGAAGCATGACAGCCTTGGGTGAGAGGCTCTCCTTAAGGAGAGTGATCTCAAGGGTGTCCTTTGTGACCCTTGCTGCATAGCCTTGTGTATGCATTTGGGGGTCATAAGGGGAGAGAATATGGCTTTGAGCCTTTGGGGGGCATAAGGTGTGTGGGATGCATCTGTTGTGTATTTTGTGTTGCCATGAGGTGGCTTGGGTTGTATTTTGGCTGCAGTCTCCCCAATGGTACTTGGTCCACTTCCACCCGTAGATTGATCATCACAAAATGTGGTGAAAGTGTAGCTTGGGATGGGAAGGTGTATGTTTGAGTATTTGCCCTATTTTTGTGTTGTATGCTTGTTTGTAACCTGTCTAGAACTTGATTCTCCTAGCTCGGGGGTGGCTTCTAGTAAGCCTAGGCTGGGAGGTGAGCATCCCATGGTCACAGTCCTAAATCTTACATGCAGGTGGCTTGGAAAAAAGATTAAGAGTTGCAGTTTGTTTGGTTGCAGATGTTTCAGACTCAGATTTTTATTTAAATGCAGAAAAGCAAAGAAAGGAAATGTAACTTTATGATTTGTAGCAAAAAAAAAAAAAGAAATGTATATGTAAATATAGGGCTTAAATTGATTCTTTTTCTGTTTAAATAAACGTATTCTTTTATTCACTGTGTAAAGATTAAAAAAGAGATGACTATTTAGATTATTCACCCATTTTTATATATGGGCTATTGTAACTTATCATTCTGGAAAACAATGTAATTTTTATTTTTATTTTGATGTCTATTGTGTTGCTGTAGACTACATCTAAATCTGGTCTATTCACTTGTTTATTTACTGCAATATTAAAGAAAAGAAAAAAAAAAATGCATTAGGTTTCATTATTTACTTGCATAGTTTAGATTACTATTATTTTATGACTGTTAAAAAAAAAGAGAACCAGTATTTTTACATTGCTATAGAAAGTAGGATGTATGACTGTTAAATAAGAAGATAAATAAGACCTATTCTTAATGCTGTTAGAAGACTAGAACAGAATGTTTAATGGTTAAAATCTCAAACCAATATAAGGGTTTTCAGCCCTATTATTTTAAAATTTAACTTATATATATCTATAGGTATATAAGTATATATATTGAAAAATATATACCTATATACTTATAAATATATATATAAATTCCTGGATGTGCATACCCCTGCAACAACAAGAGAAGAGATATATTCTGAACTTGTGTAACCCTGTTACAAAATATATAGACGTATTGCATGCTGCTGTGTTAAAAAAAATAAAAAATATTGCAGAATAAACTTCTTAATCCTATATATAAATATATTTCTACATCCGAAAACATACTCTATGGATGCCTGTAGAAAAAAAAAAAAAAACATAAACATATATGTTATGTCTGATCATAGCAATGTTATATATATATATATATATATATTACATATTCATATAAGATATTGTGCACCGTATATATATATATATATATCTGATATTAAAAAAAAAAAACACATCATATAATATTTTACAACCACGAAATATATTAAAATGTTTTTAAAAAAAAAAAAAAAAGAAATGGGGAAAACGCGGGCCACTGTGTGTAACACAGTGGACGGCCACGGCCGAGCCACTATGCTACACACAGTGGGCGGTGTCGAAGGGCACCGCACTGTGTGTAACACAGTGGAGCGGTCGCGGCCGCCACTGTGCTACGCACAGTGAGCTGCGCCTGCCACTGTGTGTATACACAGTGGGCAGCGGCTATGTTGTTCGCCACTGTGTGTACACACAGTGGGCGGTGCTGCCGCCATTGTGCGTATGCACAGCGGCCCCCGAAAACCCTCCCCACTTCCTCCACCTCTTCCCACTTTGAAACCCTCTTCGCCGTCCCTCCGCCGTACCTGCAATCTCCCTCACTAAAAAAAAAAAACAAATAATAAAAAAAAAGGGGTTTAATAAACCCTAACCCATTTCGGGTTAGGGTATAAAATGATAAGAAAATAAAACAAAGTGTAATATATAGAAATGCAACCCTAACCCCATTTCGGGTTAGGGTTAGCATTTTAAGAAATTTATATATGTATATATACATATATATATATATATAAATAAATATATTTATATATATATATATGGGAAATTTAAATTGGAATTTTAAACTTTGATTTTAATATATATTTGGGGTTAATTTAATAATTGAATTAATATATGTTTCCATTCTTTAGAAAATTTAAATTTTAATATAGTAAAATTAAAGGGATTTAAAAATGAAGGGGTTATTATAGATGGATACACCATACATTAAAACGATTAATTTATTTAATTAATCAATAGATTTTTCCCAATATATTTGGACGTTAGGAAAATTTAAAAGGAGAAATTGTAGAATTAATTTTATGGACCATGAGCCCTTGGTAACCAGTTTGGGCCGAATTTAATTAAATCATCATAATTAAGGGGTTAGAAAAATTAGAATTGGCTTTAGCTTATTGTCGGTCTTAGTGGGCAAATGACCTTATAGAAATTTGAACCCTCATCGGTTGGATTTAAATAATAAATTTTGCATGAGAATCAATTAATTATTGGTATTCTCATTATATGAATGGGAATGATTAAACTCACGAAGATAACCAATTAACCTTTGTTTTTAATTAGCGACAACTTGAGTTAGGTAATTGAGCTAGCCAATAATCCGTGATACTAATTTAATCTTCACTAAACTAGTCACTCGTTCGAGTTGGTTAATTAACCCAACCTTAGTAAACAATTTTATTCTCACCCTAGATAAGACAAAACTCTAATAAAGTTAATATTATTATTAGGATATATTGCGAGTTCTTGATGTCAAAAAAAATTTGTTGTTCCGTTTTTGTGCCCTAAAGTTTGGGCACGACAGTGGACTAAACACCCAGATATGGAAAGCAAAATCAAGGAATGGTGGCAGGTTAGAATTGAAGGTAATGCTATGTATAAAGTTGTAAAAAGGTTGAAGTTTGTGAAAGAAAATGTTAAAAGGTGGAATAAGGATTGCTTCAGGAACATCTTCTCTTCAAAATCAACTATTCTTTCAAATCTAAAAGATATTTAGGATGAGATTCAGAATAATGGATATACTAATACCTCAAGAGATGTTGAAGATGAAATTCTTATGAGATATCATGACATTATAGAAAAAGAAGAAACTTTCTAGAAACAAAGGTCAAGAAATGTTTGGTTGAAGGAAGGAAACAGAAACACTAAATATTTTCATATGTTCACATTAAAACATAAAGCAATCAATTGGATATCACAAATTAAAGTTAATGGTAGAATTGTTGAAGAGGAAGAATCTATGAGAAAGGTTGCCATGGAGTTTTTCTCCAACCTCCTTGCTAAGGATCAGAATTTGGATCTGCAATCTCAAAAGAACCTTATGGATTGTATCCCATCTACCCTGGAGGAAGAGAAAAATTCTTATCTGACTACTATCCCTTCCAATGATGAGATTCCGGAAGCTATCAATTCCTTTGAAGGTAACAAGGCTCCGGGCCCGGATGGTTTTCACATGTTCTTTTTTTAAATGTACTGGCATATTGTTGGAGATGATGTTTCCAGAGCTGTGAAAGAGTTTTTTGGTGCTAGAAGAATTTTGAAAGAGATAAATGGCACTTTTATTGCTCTTATTTCCAAAAAAATGGGAGTCGATTCCATGGATCTATTCAGACCTATAAGCCTTTGCAATTCTCTTTACAAGATCATCTCTACGATTTTGACTTCTAGAATCCTGAAGCTGCATCCTTCTATCATTTCTCCTCAGCAAAGTGGTTTTGTCTCTAGAAGACAAATCTTGGATTTGATAATTTCAGTCCATGAAAACATTCATTCTTTGTCTAGTGCTAAAAAAGAAGGCTTTCTTTTGAAGCTTGATTTATCCAAAGCCTACGATAGAGTGGACTAAGATTTAATGATGAAAGTTCTTTCAGTTTTTGGTTTTTGTTCTAGAAGTATTAGTCTTATTAGTCAATTAGTCTCTTCTGATTCTTTTTCTATTTTAATTAATGGGTCTCCTTCCCCCTTTTTCAAGTCCTCGAGGGGACTCAGACAGGGAGATCCTCTATCTCCGGTTATTTTTATTATCATGGTGGAATGTTTGGGGAGATGCATTGGAAAGTTGGTTGAGAAGGGAGAGTTTTTTGGATTGAAACCATCTTCAGTGGATCAAGTTTTCTCCCATCAATAGTTTGTGGATGATTCTATAATTATGGGGAAGGCTTCAGTGCAGGATTCTAGGAGTTTAAAGAAAGCACTAGACAATTATGGGTCAACTACTGGGCAACATATTAATTGGTCTAAAAGTTTTGTTTACTTCATCAATACTTTGGAAAGAAGAAAGATAAAAATAAGCAACATTCTGGGGTGTGAATTGGGGAGTCTTCCTACTTCCTATTTAAGGCTCCCTTTATGCCAAGATCCTCTTGAAACTTTCTGGGGAGCTTTGGTGGAAAAATTCCATAAGAAGTTAGTAGGTTGGAAAGGTTCTCTTCTTAGCCAAGTTGGTAAGGTTTAGCTTTTGAAATCAACTCTTCAAAGTATTCCTCTTTATGCCATCAACCTTTTTAGAATTCCTGCCAAGTTTGCGGAGGCTATTAAAAAAATTCAAAGAACTTTTTTGTGGACAGGGATCCAGGAGAAGAAGAGAATGAATCTGATTGTGTGGGATAAGGTTTGTAAACCAATAAGAAAGGGAGGTCTGGGTCTAAGAATAATAAGAGACATGAATGAATTTCTTATGGCCAAGTAGATTTGGAGAGGGTATAATAACCAGGGAGAATGGAAACTGATATGGGACAATAAGTATAAAAGGCAATATCCTATACTTCTAAGTTTCCTCAATGCGAAAGATATCCCAATTGGATCCAATATCTAGAAAAATGTTTCAAGAACAAGAGATATAATTGCCAAAGGTGTGAAATGGAAGATGGGGAAAGGAAACCTTATCAAATTCTGGGAAGACTCCTAGTTTCTCGAGTCCCCTTTGAGTGAAAGTCCTGATTGGAGTAGATTTCAGAACCTGTGCAAGGAAAAATATGGCTCTATGGTGGGGGACTACTGGAAAGATGGACAGTGGAAGGATTTATCCCAAGTTGATCCATCCCTGGGAAGTCTGAACAAAATAATGAGCTCCATGGTGGTGGTGGAAGATGAAGATCAATTAATCTGGAAAGTCACAGCAAATGGTAAATTTACTGTGGCCTCTCTTTATTATCAACAGTTTTCTAAAATGGATAGTCCTTGTTGGGCTAAGGCTTGGGTGAAAGGCCTAACACCTAAAATTAATAATTTCTTGTGGACAACCCTTCAAGATAAAATTCTAAGTATTGATAAACTCAGAAAAAGAGGTATTTGTATGCCTAGTGTTTGTTTTCTTTGTATGCAGAATGAGGAGACCATTAACCACCTGCTCTTTCATTGTCCCTTCTCTGCTGATATCTGGGGAAGATGTCTAGATCACTTCAATATTAGTTGGAGTTTCCCAGAATTAGTTCAAGAGGTTTTTAATTCTTGGTAGCATCCATCAAGGAATAAGTCTATAATTTTGTTATGGAAATTGGCCTTACCCCATTTATGTTGGGGTATATGGAAAGAGAGAAATGAAAGAGTGTTCAAAGAGAACGTGTCTAAGGCTCAAATTGTGTTTGAGAAAATAAAAAGAAACATATTGGAAAATATTAATATCATAGGTGGTATTGCTAACCCTCAAGACAAGGATGATCAAATAATCTTCAAGAAGTGGAGATTTAAAGGATGCGATTACTTTCAGACTAATCCTAGAGATGGTGTGAAATGGGAATGTCCTCCCAATGGTTGGATGAAAATCAAATTTGATGGAGCTTCAAAGGGAAACCCTGGTAATGCGGGATGTGGTGTGATCCTAAGGGAGGAATGGGGAAAATGCAAAATCATTAAATGCATACCTATAGGAAATCAAACTAATCATGTTGTTGAGGCTATGACAGCTTATCATGGGATGGTCCTACCAAAGGAATCCAACTACACCAGAGTCTGGTGCGAAGGAGACTCTTTGAATATAATAAAATGTTTGAACAAGGAGTTCCTGCCATCTTGGTCAATAAATAATGCTATTAAAGAAGTGAAGAAAATAAGTTACACTTTTGAAATGTGTGCTTTCACACATGTGTACAGGGAAGCTAATGTTAGGGATCCCACAAATACTAAGAGGGGGGGGGGGGGGGTGAATCAGTATCTAACCAGTAATTAGAATTTCTTAACTTAAAACATGCAGAACATAATATAACATTGTACCGGTATGCAAGAAATAATGCTATAAATAGAATCAAGAATATCCACATGAAAAGCACACCATAACACAAGATTTTAACGAGGAAAATCGGTGTGGGAAAAACCTCAGTGGGATTTGTGACCCACAATATTCACTCACTGACCAATAAGAGAATATTACTTACAATAGGGGCCTGCATATGCGGGAAGGCGAACTGCCTAGAGCTCACTGCTCAATGGGAAGTCTCACTGATTTACAATGAGGATTATACTAATACAATAACTTGTACTACTTTACAATAGCATCTTCAATGCTAGATTCAGTACCAGTTCCTACTCTGTTCTTTACATATACCCCTTAACCTATATTTCGTATAATAGGTCTGCCTAATATTTTCCTTTTTTCTTCTTCTCCTTATTACAAATGTCTACAATGATCTCTTTTATATATAAGAGTCATTTTACAATTTTCCAAGTCGGCTTACACATTTTTACAATAATAAACAAAATATGATATAACAAAATCCTGTCGGCCTCTATGCCGGTATACTTCCTTTTTTCTGTGCCGGTGCCAGTGTCTTGAGTGTCAGTGTAGAGTGTGATCTGCTGATGCCGGTATAATGCCTTTGTTGGTGCCATAAGATTGGAAGGTTGCCATCAATGACAAAACCTTCAATCACATACAATGTCTCATTGGAGTGTGCATATGCCAACAATCTCCCCCTTTGGCATTGATGGCAACACTCATGAGAAATTTCAAAAAGTGTATCCAAAAATTTGAAGTCCAAAAATATTACCAAAAATGTGTGTGCTCCCCCTGAGCATATGATTCCTGTCCTATGATTTGAATTTTCTCATCCCTCTACTCCCCCTTTGGCATCAATGAAAAAGATTGTCAAGATGTCAGTTGAGTTTGTAGTTTCAACCTTGTAGCTAGGTTGTTATAATTTGAAAAAGATCTCCCAAAATCAAGTTTATACTATCCATAAACTTCTTGCTATCCTTTATTGTTGTCTCTATTCTCTTGACTGTAGCAGTGAGATGCTGCAAATGCTCTACCAGTGTTTTGCTTCCCTGTATTAGTGCCTCAGAAATTTCCTTCCGTAGAGATGCTAGATAGTCCAATCTTGGACTTAGTTTTGATCTCAAATGTTTTTACCTTATTTATTATTCTTTCTTTCTCTCTTTCCAATTTAAGTAGTTCTCCCTCAAAATTTGTTATCTTCTCCTCAAAAACTGATAGTGTTTCAGGTGAGTTGACAAAAATATCTGCAAGTTTATTGATCTCATCATGTACCTTGCTCATCTTTTTGTCTATATCTACAGTCAAAAAGTTTGTTTTGCAGGTATCTTTGTACAGATTTTTGTACTCTTTCAACAAATTACATAATTCCGGTAGAAGTGTGTCAAAATCTCTATTACACTTCTTTATTTGCTCATCAAAGAATTTTTGTTTTTCAATTTCTACCTTATCCTTCAATGAATCTTCTTTTATTTTCTCAATGTTTTCTGAGATATATTTACATAGTGTATCCAGTTGTCCTAAAGAATCTTTGTTATCTATATTACAGTTGGGAGCAATTAGCTTCAAAATTGGTATGGTATCATCAATTGCTTTGTGTAGCGTCCTAAAATTGTGACACTTGCAATTTCGACTGCATTTCGGTCTTCACGATGGCGACGCAACACGCAACCTGAATGGAGACCCTGAAACTTGCTCATGACACCAAAAAACTGCATTTTTCAAGTACCCTGGCCTGAACCTCCTTGAACCCTGATGTCCCGGGAGGTGGGACCAGAGCGCCCAGCGCCCTGGTCCCCAGGACCATGGCGCCCAGCGCCCTGGTCCCTGGGTCCTATTTTGGGCCCGGTCTCCTAAGGGGCTTGGGTCTTTTTGTTTGCAATTTGGAAATTAACTTTCCTGGTCGGCCTAAGGTCGGGAAAATCAGTCTATCAGCCCTAAATGACAAGTATATAAACTACATTTTCCTCTTTCATTCGAGATGATGGAAAAGGCATGGAAACTATACTCAAGCATTCAAGCATTCAAGCATTCCTTCAAGCAATTGATCATTTCAAGTCTCCATTCAAGGCTAAGTGCTGCATTCAAGACAAGGATTCAACCATTGAAGAGGAGATCACTTACTACATACTACTACAACATACAACATACAACATCTAAACCTTCACACATAAGGATACAAACATCCTTAGAACAAGGTATTAGTACTTGTTTTACAGTCATTTACATTTACAGCTCTTGCTCATTTCTTGGTTAATTCCAAAACCGGGGTTTGACCTAAAGGCAAACCCCTAATCCCTAACCCCCCAATCGTCTTCGCTTTTCTATGTGTAGGTTGCAGGTATGCGACTGAAATTGAGGATCTGGAATCCTTGTGCAGAGACGAACAGATCCCCCTTCGTTTCGTGGATTTTTCGGAGGACCGTGGCGCTGGGCGCCATCGTCCCGACAACTTTTGCTCAAATTTGCAGGACAGCGCCGTATCGACATTTTACTGCTAATTCCAGGTCCGCAGCTTCATCCTATAATCCGAACTCAGTTTATAAGCAAATCTTTGTCACTTTCTATGCATGCTTAGTTTAATTCTTCTATCAACATTCTTTACAAAAGAGGGTAGCCTTGCTGTCTTAACCCTTGAAACACATTTAGCATCCAATCTTGCATTGCGTGGGATTGGATCTTGTGGGTTTCAACCCCTCTTTTGAATGTAAAGTCTCCCTCCTAAGTGAAAACCATCGAATCCTAGCGAACCTCCCTTCTCTCTCCTCGGAGTTGGAAGAGGGGAGAACAACTAGGGTTCGATCGCGATTTTCCGCTTTACATTTTGGTGAACCCAACGTGAACATCCTTTCTAATTTTTCATGCTTAGATCTGAAAAAATTGATTACATTTCCATGTTTGATCTTTTGCAAAATTTTAGAGGTGATTGCATAAAAACCCTAAAATTTCTTTTTAGTAATTAAGCTTGCGAAATGTCTAAATGTTAATGCTTGTTTCAGATCTGTCCTTCTATTACAAATTATCAATTCATATTTGTGCTTTAATTTTGAAAATTAAGTGGTTAAGTGTCAAAACCCTAATTTTTGAAACCCTCTTGATGCAACCTTTGTCCGACAATTTCACTGATCAAAACATCTCCAAATCAGCTGTAACTTTGGATTCCGCAATAAAATCACAACATCTTTCATCCTTGAAAATTTGGAAAAAAGTTGCGAGGACCGTGGCGCCGAGCGCCATCGTCCCCGACATTTTTTCCGAAATTTTGGGAGCAAGATCTTACTGTATTTTCCTGCTAAAATCCAAAATTTTGGCTGATTTTATCAATTATAACACCTTCAAAATTACAGTCAAAGTTGGTCTTGTGATTGCTTGGATTAAGGCTTCTAAACATTTAAAAATCATTGAAATTGAAATTTTGTGTCAAAATTGTGTTCTTACTATCCTAAATCTGAAAAGTGTGTTTGCATTCATTCGAAATTTCAGTGCTTTATTCAAATTCTTGCATTTTGTGACTTTTGAAATTAAGTGCTTAATTACAACAACTTTAATTTCCGCTTTCAAAATTGAATTTTGCGTGAAATTGAGTCAATTTTCAAATTTCAAAACTTGCATTGCTTTTGACATTCCCTCTAAAATCATAAAATTCAAAATTTCAGTTTCCCTCTCTTTTTCAAAATTCAAATTTTGCATTTTTCGACAATCTTGGTAGGGTTCAATTTCGAGATCGCAACTTTAATTTGGCCTATCTACAGATCGTAAAATCACTCAATTTTTTTAGATTAGCTCTAAAATCATCATACCTTTCATGCCTGCAAATTTCGAAAAAAGTTGCAAGGACCGTGTTGCACTCCGAGCGCCACGGTCCCGGACATTTTTTCTGAAATTTCGGGAGATTGTTGTGATTGCATTTAATAGCTTAAATACAGAAGATTGGCTGATTTTACTGAAAATTGCTACCTCTAAATTCAAAATCTTCTCTCTCTTTCTAGTGCATGAGTTTTACAACAATAAGCCCTACTTACACTATTCCCGTTAGACGAAGCCATAGAATTAAGTCTTTCCAAGGTTTAACTACTGAGGAGATGGAACCTAATTTGAATAGCCTTTTTAACGAGGACATGGGTAATTCCTCTAATCCTCCTAATGATGAAGAAGCTCTCCATGAGGTTTCTGAAGAACAACTTTCGAAATTGGATAACCAATTTGACGATTTTCGACAATGGATGTCTCAAGAGTACCCTGATAGTCAAGCTCTTCCTTTAATTGAGGGTCTAAAACGTATGCTTCAAAGTGATAAGAATGGAATTGATATTTTGCGTGGTATTTCACACATTGTGGATTCGAACGTGATGCCTATGAAGAGTTGTGCCGAAACTTTAGGTTATACACAACCTCCTACACAAGTCAATCATTCTATTCCTTTGACAACTTCTATTGCTAGCATACCTACCTTTACATCAAACATAATGACTACTTCTATACAAGACATTCCTCCTGTGGTTACCAGTCATGGGGGCAATCCTTCCTTTTCAATTAACCCTCTTCCTTCATTTAATCCGACTTCTTCATTCACTCCTTCAATGAGTGTTCCTATTACATCTTCACAAATGAACATGATGCAAGGGGGCAATTCATTTAATCATTCCATTCCTCCTTGTAGTATTCCTCCTGTCCAATCATCTCCTATGACTAATTATCATAGGGTCCCACCACCTTACTCTTTACCTTCTTTCAATAACATAACACCTCCATCTCAATCTAACACACCTAATATGAACCCTTCGACTGAAGCAACCATTAACAATCTTGCACAAACTGTCTCTTCTTTACAGCAACAAATTGTCTCTATGAACCAATCTAAGTTTAGTGTGCCCACATTTGATGTTGCGAGCCCACTTTCTCTTGACATTGTTCAAGCTATTCCTCCTAAACATGTTGAAATCCCGCATTTGGAACTTTATAATGGTAAAGGAGATCCTCTAACACATGTTAAGACTTTTCAAACAATTTGTACTGATTTTGCTTATGACCAAAGGTTGCTTGCAAAACTGTTCACTAGAACATTAAGAGACAAAGCCCTACAATGGTATTGCTCGTTGCCTTCCTATTCTATTACTTCTTTCAAACAACTTGCAAATGCTTTCATTCAACAATTTCAAAACAATATAAGTCCTAAGGTTACTTTGATTGATTTAATGCATTGTAAACAAGGTGTTAAAGAAAAAGTGACTGATTTCATTGGTAGATATAAGAATTTGTATGCTCAAATTTCTTTTCCAGTGCCTGACAATGATATTCAAAGAATATTTATTTCTAATTTACAAAAAGATATTCGAGACAAACTTCTATTTTCTGAGTTTACTTCTTTCCAATAGTTGTGTGCAACTCTTCACAATTATCAACTGACCGTGAGTCAAATGGAACAATCACATCCTATGGCTCTGAGTGATAAAGGTGATAGCAGTCAACAACCATTTGGGAATTTTAAACCGAACAGAGATTCTATCAAATTCAATGAATACATCATCAACAACAATGTGAATGCAGCATCAGGTGTGCCTCCTATTTCTAAATTTTTCATAAAAGAAAGAAAGTATACTCCTTTGAATGAATCATTGCATAGTATTATGAATAAGTTATTGGAACAAAATGTGCTTACTCTTCCTCCTATAAGACAAATTGATCCTGCAAAGATTACTTCACCTTATTTTGATAACAAATCTTTTTGTCAATTTCATCGTCATCCTGGGCATGATACTGAAAAATGTTTTGCTTTAAAGGGTAAAATTCAAGATTTGATTCATAATAATACTATCTCTATTTCTGGTATGAATGATAAAGGCAACACATTTGTAGCTCCTCCTAACCAAAGTCTTAAGATTTTTACTAATCCATTGCCTTCTCATACCTCTAATGTGATTGATACTAATGATTCCTCTGTCTCACCTGATGATCTTGTGTCTATGACTCCAAATATGATTAACTTTGTAGAGCAGCAGAAAATCCCTAAAGAACCTTCCATCACATTTGATTCCAGTGAAACTATCAGGGCACCTGATGGTCCTTTATATATAGTTGCAAAATTCAAGAATACACCTTGCCATGGAGTGCTTATTGATCCTTCTTGTATGGTTAATATCATTACTGAAGAATTTCTTTTTACTTTGCAATTGAATCAAGTGATCTATGATGAAACAAATGTGGTTGTGAAACTATTTGATGCATTTTCTTCTCCTGCAATTGGTTCTATTACATTACCTATTGAGGTCCATAACAAATCCCTTGATGTGGACTTTGCTATTATTCCATCATCTGAACAATTTCGTGTGAAGCTAGGCTATCCTTGGCTGTCTTCCATGAAAGCTATTGCTTCTCCTATTCACAAGTGCTTGAAATTTCCCCATAATGGTGAAGTTGTTACTGTCAATCATAGCCTCTTTAAACCAGCTGAGAGAACTTCTAGCGTTCCTATTGATTACTTTTGGCCTAAACAATTCCAATCTCTTCCACCGCGAAGTGATCATCTTTTCAAATCTTATCAAAAGTGGAAAAAAGATATGATCCTATCTCTGAGTGAACCTAGAACACCCAAACTTGACATTCCTATTGTTCTTGAGAAGGAAGTTCTTCCTTTGAAAGATAAAACTAATGTCTTTCCTCAAGAAGATTCCCAACCCATCCCTATGGATGTGACTATGTCTATGCCTAATAAACTTCCTAAGAGTAGACCTATACCTCCTCGTCATGATGGACTTGGTCTTCTCCCTAAACCAAATATTCCTTCTTTATATGGAGCAGTTCCTCCTCCTTCCTTTTATAGAGAGAAGAGATCTTCTTCTTCTCCTATTGTCCAGCCTAAGAGACCACAACCTAAACACCCAAGTGATAGGGATGAGAACATTCCTCCTCCTGAATCTTCTTCACTTCCTACTAAGACTAGACGAAATCGTTCTGCACGCGAACGTCGATGAAAGCGTCGTCTTAGAGCTCAAACTTTGCAATCTCCAAAAACACCTTCAACAAGCATTATTCCATTTTCTCCTCAGCCGGACATTGAGCCTAAATCTCCTAAACATAAGATGCATGATGGTCTTGATCCTGTGCGAGTTAAAGATCCTATTTATATAAATCTTGATGATGATATAGATGAAAATGTTATTCATGATGAAAATGTTACTTCTCTTGCTTCTGATAGTGAATATGAACTTGTTGATATTGATAACCATTTATCTAATGAATTTTCTAAAGCACTTATCCTAGCTCCTAGACAAGAACAATGTGGCTTGGGACATGAACATAGCCCTTGTTTGGATCTTGTGATAGCTCCATCTACTGTGTTGGATGTTCCTCCTCTAGCGTGTTCCCTGCCTTCCCGAAACATTGATCAGCAAGATCGGGGGGTAGATGACGTGCTAGACTAGTTACATTAGCATAGCAGATTCTCTCCCCCTCTCTTTTGTCACTTCTTCTATGTGTACTCTCATTCTTCTATTTGTTGTCCTTAGTGTTGTCTACTTGAGGATGATGCAAAGCATTGAGATCTCTCGATCTCTCTCATGTTGACTCAAAAGACACATGTGTTCCCTTCTTCTAGGTGACCTTCCTTGATTGGGGAATGAAGAACAATTATGCATACATACATATGATATACATGAATTATCATACAGCACACTGACCCCGAGGAAAGCGAAGTCACCTCATGCTTTGTGTTTTGTGTCTATTATCCTTGGGTTTATCTCACACTTGGGGGCTAAATCCTTGCGATAACATGCTCCTTTCCTTTCTCATTCTTATGTGTATCACTACGTTAAAACAATCACCCCCGGTGAGGCGTGTGTGATCACTTTAACGTAGGGGGGCATACATCCCGTTCATATCTTTTCAAGATACTTGAAAATTTCTTGGTAAATTTAGCTTTGCTTTGAAAATTTTTGATATCTTTCTTGCATGACTCATAGTGAGGGAACCTTACTACTGACAGTCATGGTTCTCCCTCGTGATCTTCCCTTTTACTTTGTCAATTGAAGTCGTAAGATCCTTAGTCCACTGGGGGCTTGGTGTATCTTGCCTCCTTGACGTGGTGAAAGTTTTTCAATGTTGTTTCCTTGTACTTTACCGGAAGTATGAGCATACATACTCCCGCTAAAGTGGGGGCTAAATGTAGCGTCCTAAAATTGTGACACTTGCAATTTCGACTGCATTTCGGTCTTCACAATGGTGACGCAACACGCAACCTGAATGGAGACCCTGAAACTTGCTCACGACACCAAAAAACTGCATTTTTCAAGTACCCTGGCCTGAACCTCCTTGCACCCTGATGTCCCGGGAGGTGGGACCAGAGCGCCCAGCGCCCTGGTCCCTCAGGACCAGGGCGCCCAGCGCCCTGGTCCCCAGGACCATGGCGCCCAGCGCCCTGGTCCTTGGGTCCTATTTTGGGCCTGGTCTCCTAAGGGGCTTGGGTCTTTTTGTTTGCAATTTGGAAATTAACTTTCCTGGTCGGCCTAAGGTCGGGAAAATCAGTCTATCAGCCCTAAATGACAAGTATATAAACTACATTTTCCTCTTTCATTCAAGATGATGGAAAAGGCATGGAAACTATACTCAAGCATTCAAGCATTCAAGCATTCCTTCAAGCAATTGATCATTTCAAGTCTCCATTCAAGGCTAAGTGCTGCATTCAAGACAAGGATTCAACCATTGAAGAGGAGATCACTTACTACACACTACTACAACATACAACATACAACATCTAAACCTTCACACATAAGGATACAAACATCCTTAGAACAAGGTATTAGTACTTGTTTTACAGTCATTTACATTTACAGCTCTTGCTCATTTCTTGGTTAATTCCAAAACTGGGGTTTGACCTAAAGGCAAACCCCTAATCCCTAACCCCCCAATCATCTTCGCTTTTCTGTGTGTAGGTTGTAGGTACGCGGCTGAAATTGAAGATCTGGAATCCTTGTGCAGAGACGAACAGATCCCCCTTCGTTTCGTGGATTTTTCGGAGGACCGTGGCGCCGGGCGCCATCGTCCCGACAACTTTTGCTCAAATTTGCAGGACAGCGCCATATCGACATTTTACTACTAATTCTAGGTCCGCAGCTTCATCCTATAATCCGAACTCAGTTTATAAGAAAATCTTTGTCACTTTCTATGCATGCTTAGTTTAATTCTTCTATCAACATTCTTTACAAAAGAGGGTAGCCTTGCTGTCTTAACCCTTGAAACACATTTAGCATCCAATCTTGCATTGCGTGGGATTGGATCTTGTGGGTTTCAACCCCTCTTTTGAATGTAAAGTCTCCCTCCTAAGTGAAAACCATCGAATCCTAGTGAACCTCCCTTCTCTCTCCTCGGATTTGGAAGAGGGGAGAACAACTAGGGTTCGATCGCGATTTTTCGCTTTACACTTTGTAAGCCTGTGAGCTGTAGTCGGTTATTTTCTTGATAGAGTCGAGTAGTACTTTAGTCACATTGGTTGATTTGTATCCTAATGATGATCCATCAATCTGAGTACCGGTGGAAGTAATGAAGCTTGTATTGACCTCTGGTAGGTCTGTTTGTGTCTGCATTTCTTTAAGCACTAGTTTTTCTACTTCACTAGTTGTCGGTGGCACTGTTTCCTTATGTACCTATTCCTATTCTGGAGCCTTTTGCTCTGTTTGTTTCTCTATCTTAGTATGAATCTCTACCTTTTGTTCTTTATCTTCTGCCGGTTTATCAGTTTCCCCAGCTACCAGAGGCTCACTAGCCATATCTGTCTTATCTGTTGTATCTTTTTCTACCACTATGTTGATCTTCTGAGTATCAACATCCATAGTATATAGGACTTCAAGATTAGGATTATTATCCTCTACATCCATACTCTTAGCTGCCAGTTGATTTTCAGTAGTTGTTGATTTTACCGGTGGAGTAATCAAAGAAGGTGGGGGTAAGTTGTCTCTAGCCTTGATACTAGGTGGTCCACCAATTTTTCCTTTCCCCTTGTCTCTATCTTTCTGATAAAATTTTATGGGTTTGGGGTTCCTGTGCTCTTCTTGTTTTTCTTTCTCAACTAGGAATATATCCCATCCATTTTTTGTCTCCTCAGTCACCTCATTAATTCTTCCTACCATTAATGCAACGTGCCGGTGTGCGGTAGAAAATACTATCCGGTTGGCTTGAGCAATTAGATCATCAATCTCTTTAGGAGAGTTTACCGGATATACAACAAGTAACTTTTCAATTTTTATTTTCTTATCCAATTCTATTATTGTTTGTCTTCTTGCCTCTAGTCTTTTGAATAGTTCATCAGGAATTTCATTGACTACTTCCATAAAAAATTTCTTGTACATATCCATGTGCAATATAACACTATTTTCAACTTGCTCTTTTTCATCAGCTATTAAGGTGTCATATATTTTCTCTATGTTCTTAAATTTACCTTCCTCTGTGATTTCATTCAGTAGTATATCAAGAGGGGCCAAGTCTTTGTTTGTCCTTTTCTTCTTCTTGGATATCAGTTTCTTCTTTGGTGTGGCCTTTCTTACCAGAGATCTTACTGCTTGTTGCTTTTGCCTTTTCCTCCTGGTTGAGGGTGTGGTTGCCGGTGAGGGATCTCTTTTCCTTACTACTCTTTTAAAAGTTGTAGGCATGTCACTTCCTGAAGAAGTACCTACTGGTGATAGGAGAGTTTCAAGTTGTGGAGCTACTAACTCATCCTCTGTTATACCGGTTTTCTTCAATACATCTTCTTTGATGGCTTTTGCTTGTCTGGAACCTTTCCTTACAACTGCCTCAACCTTTTTCACCCTTTTCTTTGATTGAATTTGTCTTTCAATATTTTCTGCACTACCAAATACTTCTTCCTTAGGTTCTCTGGGGGCTTCCAGAAGTGCTTTAGCATATGTTTCAACTATGTGATCATCTGTTTCATAGCCCATCTCAGTTACCCAAACTATCCTTGGGATGATTGCTTCCATCTAGATTTCATCTTTTTTTATTACAAAGCATATTTCATCTCTATATTTGTCTACAATCTTCTATGATAACCTTACTCTTTTCTTCATTTTGGCCTTTAATGCTTGAAAGAAGTCATTAATATTGTTTTCCTTGTTCTCACCCATGTTATTGAATAGTTCTGTTAATTATTTGCCTACCGGTATGTCATATCCAAGTTCTTTATAACCTATACCGGGAACTTGTTTTGTTATATGTAGCATCAGACATAGTAACAGATTTCCAAACCTGAAAGTTCCTTTCTTGTCCTTCTTGATCTTTCCAAGGTTGTCAATTAATTCATCCTTTAACCACTCACATATATCAATTTTTGCATTGTCTGTGACCATGTCATAAGCACTCTTAATGCATAAATTTGAAGCTGAATTAAGTCTATTAGCATGATTAGCTTTATACCCTAATATCATACTGATGAATCTCACATTAATGTCTGTTACATCATTAAATCTTAGGAACCTCTTGTCGAATGTTGCACCAGTTAGGTTTATAACTAGGTCATTGGAAACCTTCTTGGTTTTATCTGGTCTTTTACTAGTGGTCAGTAATCTTGTGATAGTTTTCACAACTTCCTTAGTGATTTTGTGGATTGCATCCAACCAGAAAAATTCTCCATGTACCCTGGTCAAGACTATCCTAATCACATCCTTGGGAAATTCAGGAATGCTAAGGATCTCTGTAAATCCTAGGGTCTCAATGATCTTGTGTTCATCTTTTACGTTGCCGGTATTATCACATATCATAGTTTTGTACATGGTTTTAATTTCTTCATCTCCTAACTCTTCAATGTTGCAGTGGATGTACATTCTAGGGTCTTTAGCATAAACAACTCCATTACAGATTTGAGAAAAAGCACCTAAGGTATCATCCTTCTTTGCTATCTCAGAAACTAACTGAAATACGGGCCTAGGTCTTTTTATCACTTCAATAACAATAGGGTTTGCTATATATTCAATTGCAGAGGTGGCTACCATGATTAAATACCTCTTACTTCCTTGGGATGGATAATTGTTTGGAGTGTTCTTGCTTCTTTCTCGAAATGCCTTAGCTCGGAGTCTTCATGCTTTTCATAAATTTGAAATCACGGTGAAATGAAATGAAGCCAAAACCTTAATTTTATAGTGTCTTTTCACCATCTACCACATTGAATGCATGGCAGTTAAATATTC
This sequence comes from Cryptomeria japonica, assembly GCF_030272615.1. Classification (NCBI taxonomy): domain Eukaryota; kingdom Viridiplantae; phylum Streptophyta; class Pinopsida; order Cupressales; family Cupressaceae; genus Cryptomeria; species Cryptomeria japonica. The sequence goes on along the minus strand of NC_081405.1, from coordinate 217,668,649 downwards.
ACTTAACATTGTTTGCCGGTAATAAGTAATTTCCAACTTCTTATCTCTAACCGAGGGAATAATAGCACGTGTCATTGGATTGCTAAACCCTCAAGGAAAATTTCTTCAATTAGATGAAGAACTTCTTGCTGATGGAGCACTGCTCTGTCCTGTCGGTGAAGCATCACTCTGTCCTACCGGTGAAGCATTGGTTGGTTCTACCGGTGGAGGAGTATTCCCAATATTTAGATCAACTTTTCTAATCCATTGTTTTGAGAATTCTCGCTTAACCTCTTCAACTTTTTCTTTACCTTTCAAGCTAGAATTTTTGTTGTCTATCAGTGTTCCTTTACCTCTACAGAATTTAGTAATATGCCCAATCTTGTTACATGCATAACAAGTTACATTATTTTTCTGAATAGCTTTCCCATAACATATGCCGGTTTGTGTTCTGCATTGATTAGATAAATTTCCAAATCTTCCACAAACATAACATCTCACATTCATTCTGCAGTTTTCAGAATTGTGACCTACTTTGTTGCATTTAGAACATTGACTGGTGGGTGTGTTGATATTCTGATAATTTCTAGATCTACATTCATTTTCTCTATGACCATACTTATTAAAGTTAAAACATTTACCATTGAATTTAGAAGCATTAGGTTGTCTTACCAATTTGCTGTGATCCTGAGTATTTTCAGTACCGGAGCTTTCACCAACTTCAAAGCCAATTCCAGAAGTGTCACCTTTGGGTTTTTGATTCTTTAGCAAGGTGCCAAGTTCCTCTGAGCTTTTCTTGAATTTTTCTTCATGTTGATTTGTAGTTTCCAGTTCTCTCTAAGACTTCTTTTTGTCTCATCAGTTCATTTGAGTCATTCTGAGTATGCATTAGATCTGTCTTCAACATGTCATTTTCATAGCTAAGTCTTGTGTTCTCATTTGTTGCATCACTTAGTCTTCTGGTCAATTCTTCTTTATTCTTCTTCCTATCTTCAATCTCTTTGCAAAATCTCATAGTCATATCCTGCATCTCATTCTTTGTTGTCATGATCTCTTGTTTCAACTTGCTTATCATATCATTAAGTGATTCCTTTTCATCATTCTCATTTTGCAATTTTTCACAAAGTTCTCTTCTCTTATTTCTTGCAATAGTAAGATTTTCTTGAAGTTCCCTAATGATGTCCTGAGCTGCCCTTAAATCATCTTCTAGTTTGATATTTTTCAATTTCTCTGCATCATAGTCTATAAGAGCTCCTTCAAGTTGCTTCATCTGATTTTCCATCTTTACCGGTGTCAAGATCTTCCTCAAGCTGTTAGGCTTTTGAAAGTAGAGGACCAAGCTCTGATACCAATTGTTAGGGATCCCACAGATACTGAGAGGGGGGGTGAATCAGTATCTGACCAGTAATTAGAATTTCTTAACTTAAAACATGTAGAACATAATATAACAGTGTACCAGTATGCAAGAAATAATGCTATAAAGAGAATCAAGAATATCCACATGAAAAGCACACCATAAGACAAGATTTTAATGAGGAAACCTGGTGTGGGAAAAACCTCGATGGGATTTGTGACCCGCAATATTCACTCACTGGCCAATAAGAGAATATTACTTACAATAGGGGCCTGCACATGCAGGAAGGCCAACTACCTAGAGCTCACTGCTCAATGGGAAGTCTCACTGATTTACAATGAGTATTATACTAATCCAATAACTTGTACTACTTTACAATAGCATCTTCAATGCCAGATTCAGTACTGGTTCCTGCTCTATTCTTTACATATACCCCTTAACCTATATTTCGCATAATAGGTCTACCTAATATTTTCCTTTTTTGCTTCTTCTCCTTATTACAAATGTCTACAATGATCTCTTTTATATATAAGAGTCATTTTACAATTTTCCAAGTCGGCTTACACATTTTTACAATAATAAACAAAATATGATGTAACAAAATCCGATCGGCCTCTGTGTCGGTATACTTCCTTTTTCTGTGCCTTTGTCAGTGTCCTGAGTGCCGGTGTAGAGTGTGATCTACTGATGCTGGTATAATGCCTTTACCAGTGCCATAATATTGCAAGGTTGCCATCAATGACAAAACCTTCAATCACATGCAATGTCTCATTGGAGTGTGCATATGCCAATAGCTTATTCATGTGCTAACTAGGCCGTCAACTTGGCCTATAGAACTAAGGAAATCATTACTATTAATGGTGAGAGAGAACTTGCATGTGAAGAGAAATCCTTGCTTGATCTAGACTGTATCCAGATGAGGAAGCATGACATCATAAACCATAATTTCTAAATGCTTCTTCCACTTATTTCGATGAAGGCTTACAATGACGGTGATGAGCATTTATTTAAGTGTCTTTTCATAATTGCTTGGCATGGATTCAGGGCTGTTTTTTAGGACAAGAATAGAAACTAGAGAAAAAGAACCAGAGCCGAGAGTAGGAAATTCAGTGATTGCGAAGGAAAAATGGGAGGGAACAAAAAAAGGTTTGATCCTACCTCTTGCTCAGAATGGAGGAAGAATAGAGAGTTATGGGATATTCTTTAGGAGGGGGGTTTAGGTGTGTTTATGGAGAGGCTTAGTGGGAAAGATCCAATGGTCACTAAGCACTTTATCAAGAATTGGAAGAATGACAAAGTTTTGGTGGGGACCCAGATGATGACTGTGTATGAGGAGATTATTGATGAAGCCACAAGGATGATGATAGAGGGCATGAAATTCTATAGAGATCGCAGCATCTCTGATAAGGCAGCGGACAAATTTCCTATCATGGAAGGTGAGAAGAAGAAAATGGTGAAGGTCGACAACTCCTATCACTCCCCAAAATGTATATGCAGGCCATCGAGGTTTGTTTTGTTTGCTACAATTACCTATATAATGTTGGATGTTAGATTTATGAGAGCTTATGGGTAACATTTTGTGTTGCTCAACCATTTCCGCCATGGGGAAAAGTTAAGCTTGCCATAATATCTTGCATGTTCCATGGACCATACTATCAAATAGGTACAGAAAGACCCCAAGGGCGACTATGCTCTTCATCAGGGTCTGATGGCTCTTGTATATAAATTGTTGAAAGGGAAATGCATTGAAAAACTATTAAAGGTAAAAATGCAAGGGATGAGGAAATGAAGAGTGAGGTTATTGGTTTTAACTTTGACTCAGAAACTGAAGGTGAGTCAGAGAAGCTAAGTAAAAAGGGGAGGAACAAGGGAAAGAGGAAGAGGATAGTGGTGGATTCAGATATTTTGGAGTCTGAGGCCGAGTCCTTTGAAGGTAAATTCATCAAAAGTAAGAAAGGTAAAGGCACCAGAAAGAAAACCCAGAGGAAGAAGAACATCAGCAGGGGAGGCAACAAAGATATTAATCAAATTTTGATTGATTCTTATGAGGAGGTAGAGGAGGTTAAAAATGATAATGGGTAGGGTAAGGAGGGGGATGATATCCCAGTTGTGGGCAGCAATGAGGATTTGAATACTCAAGGTCAACAGAAAGAGGATCAAGAGGACAAAAGAGGAAAATCTAGTGATTGTGTTGGAGAAAATGAGAGTATTAAGGGTTTCTATGATATTGTCAGCATAATGGCGAAAGACATAGGCAACCTAAAGAAGGATATGAATGTTGTCAAAAGAGCCATGATAGGCAACAAACCTTTGTCTGAAAATGTCAAGGAATTGGCAGTGGCAATTAATAATGTTGAAGCCATTGAAAACATGGTGAGTAAAATTATTGAAACTAAAAAAAAGGTTAAGGAGATGGAAGGAAATAAAGAGGTGAAAGGGATGGAATTTGCTATGAACAATTTGGGCAACAGAGTTGATAGGATGGAACTCATAGTAAAGAAGATAGTTGAATAGAACTTCTAGATTCTCAAATCCTTGATGGACACCATGAAAATTTTGATTAATAGATTTGATAACATCAAAGATAAAGAGGGCGACAAGGATCAGCTGGATAAAAAAGGTCATGAGAAGAGGACTAGAGCCAACACCAAGAATAAGGGCGACATCAAGGATCAAGAGTTGGATGAGTTAAAGACCTCTGTGAACAACATGAAGCAAATGGTGGTCCAAGCTGAAGATATCATGAAAAATATCTAGCTGTCTTGGTCTCGGTCTCTATCTTAGACTTTGTGCTGTCTTTTTGCTTTCCTTTTGCTGTATTTTTGTGGTTCTTAATGTTAAGTGTGTTGAGATCCCTTTTTGTTCAGGTGGGATCAGTTTTTGTTGTTGGAGTGATCAGGCACGATTCTTTCAAGTTCTATTTCTCTCCTAATTTGTAAAAGGTTTGGGTTCCTTTCAAAAACCTATTTTTACTTATTCAAAACACTAGATGTAGATGCCATGTTGAATTTAGGGTATGAAAATATTTCTTGCAAACGGATAAATACCTCTTTCAATCTCAACTAGCCGTAAGAAATATCTGACTAATTGCCTCAAGATTGATTATCTCAGCTCAAACTTGTTCACCTCACTCTTCTTCTCTTACTCTTCATTTGTAATGTGAAAAGTGAATCTTTGAAATGCCCTTTTTAACCTAACTTTGAATTGTAATAAATGTTGAACCTTAAAGGCTTCTAGTTACACTATTTTTCATCAATTCATTCACCAGATTACCAAACTACCACAAATATTTTGGATAACAAGTGCATAACTATTTTCCATCATCTGCAACATTCCTTGAATGGTTACAAATCTCTGCAAGGAGGTTCTAAATATCTACATGATAATCTGTCCCCTAAGGCAAAAGATGCCCTAGTTACCAGATGAGGTTCCATTACCAGATTCAGGTGTGGAGCCATTTTTCACATTGGAATCTTCCTTTTTCACCTAAATCTTCTTATGATGATCTCTGATTTCATCTATCTTTCCTTTTCCTTTCACATCTTGATTGTTCTTGTTCACCGGTGCATTCTTGCTTCTGCAATGTTTTGCAATGTGACCTAGTTTGTTAATGCATGGTAGACAACATTCCTCTGGATAGGCCTAAAGTTCATCTAATTTGGTCTCATCCTGCATTGGTTAGATATATGTCCAAACATATCACAAGCATAGAATCTCTTATTATAGAAATTGTTCATCATTCTACACATATTTGACTTATGACCAAAATTTTATTATGAGGGTCTATTAACTACTGAGAGGGGGGGGGGTTGAATCAGTAGTTAAACAAATCTACAATACTTTAAAAAATAATTCAAAAACTAGTACTGATAGCTACTCTAATAGTCCTTTAAACTAATTTATCAAATCATTCACTTAAGTTTTCATCGACATGCAAATAAAGTAATGATATCAAATGCTCAAATCAACAATACATAACCACATGAACATAGATATTTTTCACATGGAAACCCAAATGGGAAAAACCATGGTGGGAATTAGCACCCACAAAATATTTGCACTCTTTCGGAATATGCCTGGTTAAAGGCCTAGCCCGGTTAGGAGCTTTACCATATGCTTAATTAAGAGAAGACCCTGTTAGGAGTTGCCCAGTTAAGGGATTTCACCTTATCCCTATTAGGAACTCTACCCTATTAGGATTAACCTTGTTAGAGGATTTTAAGCTCAAGCTAATGAGCCACCCAGTGAAGGGATTTTAAAAATAAGACCTATTAGGATCTACCCAATTAAGGGATTTCAAATTGTTGTAATTGTTAGGGAACAACAAGGAAAATGATATGATCACATCACTTTCTTGCTTGTTAGTATAGATCCTTTTCAGCTCAAATCTGCTTCACACATGCAGACTCTTCAATTTGGTTCAACACACTCTTTTCAAATCATCGACACAAAATCTCTTCTCAAACTTGACCTAAATACACTTTTCAACTAGGTCGGTTACAAAACCCTAACAACATTCAAAATACATTGAATTTACATTTTAGATCATCATAGATCATTTACAGATCATTATTGATCATTTACAGATAATTACAACAAATTTCAAGATAATTTCTACCGTTGAATGATCACCACACATCGATTTGATAAGCCATCAAACCCTTGTCACATTCTGCTAAGAACTTTGTTGTTTCCCAAGAAATATGATACTTGTATGTGCTTAAACATAATCTTATCATTACACATAGTTTCTAACACATCATCACTAAGTTATGAACATGATAAGATCCACTGCCAAACCATAAATCATTACTGGTTAAAGATCTATTACGAGTATACATTCTTCTTCACAGAGTTTATGACAGTAAATCATAACTCAGTCAATATATTGAATTTTCTGATGTGGTTGCAATCATAGACTCATGCCAATGTCTTAAACATATATTCCACACCACAACATCTAACTCTTCACCAATCATCCATACTGGTGTCTTGATCATCACACTGTTCCTTCTTACCGATATACTGCAACTTAGCAGTTTTGCTATCTGACACATTCCTCTATCAACCAAGCTTTACTGGTAGGCCTAGATGACTTAGATGAATCAACAAACATGGTTGCCATCAATGACAACACAAATAAAGTTATCAAACAACTTACAACTATATCAACATCACCTAGACAACAATATCCATCAACTTTACCAACAATAACTTCATTGGTCATCTTTTCATCTCATCATCATCTCCATATGCTAATAATCTCTCCATTATTGTCTTCATCAGATATGCCAACAATATGCCAATACAAAATTGTTGCATATGAAACATTGATCGATAAAGATAGGACCATTGTTCATATTATTTATCATCCCATTCTGCATCCTACTTCTACATTGACTTTCCAAATGACCAAATTTACCACAAACAAAACATTTACCGTTGTATTTATAGGCATTAGGCTATCTTACTGGAGGTTTCTTATTCTTCTGTTGATGAATGCTCTAATCAGAACCAAAGAATTCTCCTTTCTCAAATCCAAGTCATCGAATGTCTTTTCCATCTCTGACTTTCCAGCATCTCATCCAACCAGACTGAACTAGCTTTGAACTTTTCTTTATAGTCATTAGCAGTAGTCAGCTCATCTCTCAGAATTATGATCTTCTTTTCAAGTTCTTCTCCATCATTCTTTGTTTGCACCAATTCAAGCTTCAACTAATCATTCTCATATGTCAATCTGCAACATTCATCAGATCTGTCTTTCAATGATTGAGTTAGGGTTTCTTCATTCTTCTTCCAGTCTTCAATCTCCTTAGTCAGCTTCATCATAATATATTGCATCTCATTCTTCAAAACTGCATTCTCCCTTGCTAATTTATCACATTCATCTATCTTATCTTGTAAGATTTGATTGCCAATACTTTGTTCTTCTTTCTCATGTACCTTATCCATCAGCTCCTTTCTCTTTTCTGTAGAAGTGTTCAATTGATCTTTCAATCTCTTAATAAAGTCTTCAACTGCATTTAGATTTCTTTTTTCAGGCTACTCTTTTCCTTCATTGCTACATCAAGATCTTCAAGTGCCACACTAAGTTGTATTTGCAAACTGGAGTCCATTGATTCAATCTTCTATATCTTCCTCAAGATATTAGGCTTATTCCAAGGCACAAGGCTCTGATATGAATTGTTGGAATTAATGAACACTGAGAGGGGGGGTGAATCAGTGTTCTAGAATTTACTAATTTATCATACTGATTTTTTAAGCACCAGATGCAAAGAACAATAACTATAATTCAAAAACACAAAGCAAATAACCACACACCATAACAACTTAATTTTTATGTGGAAACCCAGAAAGGGAAAAATCATGGTGGGATTCAGTACCCACAATATTATTATACTATGGCTAGTAGTAAAACAATATTACAAAAGATGGAATGCACTTGCATTCAGGCACACTGCCTAGAGCTCACTACTCAATTAGAAAACATGACTGCAACCCCAGAGGAAAGCTCACTGCATTACAAATGAAATATAGAACAAAATACAATGTCTGGACTAGAGTATAACATCTACAAATGCCAGGATTTAGTTTTGGTTAGGCTCAAAAATTATCTGCTATCACTACTCTGAGAAACTACTCTGTTCTGCTATGCTACATATACCAGATCATGAAAACATAAGATGCACATGTGAAATTAGGCTCAATCCCTTGCGACGTCATATCACATCCATACACACACTCAAAATCATCATTCAAATTGATCTTATATATCTGCACTACCAAAATAGATCTCCAACTATCAGCTTCTCAAAATTGCAAAATATGAAACATGTAAGCTCATGTCGGTTCAATCCTTCTACAAATCCTTATACCAGACCTAAAAAATGTAATCAAAAGCTTCCCATAGGTTGAACGAATCACCTTGAACTCATCAATATCCACCAGAATCACCTTAACAATCCAGACCACATGCTACACCATCAAACATGAGAATAACTCTGTTCTTCCTACAATACTGGATACAAGACCAAGAAAATTTCACTAGAATCGACATCGAAGGCAGAAATTACTTGATAAGCTGCTTCACACATCCAATCACCAACACCAAAACTATATCACCGACAATGAATAATTCTCACCGGATCTATACACTATGATCCACAAACCAAACTTATGCTCATGAATAACCAAACTTACTCAAGACTTCTGGTAATCCCAATCTCCATATATCGGATAGGATTTCTAGTCTGAGTTTCCATCATTTACAACCACTTATTAATCTCTATGCATCTAATATGATCAATCCTCACTGGAAAATCACCGGAACAATTTCTTCTGCCAACATAAAAAACTCCCCCTGACCCAAAGCTATACGATTAATTATCGGAGGAAGGGGTGGCTACACTAGATTCTAGTACTTTAGGCTCACTGGCTTTGTTCACACTCTTCTTTCTCTAGACTAAATTTTTCTTCTTCTTTGATTCATCATTTTTCATCACATTCTTCTCAACAAATTTTTCCTCATGTTCATTCCTACATTGATTAGAAAAATGTGTGGTTTTCTTGCATTTGAAACAACCAACAATATTCTTCTGAGATCTTACTAGGTTTGATTTGTATATGCATTGATTGGCCTTATATCCATAGCTATTACAAATATAATAGTATCCATGAAAGTTGTAACTCTTCTTGTTTGCAACAACTAGATTATAATTTTGATTCACAACATGATTCCTACAAAGACTTGCTTTATGTCCAAACATCTTACAACCATAACACTAAATGCTTCTACAAATTATTGCCCTGTGTCCAATTTTATTATATTTAAAACAATAGCCATTAAAAGATGGGTATCTTTGTGCATTAGGCCGTCAGACTGATGATCTTCTTGTATTTGATTTCTGACTTTGGGATTTATTCTCATCTTCTGGCTTCTTCTCTTTGGCTTCTTTGTTTTCTTCTTTATCATTATGATCTAGGCACATACCAGTTTGGAAACCAACCCTAGTTCTATCTGAATTACCTTGCTACATACTGATCAAATCTTCTAGGAGCTTACTACTATCAAGGATCTTATTCTTTGCCTTTAGGTTCTTCACCTCTTGTTCAAGCTTTTGACTTTCTTGAGACTTCAACTTTAATGTCTCTTTTAGGAGTTGCTTTGTCTTGTCCTTTTCTTCAATCTTCTACATCAGATCTTTGATAGTCTCATTCACTTGTTTCAATTGATTGTTAACCTCCTTATGTCTCAACTTGAACTTTCAAATTTTCTCTCTCATCTTCTGCACACATTCATTTGCTATCTTCACATTTTCCTTCAATTCTTCATTCTCTAATTCAACGCTTTTCAAATATTCAAGTGTTGTCTTCAAATCTTCATCCATATGAAAATATTCTACTAAGAATATGGGTGCCATGACTCAACCAATACGGATCTACCTCACGTAGTTAAGTTTTTCAAACAAGGGACCAAAGCTCTGATACCAATTTTTGATCAGGTTGAAAGCACTAGAATACTGAGAGGGGGAGGCTGGATCAATATTCCCACAAATTCAAAAACAATAAACTTTTCACCAATTATAACTATTATCAAACACACTTGACTGATATAAAGCAGTTAATGTAGTATAGACACGAAGAACACAACCACAAGATAAACATTGGATTTTATACGTGGAAAACCCAAATGGGAAAAACCATGGAGAGTGTTAACTCTTAGGATAATATAACTAGTTATAGTTTGAGTTTACAAAGGGGTGGCTCATTGCCAGATTACAAAAATGGCTCACTGTCGGACAACTCACTACATATATACAAAAGATGGCTAATTGCAGAAATGCTCATTGCAAATGGAAAGGTTGTGTAGCGTTCTAAAATTGCGACACTTGCAATTTCGACTGCATTTGGGTCTTCACGATGGCGATGCAACGTTGAAACTGAATGGAGAACCCGAAACCTGCTTGTGACACCAAAAACTGCATTTTTCTGTACCTTGGCATGATCCCTCCTTGCACCCTGCTATCCCGGGAGGTGGGACCATGGCGCCCAGCGCCCTAGTCCCCCAGGACCATGGCACCTAGTGCCCTGGTCCCTGGCCCTATTTTGGGCCCGGTTTCCTTTTGGGCATCGGGTCTTGAAGTTTGCAAATTGGAAAATATTATTTCTAGGTCGGCCTAAGGTCAGAAAAATCAGTCTCTCAACCCTAATTGACAAGTATATAAACTACTTTTCCTCTCCTAGAAAGGGGAGGAAAAAGGAAAAACATATGTGGGCAAGAGGCGGAAGCGATATTCAAACATTCAAACATTCAAGCATTCAAGTATTCCTTCAAGCAATTGAGCATTCTAAGTCTCCATTCAAGGCTAAGTGTTGCATTCAAGACAAGGATTCAACCATTGAAGAGGAGATCATATACAACATACAACATACAACATACATTACACCTTCGCATGTAAGAATACAAACATTCTTACAACAAGGTATCAGTACTTGTTTACATTACAAACATTTACATTTACAACATTCTCATTTCTTGGTTAATTCCAAAATCGGGGTTTGACCTAAAGGCAAACCCCTATTCCCTAACCCCCCAATCGTCCTCTCTTTTCTGTGTGTAGGTTGCAGGTACACGGCTGTAATTGAAGATCTGGAATCCTTGTGCAGAGACGAACAGATCCACCTTCGTTTCGCGGATTTTTCGGAGGACCGTGTGCACTCCGGGCGCCATCGTCCTGTCAACTTTTACTCAAATTTGCAGAACAGCACCGTGTCGACATTTTACTGCTAATTCCAGGTCCGCAGCTTCATCCCGTATCCCTATCTCTGTTTATAAGTGAATCTTTCTTGCTTCTACATACATTCCTAGTTCAATCATTCTATCTATATTCTTTACAAAAGAGGGTATCCTTGATGTCTTAACCCTTGAAACTCATTTAGAATCCCATCCTGCATTGTGTGGGATTGGATCTTGTGGGTTTCAACCCCTCTTTTGAATGTAAAGTCTCTCCTAAGTGAAAACCATCAACCCTAGTGACCTCCCTTCTCTCTCCTTGGAGTTGGGGAGGGGAGAACAACTAGGGTTCGATTTTTTCGCTTTACATTTTGGTGAACCTGACGCGAACATCCTAATTCTAATTATTCTTGGTTAGATGTGAAAAAATTTGCTTCCTTAATTACATTTGCATGTTTGATCTTTTGCAAATTTTAGAGGTTAATTGGATAAAAACCCTAAAATTTTCTTTTTAGTAATTAAGCTTGTGAAATGTTTAATTGTTAATGCTTGTTTCAGATCTACCCTTCTATTACAAATTGTCAATTCATATTTGTGCTTTAATTCTGAAAATTAAGTGGTTAAGTGTCAAAACCCTAATTTTTTAAAACCCTCTTGATTCAACCTTTGACTGATAATTTCACTGATCAAAACACCTCCAAATCGGCTGTAACTTTGGATTCCGCAACAAAATCACAATATCTTTCATCTCTGAAAATTTGGAAAAAAGTTGCGAGGACCGTGTGCACCCTGAGCGCCATCCTCCCCTACATTTTTTCCGAAATTTCAGGAGCTAGATCTTACTGTATTTTTCTGCTAAAATCCAGAATTTTGGCTGATTTTATCAATTCTAACACTTTCAAAATTAAAGTCAAAGTTGGTCTAGTGATTGCTTGGATTAAAGCTTATAATCATTCAAAAATTGTTGAAACTGAAATTTTTGTTAAAAATTGTGTTTCTTACTGTCCTAAATCTGAAAAGTGTGTTGGCATTCATTCGAAATTTCAATGCTTTGTTCAAATTTTTGCAGTTTGTGACTTTTGAAATTAAGTGTTTAATTGTAACAACTTTGATTCCCACTTTCAAATTTGAATTTTGCATGAAATCGAGTCAACTTTTAAATTTCAAAGCTTGCATTACTTTCAGTATTCCCTCTAAAATCATAAAATTTAAAATTTCAGTTTCCCTCCCTTTTTCAAAATTCAAATTTTGCATTTTTTCAACAATCTTGGTAGGGTTCAATTTTGAGATTGCAACTTTATTTTGGCCTATCTACAGATCGTAAAATCACTCAATTTTTTCAGATTAGCTTTAAAATCATCATAACTTTCAACCCTGAAAATTTTGAAAAAGTTGCAAGGACCGTGTGCACTCCGTTCGCCACGGTCCCTGACATTTTTTCTAAAATTTCAGGAGATTGTCCTAATTGCATTTAATAGCTTAACTCTAGAAGATTGGCTGATTTTATTGAAATTTGCTACCTCTAAAATTCAAAATCTTCTCTCTCTCTTTAGTGCATGAGCTTTACAACAATAAGCCCTACTTACACTATTCCTGTTAGACGAAGCCTTAGAATTAAGTCCTTCCAAGGTGTAATTACTGAGGAGATGGAACCTAATTTGAATGGCCTTTTTAGCGAGGACATGGGTAATTCCTCTAATCCTCTTAATGATGAAGAAGCTCTCCATGAGGTTTCTGTTGAACAAATTTCAAAATTGGATAACCAATTTGATGATTTTCGACAATGGATGTCTCAAGAATACCCTGATAGTCAAGCTCTTTCATTAATTGAGGGTCTAAAACGTATGGTTCAAAGTGATAAGAATGGAATTGATATTTTGCATGGTATTGCACACATTGTGGATTCAAATGTGATGCCTATGAAGAGTTGCACTAAAACTTTGGGTTATACACGATCTCCTAATCAAGTTAATCATTCTATTCCTTTGACAACTCCTATTGCTAGTATACCTACTTTTACATCAAACATAATGACTGCTTCAATACAAGACATTCGACCTATGATCACCAGTCATGGGGGAAATCCTTCTTCTTGAATCAATCCTCTTCCTTCATTCAATCCGACTTCCTCATTCATTCCTTCAATGAGTGTTCCTATTATATCTCCACAAATAAACATGACGCAAGGGGGCAATTCGTTTAATTATTCCATTCCTCCTTGTAGTGTTCCTCCTTTCCAATCATCTCCTATGACTAACTATCATAGTGTCCCACCACCTTACTCTCAATCAATACCTTCTTTCAACAACATAATACCTCCATCACAATCTAACACGTCTAATATGAACTCTTCGACTGAAGCGACCATTAACAATCTTGCACAAACTGTCTCTTCTTTACAACAACAAATTGCCTCTATGAATCAATCTAAATTTAGTGTGCCCACATTTGATGTTGCAAGCCCACTTTCTCTTGACATTGTTCAGGCTATTCCCCCTAAACATGTTGAAATTCTGCATTTGGAGCTTTATAATGGTAAGGGTGATCCTCTAACACATGTTAAGACATTTCAAACAATATGTACCGATTTTGCTTATGACCAAAGGTTGCTTGCAAAACTATTTACTAGAACATTAAGAGATAAAGCCCTACAATGGTATTGATCGTTGCCTTCTTATTCTATTTCTTCTTTCGAACAACTTGCAAATGCTTTTATTCAACAATTTTAAAACAATATAAGCCCTAAAGTTACTTTGATTGATTTAATGCATTGTAAACAAGGTGTTAAAGAAAAAGTGTCTGATTTCATTGGTAGATATAAGCATTTGTATGCTCAAATTTCTTTTCTAGTACCTGACAATGATATTCAAAGAATCTTTATTTCTAATTTACAAAAAGATATTAGAGAAAAACTTCTGTTTTCTGAGTTTACTTCTTTCCAACAGTTGTGTGCAACTCTTCACAATTATCAACTGACTCTGAGTCAAATGGAACAAGCAAATCCTATGGCTCTGAGTGATAAGGGTGATAGTAGTCAACAACCATTTGGGAAGTTTAAACCGAACAGAGAGTCAATTAAATTCAATGAAAACATCATCAACAACAATGTGAATGCAGCATCAGGTGTGCCTCCTATTTCTAAGTTTTTTAAGAAAGAAAGAAAGTTTACTCCTTTGAATGAATCATTGCATAGTATTATGAATAAGTTATTGGAACAAAATGTGCTTACTCTTCCTCCTATAAAGAAAATAGATCCTGCAAAGATTACTTCACCCTATTTTGATAACAAATCTTTTTGTCAATTTCATCGTCATCCTGGGCATGATACTGAAAAATGTTTTGCTTTAAAGGGTAAAATTCAAGATTTGATTGATAATAATACTATCTCTGTTTTTGGTGTGAATGATAAAGGCAACACATCTGTAACTCCTCCTAACCAAAATCTTAAGATTTTTACTGATCCATTACCTTCTCATACCTCTAATGTGATTGATACTAATGATTCCTCTGTCTCACCTGATGATCTTGTGTCTATGACTCCGAATGTGATTAACTTTGTAGAGCAGCAGAAAATCCCTCAAGAACCTTCCATCACATTTGATTCCAGTGAAACTATTAGGGCACCTGATGATCCTTTATATATAGTTGCAAAAGTCAAGAATACACCTTGCCGTGGAGTGCTTATTGATCCTTCTTGTATGGTTAATATCATTACTGAAGAATTTCTTTTTTACTTTGCAATTGAATCAAGTGATCTATGAAGAAACAAATGTGGTTGTGAAACTATTTGATGCATTTTCTTCTCCTGCAATTGGTTCTATTACATTACCTATTGACGTCCATAACAAACCCCTTGATGTGGACTTTGCTATTATTCCATCATCTGAACAATTTCATGTGAAGCTAGGCTATCCTTGGCTATCTTCCATGAAAGCTATTGCTTCTCCTATTCATAAGTGTCTGAAATTTCCCCATAATGGTGAAGTTGTTACTATCAATCATAGTCTCTTTAAACCAGCTGAAAGAACTTCTAGCGTTCCTATTGATTATTTTTGGCCTAAACAATTCCAGTCCCTTCCACTGCGGAGTGATCATCTTTTCAAATCTTATCAAAAGTGGAAAAAAGATATGATCCTATCTCTAAGTGAACCTAGAACACCCAAAATCGATATTCCTATCATTCGTGAGAAGGAAGTTCTTCCTTTGAAAGATAAAACTAATGTCTTTCCTCAAGAAGATTCCCAACCCATCCCTATGAATGTGACTATGCCTATGACTAATAAACTTCCTAAAAGTAGAGCTATACCTCCTTTTCATGATGGACTTGGTCTCCTTCCTAAACCAAATATTCCTCCTTTATATGGAGCAGTTCCTCCTCCTTCTTCTTATGGAGAGAAGAGACCTTCCTCTTCTCCTATTATTCAACCTAAGAGACCACAACCTAAACAGCCAAGTGATAAGGATGAGAACATTCCTCCTCCTCAATCTTCTCAACTTCCTACTAAGACTAGATGAAATCGTTCTGCACGTGAATGCCTTCGAAAGCGTCATCTTAGAGCTTAGGCAGTCGCTTCTCAAACTTTGCAATCCCCAAAAACACCTTCAGCTAGTATTATTCCATTTTCTCCTCAACCAAAAATTGAGCCAGAATCTCCTAAACATAAGATGCATGATGGTCTTGATCCTGTGCGAATTAAAGATCGTATTTTTATAAATCTTGATGATGGTATAGATGAAAATGTTATTCATGATGAAAATATTATTCATGATGAAAATGTTACTCCTGTTCATTCTGATAGTGAATATGAATATGTTGATGTTGATAACCATTTATCTAATGAATTTTCTAAAGCACTTATCCTAGCTCCTAGACAAGAACAACGTGGCTTGGAACATGAACATTGCCCTTGTTTGGATCTTGCGATAGCTCCATCTGCTGTGTTGGATGTTCCTCCTCTAGCGTGTTTCCTGGCTTCCCGAAATATTGATCAGCAAGATCGGGGGATAGATGATGTGCTAGACTAGTAGCATTAGCATAGCAGACTCTCTCCTCCTCTCTTGATCTCTTTTGTTACTTCTTCTATGTGTTATTCTCATTCTTCTATTTGTTGTCCTTAGTGTTGTCTACTTGAGGACGATGCAAAGCATTGAGATCTCTTGGTCTCTCTCATGTTGACTCAAAAGACACATGTGTTCCCTTCTTCTAGGTGACCTTCCTTGATTGGGGAATGAAGAACAATTATGCATACATACATATGATATACATGAATTATCATACAACATACTGACCCCGAGGAAAGCGAAGTCACCTTGTGCTTTGTGTTTTGTGTCTATTATCCTTGGGCTTATCTAACATTTGGGGGCTAAATCCTTGTGGTAACGTTCTCCTTTCTCGTTTCTTATATGTATCACTACCTTAAAGCAATCGCCCCCGGTGAGGCGTGTGCGATCGCTTTAACGTAGGGGGGCATACATCCCGTTCATATCTTTTCAAGATACTTGAAATTTTTTTGACAAATTTAGGTTTGCCTTGAAAATTTTTGATATCTTTCTTGCATGACTCATAGTGAGGGAACCTTACTACTGACAGTCGTGGTTCTCCCTCGTGATCTTCCCTTTTACTTTGTCAATTGAAGTTGTAAGATGCTGAGTCCACTGGGGGCTAGGTGTATCTTGCCTCCTTGATGTGGTGAAAGTTTTTCAATGTTGTTTCCTTGTACTTTACCGTTAGTATGAGCGTACACTTATACTCCTGCTAAAGTGGGGGCTAAATGTAGCATCCTAAAATTGTGACACTTGCAATTTCGACTGCATTTGGGTCTTCACGATGGTGATGCAACGTTGAAACTGAATGGAGACCCCAAAACTTGCTTGTGACACCAAAAACTGCATTTTTCTGCACCTTGGCATGATCCCTCCTTGCACCCTGCTGTCTCGGGAGGTGGGACCATGGCGCCCAGCACCCTGGTCCCTGGCCCTATTTTGGGCCCGCTCTCCTTTTAGGCATCGGGTCTTGAAGTTTGCAAATTGGAAAATATTGTTTCTAGGTCAGCCTAAGGTCAGAAAAATCAGTCTCTCAACCCTAATTGACAAGTATATAAACTACTTTTCCTCTCCTAGAAAGGGGAGGAAAAAGGAAAAACATATGTAGGCAAGAGGCGGAAGCGATATTCAAACATTCAAACATTCAAGCATTCAAGTATTCCTTCAAGCAATTGAGCATTCTAAGTCTCCATTCAAGGCTAAGTGTTGCATTCAAGACAAGGATTCAACCATTGAAGAGGAGATCATATACAACATACATTACACCTTCACATGTAAGAATACAAACATTCTTACAACAAGGTATCAGTACTTGTTTACATTACAAACATTTACATTTACAGCATTCTCATTTCTTGGTTAATTCCAAAACTGGGGTTTGACCTAAAGGCAAACCCCTATTCCCTAACCCCCCAATCGTCCTCTCTTTTATGTGTGTAGGTTGTAGGTACGCGGCTGTAATTGAAGATCTGGAATCCTTGTGCAGAGACGAACAGATCCACCTTCGTTTCGCGGATTTTTCGGAGGACCGTGTGCACTCCGGGTGCCATCGTCCTGTCAACTTTCGCTCAAATTTGCAGAACAGCACCGTGTCGACATTTTACTGCTAATTCCAGGTCCGCAGCTTCATCCCATATCCCTATCTCTGTTTATAAGTGAATCTTTCTTGCTTCTACATACATTCCTAGTTCAATCATTCTATCTATATTCTTTACAAAAGAGGGTATCCTTGATGTCTTAACCCTTGAAACTCATTTAGAATTCAATCCTGCATTGTGTGGGATTGGATCTTGTGGGTTTCAACCCCTCTTTTGAATGTAAAGTCTCTCCTAAGTGAAAACCATCAACCCTAGTGACCTCCCTTCTCTCTCCTTGGAGTTGGGGAGGGGAGAACAACTAGGGTTCAATTTTTCCGCTTTACAGGTTGAACTATAAAGTTTGCATCTCCAAATGCATGGGATTAGTTCCAAGTTTAATCTCAGATTATAAATCTCAAACTCTATAGTAGATCTAATTAGAGATCTCTGTACAACTATCCTACAACAAGTCTGACAAAGGACTACTGCACTAATGCAACACTAGTTGCCTTTGTTGTATGTAACTCACACTTCACATACTCTACTATCTTTGTTGCCAACTATCTTTCATACATCACTCATCTTCACTCATACATTCACCTTGTTCAATCTGTCATACCACTACATATGTATATGTATATATATACTGGCAAGAATAGATACAAAATAGTGTGTCGGCCAAGCCCAACACGTTACCAATATTCTCATGTCGGCCTCTGCAAGAATTTTACATGTTTCCTTTTCATACTTCGATCACCAATGTATATATTGAGATTACCGAAAAGGGGTAGGGTCATCTGGACCGAAGAATATCGACCCATTATCACAAGATCAAGCCTAATATCTCCAAAAAGTAGACTCCACATGAACCAAGGAAACTGCAACACAAAGCTCAAAGAGATACATATGATAATTACCAAAGATGCTAACATCGAGACACATAACTGATACTAGGATCAATAAGAACTCCTAACATCGGGATGCTAAGATTAATGAGAACTCAATGAAACAACAAAAAATCATCATCTAGGGTTGTCCATGCTGCACAATAACTTCTGACCAAAAATGCAACATCTGAACTGCACATACATATAGACTACATTACCATAACATCTATAATGTCCATAATATCCAAGCCTCAAGCATTGTCTGGTCCAAAACTAGATGACTGATTTGACATCAATGACAACATTATTCACACGTGTAACACTCCCATGCTAGATTAATGTTAGGAAGTGTTTTTTGCACATAAGCTTATGTTATGTTGCTATTAGAGCCAGGCCAAATTTTGGTTCTGTCATTGGGTAGTGATTTTTTTATACTTACCTCTATTTAAGTGGTAGCTTTTGTAGAGTTTTTTCAAAATATTGTTGCGATAAGAATATGACAGGCACATCTAAAAAAGTTGATATGAAAAAGTTTAATCGTAGTAACTTCAAACTGTGGTAGTTAAAGATGGAGGATATGGTCATAGATCGAGATGTATGGGCTATTGAATACTTTCGGATGCTAAGAGAGGGGGGGTGGTGAAATAGCATATATTAATACTTAGCAATTTAACTATTTAGTTACCATTCATTCCAATTATCATATTTATAGAAGTAAAGAACTAACAAAAAGAGCAATCAAACACGAACACAAAGATTTTACTTGGAAAAACCAATGAGGAAAATACCACACTGAGAACTATCCCACTATATGAAAACAAGTTACAAATTTTTAGGCTCATGGCCAAGGAAGCTCATTGCTCCTGATCTTGACTAAGGCACACAACCTTAGGGAAAGATACAATGGACTTGAAAACACTAAATATCACTTCTTTAGTGCAAGATACAATATATCTTTAATACAATGAATCAATATTGTTGAGCTGTAGAGAAACACATCCTTTGAAATGTTGATTATAGTTCACTGCTATTACACATTTAAAACTGACTTCATTATTACTCAACTGCACTTACAAACCTTTGCACTCAAAACATGTACCATACACAACTTCACATCTCACATCTAAAACATCTCTTTCCTTCAAATGGATCTCATATTTATATACCATTCATAACCAAGGAAGCATCAATCAGGTTGGCCTAATTAGATGTAATGTGGAGGGAGAAATATTCAGCCCAAAAATAATCTCATGGGAAATGCAAAAGGAAGAATAAAATGTGTGAAGTATCATACCATGTCATCACACCTTCCTATCTATACTAGATCAACTCCTATAACTTTGAATTCTATTGCATGAACCAAATTGCATAGGTCAACTCCAAAAGATATAATCAATAAATAACATCAACCAAAATATCTCAATACATGATGCAAACCACCAACACTATTGTAAATGAAAAACATAGCATCACTTGACACCAAAATAGCCAAATCATTGAGTTGCATGACCAAAATAACTAAAGGTGGAGGAATTTAATGCATTCTTGCAAACTGTCATACTATCATTGTAGAAGTTGATACTTAGACCATCACAACTTTAGTTGTAGATAAAATGATAACATAAAAAATAGGATATATAAAGAATTTTTATCCACCAACATCATACTACAATCACAAGCAATGATGGAGCAATGTGCCACAATGCAGACCATAAAAATATAATATATCCAATTTGACAGACTATTCACCAAGATAATCACCTTTAGCCATCTTCAATTGTGGACCAAAAAATACACCTTCAAAGTTATAAAAAATTCATAAGGTAACTGGATATGCCAACTAGAGAAACCACAATCAATCTCTACACATCCACATGAACTCACAACCAATATTTTGGTACCATATTACTCTAGAACAAAATTGATCGACCTTCCAAACCAAAATTATCATCAATGACAACAAGTTTGACATCAATGATAACACAAACTCATATTTGTAACAATCTCCCTCTTTTTTATTGATGGCAACACTTGTGCCAACTCCAAACTATTATCATATTCCATTAATGAATTATCTCCCCCTTTGACACCAAGGATATATGGTGTCTCTATAGCACAAAATCAATGATTGTATACAACTCCCCCTTAGGTTATGAATAAAATTTAAAACCAAAATTGTATTTCACTAACCTTCTATTTATTTACAAATGTTTGTATAGGAACAAAATTGTCTTATCAACAAAAAGTAAGGAATTTGCATAGCTAGGGGAATAATTCCCTTGTTTAAAAACTTGAGATGAGACTAAGTAGTCTTCCAATCATTCTTCATAGAGATAAAAATGTTATGCTGACTTTCTATCTTCTAAAGAAGATCCCGTGCCTCACTATAGCTACCTGAAACCTTCATTGATTGATTCAACTTTTTAGAGTCTGCTAGAAGTCTCACCATTCTAGTGAGCTACAAGTCTATAATATCTCTCATATGACCAAACTTTTCCTTAATATTTTTCTTTTGATCAATTAGTATATTTAACAACGTATACAAATAATCCATCTACAATCTACCATTACCATCCACATCCTTCTTCAAGTGTATAGTACTAAACAATTATACAATATATGCTTCCAAAATATGCATTTGATCAAGAATATCTTTGGTGGATACACGCCACTGGTGATAAAATTGATATGTTGCCACTACATCCTTTACACTTTTGTCAAAAACTCTTATAACTTCTTGCAATCGGCTATGTCAAACTTCAAATTTATTCACTAGCTCTTCTAATCTCTTTGCTTTTTTCTCTTTTCAACATCTTTCACAATCGTTGCTTCCAAGTTATAAGCATGATCCTCAAGACATTAAGAAACACCTATAGCTTCTTTGCATTAGTTAATGTCTCATCCAGCACAACATTAGGAAGTTTCTCATGGAGAAACTTCATTGCATCATCAATAATTTTTGAGCTTTATATATATGATTTAATGATTTTATTACATGCAAAATGGTGAAGTATATCACCCAAATATAACATATGAAGAGGGGATCCAATTAAGGTCTATTTGATCTTGTTCTATAGGTACTCAAAGTACCTCAATGGTAATGACTGATTCAAACTATAACTACAACTTTAAAAATTCTGATGCAGAGTCTCTAGAGGGACTATAAGATTCTCCACTAGACATAGTACTCCTTTCTTCCTCTATCAACTTGTCTTGTTATTTCTTTCTCTACACCCTTATGCTCCCCTTCTTATGTATTCTCTGGAATCTCTTCTATAACTATTTCAACATTTTTATCAATGTCTATGTGATCACCCGAACCAGTTTCTGGATCTCCATGATCACCTAATTGTTTATCAGTTCTTTTCCCTGAATCAACTATACTATTGGAAACACCAAGTATACTCTCTTTCAGATCAGTTACTAAGTTTGTATTCTCTATAGAAGAAGACAAAGTATTCTTTATCTCTTCTATAGCCTCAGCTACTGCATTCCTCAATCTATTTGACTATCCTCTGATAGTTATTTAGATCACCTCCCATTATGATATTCACTCTTTCTTTTGTTCTAAGCCTACACAATCTTGACTCTATCATCTGTGGATAAAGGACTACACACCATATCTAAAGCTTGTGCCCTCACATTGGATTCCTTCATCAGTGCATCCTTCCTTCTTTTTGTTAAGGCTTTTAGCAACTCTATAGGTAACTTGTCAAAGGTAATCAGATACTAGATAATGGATTTTTTTATCTTCTCTTTGTTTGTTGGAGGGGAATCCTTATATAATTTTGTAGACGCCTCCAAGGAATCATGTTGACAAATAGAATTCACTAGACTGCCAAAGTCAAGTAGTTGAGAATAAACATCAACTGGAGGGGAACCTGGCTTCTTCTTCTTTCTCTATGTCTTCTCTGGTTCTTTCTTCTTCATTTCCTTCCTCTTCTTTGTAGGGATCTCTTCCAAAGAGACCAAAATTCTCTTTCTATGTCTGAGAGGAAAACTATCCTCTTCTTATTCAACATCCTCTTTCTATATTGTTGTCCTTGTAGATCTATTTCTGATCACACAATTTTCTTTTTTTACTTCCTCATCTATGTTGTTGCTATTTTCTTTCTCAATGTTAGGCTTCAGACCATCTTTCTCCCTTATTTATTTATTCTTAGGTCTTTGACCTTTATTTTCACTTGATACTACCCTCACTAGGGTTCCAAAGGAACCAACTTCACTAGAGGAGAGACAGACACTGACCTAGTTCTCCTTTTTTCTTGCTTTCCAAAGGTTTCTTTTACCATGGTTAGATTTATCCTTTTGTATAGGTTCTCCATCCACTTTGTGTGTGCAGTGTTATCCTTCTTCGAGATCATCTTGTTCAAAATTTCTACTGTAGCCCTGAATATTAATGCACTCTAAAATACTAGTAACTACAATAAGGTCTTTATATTTTTCTCCACATACTCCTTTGATATCTCATAGGGTAACTCAATTAGCCAAGAAGTCATTGGATCCACTGCCTCAATGTAGTAATGGTCCTTATTGACTAGAAAAGTGATCTTATTTCTATACTTCTAAACCAAAATGTTAGTAACCCTCTCTCTTTCCTACATCTTGTCTTGAAAAATATTAAACAAACTAGAATATGTAGTATTGTATGCTTCTGTATCATTATTTAAATTTATAATATGATATTTTATTTACACTACTTCAGGTGTGGACTTATTCCATACTTTACTCTTAATAGTCGAGAGCTCATTCATGAACATAAATTCCAACCATATGATTAGGGACCCGCACTTGAATGACTACTTTATTTTCTTCAAATTCTCTACCTATATTATTTAGAATCAAACTTATCTCCTTCAACCAGATCTGATAACCAGAGTGTATAGTGGTGGCGGTGGCAGAACCCTCATGGTTCTGATAGTAAATTTTGTATATCAAATAGTTGGTAACATAGTGGATAAATATATTAGTGATGTCCTCAATAGTCATAGCCTTCTATCATATTTTTCATTGGTAAGATTAGACATAGTATCATTCTTTACTAATTTTAGAGTAGTAAGTGTGTAAGAGATGCACAACCCTGTCAAATTCCTAATGGCATCCTTCGTTATCTTGTACAAGCATTCTAGAAACATAAAATCTCCATGAATTCAGCTCAAGATGACCCTAATCTATGCATGCTCATAGCTTAAATTAGGGAACTCCTTAAAATGTTCAAACCTAACTTTGGAATATGTTTATATTATTGTTTGAATTTCATTAGGTCATCTTCCACCATTTTCTTCCATAAATCATTAAAATTTATATGTCTAACCTCTCTTAGGGGCTCATGGATATAAGCCTTAACATACTTCATGTATAGAACATTTAGTAGCACCTTTGACAAATTTCCTTCCTTATCCCTCTCCATCACCACAAAAGGATAGGGTTTGAATTTCAATAATGGATTCAAAGACATGTTGACAACAATCAGTGTAGGCATTTTGGTCAAACAAATTAAACTAGAAACACAAACTTTGCAGAATACCTCAAAACACTCTATCACTAGGGTTTGCATCAAAAACCTCTTTCACACACAATATAACTGAAATTTTCAAGATCACATCTGATCAAATTGAATTCAAAATCACAATTTATCCATTAACTTAGGGTTTTTTTCGTTAAATGCATTTGATTGGTACATACAAAAAGTTGATACTTTGTTATACCATTGATCACAAATACCTCTATGGATCACTATAAATATTTAAAATTTTACGGAAACACTTTTCTAACATCTACCATGTTGAATCCAATCCATGTTCCACACAATAAGGGGGTCCTTAAAGTCTTCAATGAGCTCTCCCACTTAGATTATGCATTTTATCTAGTTTATAGAGAAAGCATCTACACCAGCACTAGGTACAGATCCATCCACTATCTTTCTATCTACATTCTCATTAAATTTATTCATCCATGTCTTTTGCATCTTCTCCTTTAAGTCATTAATGTCAACCTTCTTTTCCAAAGTAGAGGTCTTCTGATTCTTTTTTTGTAGAACCTAGCAACGTGTACTGCTTTTTTGCAATTATAACAAGTAGGACCTTGTTGTATACCACTTCCATTCCTTTTGAAACTAGATCTTCAATCAACAACCTTGTGCCCATATTTGTTGCATGTGTAATAATATCCATTGAAAGACTGGACATTTATACCATAGTTTGTATTCACATATACATATATCATTCTAATTCTACATTCATTTTGCCTTATGTATAAACTTATTACAAGCATAGAATTGACCATTAAATGGATGAGATCTAATTTGACTTCTACATTCACTAGCTTTATGTCTAAATTTGTTGCATGTAACACATTTACTATTGAAAGATGAAGAGTACCTAGTTTGAGCAAGAGGAGGACTCTTGAAGTTTTTCTTGTTATTAAACCTAAGTGAAACCCTTTTGATCATCATTTGTCTTCTTAGATTCATCCTTGACATTTTTCCTTTCCTTTGTCATCTTTGTAGTACATTTTAGAACATTCTCCTTTTTTTAAATCCAAGTTTACCTTTGTCTTTAGATTGTTTGTAAGAATCTCATTAAGCATATCATTGCCACCTTTGAGATATTTGTTCTAATCAATTTGTTCTTTTACCTATTTCAATTCTTTCCTCAACATGACCACTTCTTCTTCAAGCTTGATTCATTCTCTGGATTTTTTATCTATATTTGTTTCAAGATCATCAATGGAATTTTTCCCTTCATCAATTTGTCTATTTAGATAGACAAAATGTTCTTCTACTTTATTGGACCTTTTTTGATAAACCTCCAAATCAAATAAGGAAACTCTCAATTCTCCTTCAATATCTTTAACTACATCAATATCCCATTCATGTTGTTCCATAGCATCTAAAGATTCAATTTCAAACATTGTGTTCAAATCCCAAATCTAACTTAGTTGTTTGACTTTTTCTTTAGGATCCTTGATCTGATACCAATTAGTATACACTTTTGGATGCTGAGAGGGAGAGGGGTGGATCAACATATATTAATAGTTAACCAATTTAACCATTTAGTTGTTGGATATTTCCGCTGCTAGGATATGTTGTTTTCATTGATGTCAACATATTCCTGTGTTTTGGTATTCCGGTGATTGCAAAGAGTTAAATTGGTAGTTGATCCATTGTGCTCCAGTATGACTATATCCTTGGCTCTAGATTTGGGAGAGTATTTGGGATGTTCATGTGTATCTTCAAGTCATATGGTTCATGATTTGGTCCTCCACAAGTTATCTTTCCAGTCCTAGTTGCTGCTATTAAGTGTTCTTGAGTATTAGCGCGTTGATCGATGGAGATTTGATTAAGTGGCATTGGTACAGCTATTGTAGATGATCCTAACATTCTTGTTGGTGTTTCCTAATCACGTCCTATTTTTTTTTGTGGTTTGTGTTAATCATTGTGTGAGTTATTGAAGATCTTATGGGTCTGGTGATGTTTTTCATGTTATGTGGTATTCCTAGTGATCTAGCATGTTGCAGTTGATCTTGGCAGGATTTCTCATGGTGTTGCATGTTTGAGGATTTGATTTGGGTCCATTCTATGTATTTAATGGCATTTTATTGGTCTAGTGGTTGATTTCTGTATCATGTGATGTAATTTTGTAATTAGGTATTAAGGGTTGAGTCGACCGTGTAGTCAAGGTTGATGATTTGTATAAATGGGTGTTATATTCATGTATAGTGGGTGTGTCTACATTATTAGAGAGTGGTGTATGTGAAAATAAGCAAATTTTTCCTTTAGTGTGAAGTGTTGAGCAGATATTGTTGCTGGGTAGACAAATGAGCTTAACCAGAACTGTCATCAGGCATTAGGAAATTCTATTCTTTTAGTTCATCTTAATCGGATTGGAGTGTGAATGTTATTGTAAGGAAGTGAACCTTCCCTGAGGTTTGTAGCCTTCTAGGTCATTATGTCTTGAGCAGTGAGCTCTAGGAAGTGTGCTTGAATAAATGCGCATTGCCCATTGTAATATTTACACATACTATTGTAGAGTATCATCTTATTGTGGGTGGGTTCCCACCGTGGTTTTCCCTTAACTGGGTTTTCCACATCAAAAATCTTGGTGCTATGTGTGGTGTTGTTATTGTGCTTATCTTTTCTCTTGTTGTAGTTGATCAGATCTGAATTTGTGGTTAAATAGTTAATCCAGTAAAAACTAATTCACCCCCCATTCTCAATTTTCCTTCATTGTTGTTGTCAACAATTAGTATCAGAGCTAGATCCTCCAGAAGAATATTGACCGCTTGAGGAGATCAAAGATGGAAACCTATGTTTTCAAGAAAGAGAGTATGAGATTTTAGGGAAACAATTACACTATATGGAAGGACCAGATGAAGTGTCATTTGAAGTGTCTTGGATATGATTATTGGAAGATTACAAAGAATACCAACAATGTTCCTCAGAATGGTCCGGTTACCAAAGCTAAGATCAAGGATGTTCAACATAACATAAGAGCCAAATAAGCATGATATTATACTAAGAGCAAGGCCTATCTGTGTTATAATAAGAGATTGAAGAAGATAGTGGAAAGTACAAATGTGAAGGTTGATGAATGTCATGGAAAGTAGATCAAAGCATGTAGATATGAGTTTGATGATCAAAATGTTATTTCAAAACCTTTGTAGACTGTGATCCTGAAGTAAAATGATCCAGTAGAGATGGTTCATTCAGATATTTCTGTTGCTGATGAAGAAGTTCAAGAACCTAAAAATCAAAACAATTAGAAGAATTAGAGGTATGTAAATTGAATCATTCAGAAAATTAGATTATTTGTGACAAAAATAGAGGATTGATGACTAGGAGAATGATTGTTGTTGAAGAGATATGTTTGATTTCCAAGATTGAACCTAAAGATGTTGTAGAAGCATGTAAATATGAGAATTGGATAAAAGTTATGGAAGAAGAGTTGAATCAGATTGAGAAGAATAACACATGGGAGCTTGTTCCAAGACCTAAAGACAAGAATGTGATTGGCACAAAATGGGTGTTCTAGCATAAATTGAATTAAGTTGGTGAAGTGGTTAGAAATAAATTAAGACTGATATGCAAGGGATGTTCACAGATGGAAGGAATTGACTATGAGGAGAATTTTTCTCCAGTAGCTAGAATTGAAGCTATTATATTAATTCTTGCCTATGCTGCTTACAAGAATTTCAAGGTATATCGGATGGATGTTAAGTCAGCCTTTTTGAATGGTGATTTGGAAGACAGTCTACATTGAGCAACTAGATGGGTTTTCTTTATCAATTGAAGGAGACATGGTATACAAATTGAAGAAAGTACTGTATGGACTGAAGCAGACCCCTAGAGCCTGGTATGCTAGATTGGATAGGTATCTGATGAAGTTGGGATTCTATAAAGGTACTGCTGATAGTAATTTATACTTTAAGGTTGATAATAATAAAATTTTGATTGTTGAAGTTTTTGTTGATGACATTATTTTTGGAGGAGATGATGATTTGATTATGAAGTTTGTTGATGATATGAAAAAGGAGTTTTAGATGTCTATGATAGGTGAGATGAAATTCTTCTTAGGATTACAGATTACTCAGACTAACAAAGACATTTTCATTTCTCAATCTAAGTATGTGAAGGAACTGTTGAAAAAGTTTGGGTTAAATGACTCTAAAACTATTCGAACTCCTATGGTGACTGGATGCAAGTTGTCTAAGCATGATGAATTTCAGAAAGTTAATTAGACCTTGTATAGATCTGTGATTGGTGGATTGTTATACTTGACTCAGACTAGACCAGATATTATGCATGTTGTTTGTCTTTGTGCGGGATTTCAAGCTGATCCTAAAGAGAGTCATGTTACTACTATGAAGAGGATTTCTCAGATACTTAAAGAAGACAGTTGACTATGGTTTGTGGTATCTAAAGAATGATAATTTTATGTTATGTGCTTATATTGATGTTGATTGGATAGGTGATGTTGATGACTAGAAGAGCACTATTGGTGGAGATTTCTTTTTGGGGAAGAAGTTGGTTTCATAGTCTAGTAAGAAGCAATATGCTATATCTCTATCTACTGTAGAAGCTGAATACATTGTTGCTGCTAGAAACTGTACTCAGGTAGTTTGGATGAAGCAGACGTTGAAGGGCATTATAATTGTGTATGATGAGCCTGTTGTTATATATTGTGACAATTCAAGTGCTATTAATATTTCCAAGAATCCGGTACTGTATTCTAAGACAAAGCATATATCAATTAAGTATCATTTCTTGAGGGAAAAAGTCAGTGATGAAGAAGTCAAATTGGAGTATGTATCTATAAAGGATCAGATTGCAGATATTTTTACTAAGCCTTTGCCTATAGATACATTTGTATATTTGAATGACAAGTTAGGGGTCTCTGCCCCTCCTAATGAGAACTAGATGCATTGAGATGCGTCAATTTGTTACACTTCATAGTCTTATCTTCTTATCTAGATTGATAAGTTCGTGCTGCTACTCAGCCGAAGTAGTCACTGTATGGTTCACATGTTCAAATTTGAGAGTTTATCCTAAGCGGGTGAGAATAATGAAAAACTGCCTTATCTTTGAAGCTTTGTGTGCATAATCTTAAGCGGAGATTGTTGGAGATTGCTAGTGTTGATTTCTTTCTTTGCATTGATTATTTTTCACATTCATATGTTTCCATGAATGCCAAAGGGGTAGATTGTTGGATATTGTTGCTTCTAGGATATGTTGTTGTCATTGATGTTAACATATTCCTATGTTTTGGTATTCCGATGATTGCAGAGAGTTAAGTTGGTAGTTGATCTATTATGCTTTGATATGACTATATCCTTGGTTATGGATTTGGGAGAGTATGTGGGATGTTCATGTGTATCTTTATGGTTAGTGTCTTGGTGCTTGACAAGTTATCTTTCTAGTCCCAATTGCTGCTATTAAGTTTTCTTGAGTGTTAGTGTGTTGATCGATGAAGATTTGATTAAGTGGTGTTGATGTAGCTATTGTGGATGATCCTAACGTGCTTGTTGGTGTTTCCTAATCATGTCTTATTTATTTTGGTGGTCCATGTTGATCATTGTGCAAGTTATTGAAGATCTTATGGGTCCGGTGATGTATTTTATGTTATGCAATATTCTCAATGGTGTAGTGTGTTGTGGTTGATCTTGGTGGGATTTCGAGTGGTGTTGCATGTTTGAGGATTTTATTTGGGTCCATGCTATGTCATTTATGGAATCGTATTGGTTTGGTGGTTGATTTATGTATCGTGTGATGTATTTTTATAATTAGGTATTAAGTGTTGAGACGAACTTGTAGTCAAGGTTGATGATTTGTATAAATGGGTGTTATATTCATGTATGGTGGGTGTGTTTATATTATTAGAGAGTGGTGTATGTGCAAATAAGAAAATTCTTCCTTTGGTGTGAAGTATTGAGCAAATATTGTTGCAAGGCAAACAAATGAGATTAACTGGAACTATCATCAGGCATTAGGAGATTCTATTCTTTTAGTTCATCTTAGCTGGATTGTAGTCCGAATGTTATTGTAAGGTAGTGAACCTTCCCTGAGGGTTGTAGCCTTTTGGGTCATTATATCTTGAGCAGTGAGATATAGGCAGTATGCTTGAATGCATGTGCTCCCCATTATAATATTTACACATACTACTATAGAGTATCATCTTATTGTGGGTATGTTCCCACCGTGGTTTTTCCCTTAACCGGGTTTTCCACATCAAAAATCTTGGTGTTATGTGTGTTTTTGTTACTATGCTTATCTTTATTCTTGGTGTAGTTGATCAGATCTAAATTTTTGGTTAAGTAGTTAATCTGGTGAAAATGGATTCATCCCCCCCTCTTAGTTTTCCTTCATTTTTGTTGCCAACATTAGTTACCATTCATTGCAATTACTATATGTGCAAAAGAACTAAAAAAAAGAGAAATGACACATGAGCACTAATAATTTATGTGGAAAACCCAATGAGGGAAAAATCACGGTGAGAACTATCCCACTATATAAAAATAGATTACAATGTTTTAGGCTCAAGGCCAAGGAAGCTAATTGCTCCTAATTTTTAGTTGCAAGAATAAGGCATGCAACCTTAGGGAAATATATAAATAGACTTGCAAACATTTAATATCACTTATTCATGGAAAGTTACAATAGATTTGAATACAAGGAATCAATATTGTTGAATTCTAGAGAAACACATCCTAAGAAATGTTGATTAGAGTTCACTATTATTACAAGTTTGAGATTGACTTCATTACTAATCAAATGCACTTGCAAACCTTTACACTCACAAGATGAACTATAAACAACTTCTCATCTCACATCTACAATATCTCTCTTCCTCCAAATAGATTTCATCTTTATATACCATTCACAACCTAAGAAACATCAATTAGGTCGACCTAATTAGATGTAACATGTAGGATACAAATGGTCAAACCATAAACAATCTCCAAGGCAATGTAAAAGGAAGAATGAAATGTTTCAAGTATCACACCATGTAAACACACCTTCCTATCCATTTTTAGATCAACTCCTACAATTCCATGTGCTACCACACAGACCAAACTTGCACAAATCAACTCCAAAAGATAGAATCGATAAAGGACACCAACCAAAATAACTCAAAACATGATGTGGACCACCAAGATTCTTGTAGATGCATAAAATATAATCGCTTGACAAAATCATAGCCAAATAGTTGAGTTGTACCAACAAAACAACTAAAGGCAAAGGAATGCATCACATTCCTATAAATTGTCATGCTGTCACTGTATAAGATGATACTCAAACCATCACAACTTCAACTGTAGATAAAATAAGAACATAAAAAATGGTATATATAAAAAATTTGCATCTACCAACATCATACTACAATGGAAAGCAATGATGAAGCAATCACCACAATGTGGTCCATAAAACTATATGCAGTCTAATAGAATATTCATCGGGATAGCCACTTTTAGTCATAGTCAACTATGGACCACAAAATGAACCTAAAAAGTTATACAAAAGTCACAAGACAACTGGATATGCCAACTGAAGAAACCACAATGAATCTACACACATCCGCATAAACTCACTTCCAATCTTCTAGTACTACATTACTCTAGAACATAGTTGATAAACCTTCCTGACGAAAGTTATCATCAATGACAACACAGACTCATATTTGCAACATGGGATACAATATTTGGCACAAAACTTCAAACTATAGCACAAGATGTCTAGGATGTGATGGATAAAAAATCTAAGGGCCTCATAAGGATCTATTTAGTAGATCTATTCTGCTAAATTTCCATGAAGTGAAGACTACGAAAGATCTTTAGAAGAATCTTTGAGATGTTTATCAAGATAAATCCTTTGTAGAGAAGCTTTTCTTCATAAATAAGATGTACTCTTTGAAGATGGAATATGGAATAATTGTTGCTAATCATATCAAAGGATTCACCATGATTATTTCTGAATTGGGTTTTGTTGGTGATAATATCAAGGAGGACGGTCGTTGCATGATTTTGTCATGTTATTGTTGTCACAAAAGTTTGCACCCTTGATGACCCAAGAAACCTTGATCATCAACCTTGTGAAACATTGAGTCAACCTCTCAAGTGTGGGACCTTGCTAAATGTGAGGTTGAATCTCCAGAGAATGTCGACTTCCTCTTCAATCTGAGTGCAAGTATTGGACCAACTCAACACTGGTAAAACTAATCTATGATCCAACAGGGAAAAGGGAGAGAGAGGAAAGGGATACTGAAAGAGGGAAAAGGGGTTTGCACCCAAACTGAAACTGTGATCTTCCTGCCTATGACTGCATAAAACAAAAATGAAACCACCTAAGACATGGACATATTTCTACCCTAATTAGCCACCTATTTGCAACTAAAGGTTAACACCTATGAAATGAGGAGAGGAACTGGGCTCAATTCACAGTCAACAATCATAGAGGGGATCAACACAAACACCTACAACAAAGGAAAACAAACAAGAATGTTTTCAGACAATGAGGTAAAATAAATACACACATTATAAGAATTGAAATCAGGCAAAACTAGATAAATTTCATTAATGAGGAGGCAAAGCAATTTTTACAAGTGCAAAAAGACATAAGACTTTTGTAGAAGAAAAAGAAGAGAAGATTTGATCAAAATGTTACAAAATTGCTTTTATAGTTTAATCATAACTCAAATGGTTGCCATTTGAGAAAACCCTAATGTTGGCAATTTGGAGGAATCGATTATGTGTTGCATTGATGTTTGTCATTGATGTCAACACTAGTTGTTTTGTTGTCTACCAGGTTCTAGTAGAGTGGCTGGATTATTTTATTGATCTAGAGATCTTCTCCGATATGTTCTGGCTTGTGGAATTGGTTTGGATTGGTTATTCATGTGTTCCTAATGCATATCACATTCAGTTGGTTTGGGATTTGATGATTTGAAAGCTATCATTTGTTCTAGTAAGCCTTTTGGTTACTGGTAAGAGTTTTACTGACAGAGCTTTGTTGAAGATCTTTTGATGGATCTGATAAGTCATGTTGATGTGGCTTCTAGAAGGTTATCATGATGCTGATGGTTATCTTGTTTGTGTTCTAGTTGATCGGTGGTGTTGCATTTGGTTTATGGTGACCTATTTTAGGTCTGGTCTTAATTTTATTCTCTTAAGTTATGGACCGGTTTATGTAATGTGTTGGTTGATGCTCCCGATGTGTTACCAGTTGGATTTATTGATTTGATTATGTTGTTTCAACCTTAGACTGACTTGGTTTATCATTGGTTTGTGATATTATGTAATGGATTTATTGTATTATCTTTTAGGTGGCCGACCTAATTATTTAGGTCTCGAGTTGGTATAAAGTTGTGGGATTATCTATGTGCGAATAAAGTTGTAATCATATGCAGAGGTTTTGGTCGATCATAGGTGATCGAATTGGGTTTATGTAAGAGGTTTAAGACCTTCGGTATTGAGCTTAAGTGGAACTATACTCAAGCATAGGAGATGCTATTCTTGTAGTTCAATATTCATTCCAGATTGTAGTCTGATGTTTTCTATAGTCAGTGAGGCTCATTTTGTGATGAGCAGTACACTTTAGGCTATTTTCCTTTCTGCATGTGCAGGCCTCTTATTATAATATTTATTCATCTGATTAGTGGATAGATATTGTGGGTCTCCAATCCCACCATGGTTTTTCCTCATTGAGGTTTTACATGTATAAATATATGGTGTTATGGTGTTCATCTTTTTCGTTGCATTGTTGCTTATTGTTGCTTATTGTTATATGCTTTTATGTTTACCAGTTGCTAAATTGTTGTGTTAATAAGGTTAAATTTCTCCATTCTAGTAGAACATTGATTCACCCCCCTCTTAGTGTTCTTGGATCCAAAAAATTGGTATCAGAGCCTGGTGCCTTGGAGTAAGTCTAATAGCTTGAGGAAGATCCTGTATCCAGAATATATGGAGATAAGTTTTAGGAAGGAACTTTAAGTATCTCTTGAGGACTATGATGCTAAAAGGTTGAAGAAGATGAAGTTTCAAGATGAGTTGAGATCTACGAAGGAATTCATTTTTACTCTATAGGAGAGGTTGTCATCTGCACATGCTAAAAGGAAGGAGCTTTGTGATTATTTACAAATTTAGGATGATGGAGAGAAGAATGCCCTTAAGGAATTATGTCAAAAGCTGAGTCAAGAGAATAATGTCATGAAGAATGAAATGCAAGCCATAGCCATGAGGATGTCCAAGGAGATTGAAGATCGGAAGAAGAATGAAGAAAATATTTCTACTTCTTTGAAAGATAGGTCTGAGGAATGCATTAGGTTGGCACATGAGAATGATGTGTTGAGAATTGAATTGGTGCAATCACAGAACAATGAGCAAGAGTTGGAGAGAATGATGTTAATCCTAAGGTAATATGGATGTTGCAAATGAGTACAAAGATAAGTTCAAGGTTATTTCTTCTAAGCTTGATGAATTATTGAAGGATGAAAGAGACATAGGAGACACTAGAGGTCTTGGATTTGAGCATCGAGAAAGCTCCAGTACTACAAATCAGGATGACACATCTAGTTAGAAGGTCAACCAGAATAAAAAAATCATCGGTAAGACAACCCAATGCAAATAAATTTAATGGTATATGCTTTGTTTTCAATAAATTTGGTCATAGAGAAAGTCAATGTAAAAATAGAGAAAATCAGAATAATAATACAATTCCCGGTCAGTGTTCAAATTGCAGACGTCTAAAAAAGGTCAACGCTTGCGGAGTCATACTTTAACATTTGCGCATTGCCTTATTTTAGGGTTTTTGCATTGCATTAACATTTCTTCTATGTTGCACACTTGGTCTTTATCATTTGCGAGCATTGAGTCCTTCTTCTACATTCCCCATTTTTCTCACTTTTGAATTAGGTCTTGTCGATAACAATCTCCAGTCATGATTTTGGTTGATCCTTGTCCTCTTGTCAATTTTGTCATCTTGCGATCGATTCATCATCGATCCCTGTCCTTGTCAATCTTGTCATCTTGTGATCGATTCGTCATCAATCCTCGTCCTTGTCAATCTTGTCATTTTGTGATCGATTCATCATCGATCCCTGTCCTTGTCAATCTTGTCATTTTGCAATCGATTTGTCATCGATCCTTGCCCTTGTCAAATCTCGTCATTTTGTAATCGATTTGTCATCGATCCTTGTCCTTTTCAAATTGTGTCAATTTCGATCAATTAGTCATTGTTCCTCATCAATTGGTGCCTATCAATTTGATCTCTTTGTCAATCTTGGTCAATTTGTCAACCAATCTTAATCGTTTATCAGCATTGGTCCTTTGTCAATCAAAATCATGATCGAATCGACATTAATTTCTTGTTGTCTTGACCTAATTCTTTGTCCTCTTATTTCTAGGGTTTTATGATTTGATTATTTAATCCTTTTCTTCTTCTTGGTAGGTTAAATAAATCTATTTATTTAGTCCTAGGTCTTTTTCATGAATTAATTAATGGATGAAAACCTATTAATTAATTCACCTAATTCCTATTTCATCCTTTTCCTCAATTTTCCCAATTTACTAATTTCTCCTAATTCCTAATTCCTATTTCTCCTATTGTCTTCAATTTTTCTAATATTTCCCCTAATTTCATGGGAATGGCATTTCAATTTTGTCATAATTTGCCATAATTTGTCAATCAATCAATCTTGCATGTCAATTTTGTCATAATTTGTCAATCAATCAATCTTGCATAGAAAATGTCAATCTTGTCATAATTTGTCATATTTGTCATCCTTGATTTGAAATTTCCTTTCAAATCTCTTCATGCTAATCTTGTCATCTCTCCAATTTGTCTATAAATTGGATGATTTTCTTCAATCAAGGGAGGATCAATCACGCTTCTAGTATCCGTACGCTGCCATTTCATCTTGTCAATCTTGCTTTCATACTATGCTTTTGCATTTGTAGGTGAGATCCACAAACAAAGTAATTTGAAGGAGAAAGAAGGAAAATGGAGAATTATGGAGGAGATATTCGCGTTTGTAATTGTTTGCATTTGGTTTGATTATCTTGTCTTCATACCTCTATTGAATGTTTTTAGGATTTCTTATCATTGCAATCTAGTTTTTGTGGTTGAGCTAGTTTAATATCTATTTGCTTTGATGAATTCCAAATTCCTATCTACATTTTTTGGTGAACCCGATGTGAACTAACCCCTTAACCATGTTTTTGAGTGCTTTTGAGCTGATTTGCAGGTGAAAAACTCAAGAAACAGGGCGACTCAGAGCTTTCTGGACACTTCTGCGCCTATGTCAGGGCATCATGTGCCTGTGTCAAAGAGATCTTTGCCTATGTCAAAGAGATTTGCGCCTGTGTCAAGGCATTCTGCGCCTATGTTGAGACATTCTGTGCCTGTGTAAGGCCAGAAACAGAGGTAAAACTAGTGTTTTTACTTGCAAATTACTTTGTTTTCATTCTGTTCTTATATTCTGGTTTTTCTTTAGTACTGATTCTTTGTGCAGCACCTTGGCGTTACATGTGACGAAGACTAAAAATGAAACTACTAACAAATCTTATGCAGGACGCGGTCAAAGACTTTTATTAAAACATCTTGCATGTGATTTTTAAAGTAGTTGCACATTTAA
The DNA here is from genome assembly GCF_030272615.1 of Cryptomeria japonica. NCBI lineage: Eukaryota > Viridiplantae > Streptophyta > Pinopsida > Cupressales > Cupressaceae > Cryptomeria > Cryptomeria japonica. The sequence continues at coordinate 217,631,951 of NC_081405.1, read as the reverse complement.
TTTCTTAAAGGTTAATGAACACCATGCATGCTTTGTTTGTTTTTAGTTTGATTGCATGTTTTAACCCTTAGGATTGGGCCTGCCTCCCGATCTGCCTGGCACTTCGCACAAGCATTGGTGAGAGGGAATGACCCAAAGTGGTGACAGGCTAAAGCCAAGCTCTTCCGAACCACTCTAAATAACTATGGATGCAACGAAAGTTGTAGAAAACGGGTGCTAGAATGGTATTGCGATGATTTATTCACCGGATCAATACCCACCCGAACGGATGCCCTTACTAGAAATCTTTTGTTTTTAGAGGCCAAAAATCCTTCTATCTATTGGCTCAGGAATTGTGATATGTGCATGCCAAAGACACCTCGCATGTACTCCTTAGTTAGAGATAGCAAGTTCTTGGGAAGTGATGCCCCTTGAACTCGAAGCTTGGTATGCTCAAGAAGTGAGTGCACTGTAAGGGGGAGCCAGTGCTACCAAGTGTCTAGCTATCCGGCTAAGTGTTGTATTTCAATTAGAGGATTCGACAGATATTGCCCTTGCTAGCCATAGGATTTGTTGTGAATGAGAATGATTGTCTTGAGTCTAAGTCCAAACATCTTGTCTTTTGTGATTGTCAAAAGTTGAATTATACAATTGTCACAAAACATCATGTGTCAAACAAGTCCAAACATTTTCCAAACAAGGTTTTAAAAAGAGAACATTCATCCAACAAAGTTCAAAACATTTTCAAAATATGGCTTTCAAACACATTGAAAAACTTTGTCTCAACATTCATGTCACTTTAGGCTAGGTTTTGCATAGTCCAACTTAGGTCCTAGGGCATCTTGTCATCTCCTTTCATTTTAGTCCTTTTCATTGCAAGCGTCCTCATTTTTCACTTAGGTCCAAGATCATTTTCCCTAAGTTTGCATTTCATTGTCATATCCAAGCTAGATTTCCATTTAGGTGACATTCTTGCATTATCCTTGTCATGCTAAAATTAGGTCTTGCCTAGGTTGCATTTTGCATATTCCAAGTCATTGGTCTTCACATATCCTTGTTATTGTATTGTCATCCTATCTTGGCTTCATCTTGTCATATCATATCCTTAGATAATTTTCATGTCCTAAGTCATTGTCATAATCATTTCCTTGCTGCATTTAGTCTCAAAAATTTGATTTGTCAAACTTGGAAAATCAAAACTTTGGATAATACCCTAAGTTGTTGTTAGGGAGTCTTGACCTTGTCTAAAATTTGTCCTCTCATTAATATCATTTTTGTCAAACCTAGCTTAGTATCCAAGCATATAGGTGAGACATTGTCAATTTGTCCTATTGTCATTTGGTCCTTTGTCCTTTAAGGTCTTGGCTTCATTTCAACTTCCTAAGTTTGAGTCGTTAGGTTTGCATTTCAAAAAGTTTGTCTAAATCTTGAAAAACAACAAAAACATAGGTTGCATTCTTGCCATAGATTGCGTTTTTGTCTATTTAGGTTACATTTAGTTGCATATCATACATCATCCTTTTAAAATCAAAAAATCCCAAAAAATATTGCATTTGCATAGTGACATGCCTGTTGAAACAAGGTCAAAATCTAAGAAGATGGGCGAACCAACATATCAACCCATTGACAATGTATCAAACTCACAGTTTCAACCTAGTCAATCATTACAAATTGAAGGTTCGTCAAACACATCATTGCCACCATATGGAATGGTTCAACTTGGACCACCTCCATTATATGAGCCATTGTTTGTACCCATGAAACTAGGATATGGGAGTGTTCCACCAACACCAAGAGAAAATGCACCTTTCGACTGGAATCAACCGAACCTGCAACATGAAATTCAAACATTACATGAGGAACAAACTTTTTCACAAGGATTTGGTTCAGATCAAGGCATTCAACAAGAAATAAATCCAAATGTTTTACCAGATTCTTCATTAGATTCTGATGCTTCCAATGATGTTGATATGTTCCTTAAAGATCTGAAGTTGGACAAAAAAGATGGATAAATTCTTGAACAAGGTCTTTAAGATGTTCCCACAAAAATATCTTGACATGATGAGTAATGTGACCTCCTCAAGTGAGCAAATTAATGTGCAAAAAAAACAAGGTGGTGAGCTGTTAAGTTTCTCTCCACATCCAAACAAAGAAAATGTGCAACAAGAAACTCAACACACCTTGATGAGTAAACGTGCTTCAAAAATGTTGACAGTGACTATTCCTCAAAAGTCATCATTTGAAACAATAAACAATCCATTATTTAATACAACACCTTTAACACAAGATCAAATGAGGGCCACACAAATATTGACAACTGTCCCTCAACAAGAAATGATTCCTCGAATAATTACAAGTGGATCAAAATCTAAGATGCAAGAAAGCTTTACGACTGGAATGCCTGATCTCACCAATGTCCAAAACAATTCCATAATGCAACAAAGTTCCTATGTCCCATTAAGTTCAATATGTTTGCCAAATACTCAAGTACCTGTTATGCAAAATATTGTGACAGATCCTTCGATAATGGCAACACAAAGAGCCACAAATAGTGGTTTTCACCAACAACAATTGTTACAACAATTGAGTAATACACAAAAGGCACAATCAAATGTGCAAACAAGCAATGCACAACAACAACAATATCTCATTCAACAACATGTTGCAGTGTCTTCTGCACTATTACAAGTTAATTCAAACTTGCAACCACCATAGTGGATTGGACAAACAACACAACAAGTAAATGTGAGTGCCATACCCCATCTCAAGGAGAAACAACAAAAACCTCCCAAACAAAGTTTTTTGCAAATGATGGGATTTACATCAAGACAACAACAATTGGCACAAAGTCAGCAAATTCCAATTCGTCAGCATCAACAACAACATGTGCCTCAATATGTGCCAAGACAAACAAATTATCATACTTCACAACCACAATTGATGTCCGTGCAATATCAACAACACCCTCAATTGCAATATCAACCAAGGCTACCAATCATGATTCCACCACAAGAAGCACAACAACAGGGTCAATGTCAAGGCACATCACAACCACAGCAACAAGAGTTGTATCAAGAACTTTATATGCCAGAGACACCAAAGACAACAATTTCTGAGCATCAATAGCCAATGGAGAGCAGGATGTATCAACAAAGAGTACACCCAAGAGTAAATGATGAACTTCCAAAATCTTTGATACCTGACACATTTGCACAACAACTTGAGAAGTTGCGATGACAAGTCGATGCATTGGAAACCAAAGGAACAAAGAAATTGTACACAGATCAAGATTTATGTCCTAATCCATTTGACAAGAGCTTGCACATGCCTCCCTTCCCTAAGAATTTTGAGGCACCGAATTTTGAGAAATATAAAGGGAACGACAATCCAAAAGACCATATTCAAGCATTTTTCGCAACATGTACTGAAGTGAGTTATGAGGAAACATATTTAATGCGCTTATTCGCACGAAGTCTCACAGGACAAGCCATGGATTGGTATTCGCATTTGCCAGGGAATATAAAGACTTGGTCAGAATTGGCTCAAAAGTTTATATCCCACTTCGCATTCAACATTGACAGTGAAGTGACCATGTCAGATTTATACAACACCAAGCAAAAGCAAAGTGAACCATTAGTGACTTTCTTGCAACGATGGCGAAGCTTGTATAGTCATTCTTCCCTAGATATACCTGAAGAACAACAAGTGAATTTATTTATTCAAAATTTGGTCCCAGAAATGATGTATGAACTCAAATTGAAAAGTCCCAGTACCATTGAGAAACTCATTAAGAAAGGGATGAACATTGAAACTACTCTTGTAGCTAAGGGAATCATTAAGCTCAACAAAGACAGTGACAACACAAACAATTCAGGGGACAAAAATAGATTTTGGTACAAAAACAAGAATGTCACTAATGATGGAGTTGTTGACACAAGAGCAGTGAATGCAAATCAACCCACGTTCACAATAAAGAAATTGAGTGCTCCTAATATGTTAGCTATGGAACAAAATCAAACACTAGCAAGCAATGTTACTCAATAGCCGCAATACCAACAATATACTCAACAATATAATCAACAACAAGGTCAACAACAAAACTAGCAACGAAAACCTTTCTAATCAAGGGATGGGCCTCCTTGATAGTTTACGCCATTGGGAGAGCCTATTGAGTTAGTAATGAAAAAATTAATATAAGCAAAGTTTATCAAGTTACCAGATATCAAGGCAGAACCATTGGTAAAGCCGCATTGGTGGAATTATAATGCATATTGTGAATACCATCTGTCAAAAGGACATAAAACCACATCGTGTTTTCAATTGAAACATATGATTCAAGACTTGTTAGATCAAGGAGTAATTGAGGTAGACCCACCCAATGCGACCTCTAACACTGATCATACAATTTTTAAAACTCCTTTGCTTGATCATGATAAGGGTAAAGCATCTTCTTCAAACTCTACCCAAACAACAAATCTTTATTTATGCAAATACTGGTTATAAAAATGTCATCATTTGTTTTTGAGCGTCAAATGAGTATGTTTCCACCATAAGAATAAAGGGACAAGATCCTTCTTGTGCAGTCACCACTCATCGATCCAAAATAGTCCTGAAAGGAGCTCCTGCAATTCCTCCCAAATCAACTCCTACGAGTCAGTATAATCTCCTAGATCATCTGGGGAAGACACCTGCAAAAATATCAATTCTTGAGTTGTTGAAAATGTCCCCTATGCATCGCGTAGTTCTAGATAAAGCTTTAACTGAGTCCACTATCCCGACAGACATTGATGTTGACCAGTTTCAAGCCCGAATTGGACATCTAGCTGTTTCCCAACACGTCGCCTTTTCTGATAACGATATTTCTCCTAATAAGCTCCCTCATAATGATCCTTTACATCTTGAAGTCTTTGTCCATAATTGCAAGATCCGATGAGTCTTGATAGATGACGGAGTAGGTCTTAACATCTGTACCTTGAGAGTTGTCATTGGTCTTGGTTATATAGAAAATGACATTGATTCTTCCAGAAGAATAATAATCAAAGCATATGATGATGTTGAGCGTCCATCTAAAGGGGTAATTTCATTGCCTATCAGAGTTGGTCTAGTGACAAAAAACACTTTCCTGCAGGTCCTAGACCTTGATCTCCCTTATAATATGATTCTTGGCCGTCCGTGGATCCACACAATGAAAGCAGTTCCATCTACTTATCATCGGTGTTTAAAATATCCTTACAATGGGACTGAGATAACAATTCCAGGAGATCATAATCCATTTCAATTTTGTGCTAATCTAAAGGATTCCCTAAAGCAACAAGTCCCAGTCAATAGGGAGGCCCACTCACATAATTATGTGGATCCTAATGAATTTCTAGATGTTGTCAAAGGAAAATTGAAGATACAGGACCAAGGATGCGGAGAGTATTCAATGGCTCAAAAATTCCTCATTGGGAATTTACCAATATCTCCAAAATCACATGGCAAACCACATTTGTTGCAAAAGGAACCTAAGATAGTCATTCATTATCAGCCCCCCACTACATTTACAAGATGGGGTGAACTTGACAAAGAAACTTTGGATGATGATGTCATAGATTGGCTTTATAAGGATCCAACTGAGACACCACCTGTCAGGTTGCCAGTGGAGTGGTATGGAAAAGGGTTTACTATGCTGCAGAAAAAGGGATATGATGCCTGTAGTGGCTTGGGCCCTGACAAGAAAGGAAGACTAGAACCTATTATACCCAAGATGCAACCTCCAACTTTAGGGTTAGGTTTTGTACCATTGTGAATTGGACCCTCATCTACCAAAGTGACCATGTGTAGAAAGGGGCATGACTCTGATGATGAAATGACACCTAAGGATACCTAACTTGAAACTGATTCCAATGAATGGGAGTGGAGTTCCTTTTCTTCTAGCTCCTACTATGCCCTTGACAATGTTTTCCTTGACCCTGATGATTTACCCATGGAAGATAAACATGAAATAACTTGCCCACTAAGACATGTCCTAATGCTTGGATAGAATCATTCTGGGACCCAAGCTCCAAATCAAATGCGAGCAGTTCAAACAGTGACAACATGGACATTTACATCTTTACCATCTCGGCCCTCTCTCTCCTTAAAACTGATGATGACATGCCCCTTGTCTATCCACAGCTTATCCGACAGGACCAACAAGAACCACTCAAATTGGATTGTTTTCAAAATGATGAAGCAATTGCATAATTCCTTGGACTACGGGAAGGCATACCACAAGGTGATCATAAGGTAGGGTTTGCTATTGATTTGGATTCTACAACATATTTTGGGGAGTCAACTCCATGTTCTAGTCATAAAAATGAAAAAGAAAAAGTAAAAAATCAAAAGAATAGGTCTTTGAGTGAAAATCGTAAGGCACTCTCTGATCATGAAAAAGTAAAAATAAAAGATGTACCTGTAGGTGAAAACCTCTCTGAGGCGCCCAAAGGTGGAAGATTGGACATACCCTTGTCAAGTCAGGATAAATCAACATTGCTTGTGGAAATGACCAAAGAGATAAATTTGGGTACGCCTGACAACCCTAAGGTCATTCATTTCGCTACTTCTCTATCAAAACAAGAAAAGATAGATTTTGTCAATTTCTTTCTTGAGAAGAAGATCAGTTTTGCATGGTCTTATGCAGATATGCCCGGCCTTGATCCAAAATTAGTCCTTCATCACTTGCCATTAAAATCAAATGTCAAGCCCGTCAAATAGAAACTCAGAAAGATGCATCCCCAGGTGGCTCTCTTGGTCAAGGTAGAACTAAAAAAATTATTAGATGTGGGCTTTATCAAACCCATTGATTATACAGACTGGATTTCAAATTTGGTACTAGTTAGCAAAGTAACTAGGGGCATCAGAATCTGTACAGATTTTAGGGATCTTAATAAAGCATGCCCTAAAGATGATTTTCCACTGCTGAATATAGACATCATAGTTGACATGACTGCCAGATATGAGATGCTATTATTGATGGATGGTTTTTCTGGATATAATCAAATTCGTATTACTCCTGAAGATCAACATAAGACTGCATTCACATGTGCTTGGGGTACCTACTGCTGGAATGTGATGCCTTTTGGTCTTAAAAATGCTGGCACAACATATCAAAGAGCTATGACGACAATTTTCCATGATTTTATGCATACTTTGATGGAAGACTATGTTGATGACCTATTATGCAAATTTGTCACAAGAGATAGTCATCTAGCCATCCTTGGCCCAATTTTTGATCGAATGGAAACCTACAAGCTCAGACTCAACCCAAAGAAATGTGTCTTTGGTGTCACAGCTGGTAAATTATTAGGGTACATTGTTTCTCACATTGGCATCGAAGTAGACCCTGAAAAGGTTAAAGCAATAAATGATATGCCTCCTCCTTCAAATCTCTATCAACTAAGAAGTCTGCAAGGAAAGTTACCGTCAATCTGCCAGTTTATAGCTCAATTGGTAAACAAATGTCATCCCTTCCAGCATTTATTGCATAAAGGTGTCACTTTTAAATGGACTGAGCAATGTCAATCAGCATTTCAAACTCTCAAGGATTATCTACTATCACCACCTATTCTAATGCCTCCTATAGAAGGGAAGCCATTCATATTGTATATTTCTACAACTGAAACGGCACTAGGAGTTCTCTTAGCCCAACAGGATGAGAAAGGCAAAGAACAGGCTATTTATTATATCAGTCGGACACTAGTGGGCTATGAACTGAATTATTCAACTATTGAACGGGCATGTTTAGCAGTGGTATTTGCAACATAGAAGCTTCGACACTATATGTTAAATCATCAGACATTGTTAGTTGCAAAAATTGATCCGTTGAAATACTTGCTTAGTAGGGCAGCTTTGACAGGTTGCCTAGCAAAGTGGGTTATGATCCTCAGTGAGTTTGATATTGAGTAAATTGAGAGAAAGGCAATAAAAGGACAAATCATAGCGGATCAACTTGTAGAGGCACCTATTCATGATGATCATCCAATGTTGATGGATTTTCCAAATGAATCAGTCTTTGCTCTCACATCTTCTAATGAATGGAAGTTATATTTTAATGGATCCCATACCAAATTCGGGTTTGGAGCAAGTATATTGTTTGTCACCCCTCAAGGTGATGCTATTCCCAAATCCTACAGAATAACTTTCCATTGCACCAATAATATTGCAGAATATGAAGCTCTGGTCATAGGACTCCGAGTAGCAATCCACTGGAACATCACACATTTGCAAGTCTATGGAGATTCCCAGTTAGTCATCCATCAAGTGAATGATGAATATGAAACGAAAGATGAAAAGCTTATTCCCTACAAGCATATGGTGGATTTCTTCAAGACAAAATTTACGGCTATCCATTTCAGTCAAGTTCCAAGAATTCAAAACAAGTCAGCAAATGCTATGGCAACTATTGCTTCCATGTTAAATATGCCCCACAATATGGATAGTTGTGAATTTTTGGTCGAATAGTTGCTTATTTATTCTTTTGAAATTCCGACAGCAGATGTGATGTGTGTTCTTGTTGGTCCTAATTCCTCATGTTACAATGACATCTATCAATATTTGAAATCCTAAACCTTACCACCTAACCTCTCCTCTAACCAACACCGAGCCTTCATCCGCTAGATAGCCAAATATGTCATCATCACAGACACCCTTTACCATCATTCCTTTGACCACACCCTCCCTAGGTGTTTGGATTCTGACGAGGCACAAACAACTTTACACGAGGTTCATGATGGTATATGTGGGGGCCATTCCAATGGTCTGAGTCTAGCTAAAATGTTGATTCATGCTGGGTATTATTGGCCCACTATGGAAAAGGATGTTCATGATTTTGTCAAGAAATGCTACAAATGCCAAATCCATGGAAATTACATTCATGCGCTAGCCTAAGAACTTTACTCCATCATATCTCTGTGGCCCTTTTCTCAATGGGGATTGGATCTTATTGGCAAGATTCATTCGACATCTGCAAATGGACACAAATTCATCATCACGGCCACAAAATACTTTACAAAATGGATCGAGGCTATCCCCATGACCTATATCACTGGTGTCCAAATTTCAAAGTTTCTACTGAATTATATCATATGCAGATATGGGGTTCCCCTTGCAATTGTCATAGATAATGGCCGTCCATTTAAAAGTAAAGATGTCAAGGAACTCTGTGAAAAGTTTCGCGTCCAACACCATTTCTCTAGTCCTTATTATCCACAAAGTAATGGTCAAGCTAAAGCATCAAATAAAACCATCATTAAGATCCTGAAAAAGGTTGTCAATGACGCTGGTCGAGATTGGCATGTACAGTTGAATCCAGCACTATGGGCTTATCGTACTTCCATCCGCACACCTACTGGTGCAACACCTTATTCCTTGGTGTATGGTGTGGAAGCCATTTTACCCTTGGAAGTGGAAATTCCCTCTTTGCGTGTTTCCCTACAAAATTTGATTGATGATGAGATGCACAGAGTCTCTCGGTTACATCAACTTGAGATGTTAGATGAGAAATGTCAGACAGCCCCGACACATTTGCAAGTATATCAAAACCGTCTCCATCACTCTTATAATAAGAAGGTCAAAGGGAGACACTTCAAAGTGGGAGATTTGGTCTCAAAGGTGAACCCAAAGAATGCACAATCTATTGACATCATCAAAGGAAATTTTGAACCTAATTGGGTTGGGCCTTTCATAGTTACTACAGCCTATGGCTCGGGGGCATATCAGCTTGCAACCCCAGAAGGTGAACCTTTGTCAGATCCTGTAAATAGCATGCACCTTCGCAAGTACTGGGCATAGTTCTTTTGTTAGCAGTTCTTTAATATGATCCTGAAAAAATACAAAAAAATCAAAAAGCTCAAAAAATTAAAAAAAATAAAAAAAAGTGAAAAATTGAAAAATCAAATAAAATTGAAAAAAAATTGAAAAGAAAAAAAGTAAAGAAAAATAATCTGCCCTCTAGTGAAAACCTGGCAAAGAGGCGCTTTGGGCAAGTACCATGGTGAAAACCTGGCAAACAGGCGCCATGTGTAAAAGATTATTGCTCCGTCATCTATCATGACCCCTAGCTATACTTTCCCCCCGAAGGTTTATCATGCTTATCCTTGCCCTGACCCAATGTTCTGTTCCAGGCTTGTGATTGGTCAACATCATTGTCTTGCATACTCCAATTTCTAGTCCTTGTGCATATGTTTTGGTCCTGGTCACTGTATATGTCTTTCAAAATTTCATTGGGTGCACACCCCTTGTCATGATCAATTACTGGAGCTTAAAAATCAAATAATGTCCTGAAATAATCAAAAAAATCAAATAATGTACTAAAAAAATCCCTAAAAATCAAATAATGTTCTGAAAAAATCCGTAAAAATCAAATAATGTCCTGAAAAAATCCCTAAAAAGTCAAATAAAGTCTTGAAAAAAAATGAACAAAAAAATTTCAAAACATCAAAATCCAAAAACAATTCCTTTGGCATTTTGCATTTTGTCAATAAATGGTACCCTCTGTGCATAGAAAGATCGTTGAGCATACATCCAATGACAATCGATCAAACATTTGTGTAGACAACAAACAGATAACATGTTACAACACTGCGCTTTACTGAAATCATGTGTTAACAGATGAATTTTTCAATCAAACCAGACATTCAAACTGATCAAAATTGTCATATCAATCAATCAATATCAATATCATTTGTCCTTGTCATTCTTATCATGGGTCTTATATAGGGTGTGGTATACTCGAAACCAGACTGTGTCCTGTCTTAGATGGGGTACCGCATTCCCTGGAACCAGACAGCATGATCATTCTTGTGTTCCACTTTTGACAATGACGATCGGAATGTTTGTTTGACTTGGTCGAATTTGTGAGTCTTATCTTTTTACTAATTTATCATTGGCTTCAATCATGTTCCTATGTTGCTCGAGGATGTCACTGAGTGATTTAGAGTGACTGGGATGGTTCATGGTCCCTTTTTCTTTTCTTTGTTGTGTTTGCTATTTGTGGAATGTTTGTCACAAACTGGGGCAACTATATCATTGGGTGTCTATGATAAGTATGTTCACTTTGTGAATGCTGCACATACCTCGACCCTTGATGTATGCACCCTAGGATGCTTCACTCATTCCTTGTGTGCGATGTGTCTGTCTTTTGCAAAAGGGGTTGCCTTCCAGCTTTGGCCTTCAATGCCATGATGCTCTGCATCCACTTTGCTACATTAAATAAAGGTTCTCACCCACTTATGTGCATTTGTGAAAGCAAGTTTTCCTTCATCTCTAACTGTCCTCTGTCTAATTTCTTCTTAGTAACATTTCTTCCATTAGTCTTGGCGATCCGTTCGAACCTATCATCTTTTGTCATTCTTATCGATCAATTGGCCTCTTTTCTGGATTTTTCCGGCCAATTCCTCGAGGGGGCATGCATATGTCATTGTTATTGTCTGGGGCATTTTCATTATTGTTCTTTGAAACAATGCTTAGAATCACATTATCTCAAAGAGGGGCAAAATGTAGACGTCTAAAAATGGTCAACGCTTGTGGAGTCATACTTTAACATTTGTGCATTGCCTTATTTTAGGGTTTTTGCATTGCATTAACATTTCTTCTATGTTGCGCACTTGGTCTTTATCATTTGCGAGCATCAAGTCCTTCTTCTACATTCCCCATTTTTCTCGCTTTCGAATTAGGTCTTGTCGATAACAATCTCCAGTCATGATTTTGGTTGATCCTTGTCCTCTTGTCAATCTTGTCATCTTGCGATCGATTCATCATCAATCCCTGTCCTTGTCAATCTTGTCATCTTGTGATCGATTCATCATCCATCCTCATCCTTGTCAATCTTGTCAATTTGCGATCGATTCATCATCGATCCCTGTCATTGTCAATCTTGTCATTTTGCAATCGATTTGTCATCGATCCTTGCCCTTGTCAAATCTCATCATTTTGTGATCAATTTGTCATCGATCCTTGTCCTTTTCAAATCGTGTCAATTTCGATCAATTAGTCATTGTTCCTCGTCAATTGGCACCTATCAATTTGATCTCTTTGTCAATCTTGGTCAATTTGTCAACCAATCTGAATTGTTTATCAGCATTGGTCCTTTGTCAATCAAAATCATGATCGAATCGACATTAATTTCTTGTTGTCTTGACTTAATACTTTGTCCTCTTATTTCTAGGGTTTTATGATTTGATCATTTAATCCTTTTCTTCTTCTTGGTGGGTTAAATAAATCTATTTATTTAGTCCTAGGTCTTTTTCATGAATTAATTAATGGATGAAAACCTATTAATTAATTCACCTAATTCCTATTTCATCCTTTTTCTCAATTTTTCCAATTTATGATGACTTTACACTATGTGCATATACAGATGTAGATTGGGTTGGAGATATAGGTAACCAGATAGGCACATCCGATGGAGCTTTCTTTCTTGGAAAGAAACTTGTTTCATGGATCAATAGAAACTGTCATGTACTTCTTTATCTACTGTTGAATCTAAGAATGTTGCTATTGCTACTAACTATAGACAATTTCTATGGATGAAGAAAATGTTGAAGGACATAAGGGTAGATTGTAATGAACCGGTAGTTATTCACTACGATAACTTTGCTGCACATTTCTATCAAGTATAATTTTATAAAGGAGAAGGTGGAAGCAAATGAAGTCAGATTGGTTTACAGAATCATTTGAGTACTTCAGAGACAGATTGGGGGTCTTTGCCCCTCTGGTAGAGACTTGAGTGATGATGATTGGCATCAGTCTAGTATGCATTTATCAGAGCTATCATTCTAGATTGATGTGTTGGTGCTACTACTCAAGGGGAGTAGTCAGCTATGTAGTTAAGAGGATTTATGATTTTTCTTTGATGTTTATGTTAGATTTATGGCATTGATGTCAAAGGGGGACATATATATGTGAAAAATAGAGCTTAACAAAGATATCAATCAAAGGGGGAGGAACAAAATTTCAGAGTGGTTGTATCCCATTGGGGGAGTTTGGTTTAGGTCTATAGATGGTTAATTGGTATAGAGATATTTGTTTTAGAACTTCATTGTCATATGATTTTGGGGAGATTGTTGGATGTCTTCCTTTGGAGGAGACTTGTTTGGCATTTCTTAGCACTTGGATGTTTTTCACATCTAGTGTTTCCATCAATGCCAAAGGGGGATATTGTTGGTAATTTGGAGGAATTGATTATGTGTTGCATTGATGTTTGTCATTGATGTCAACACTAGTTTATTTGTTGTCTATCGGGTTTAGGTAGAGTGGTTGGATTATGATGTTGATCTAGAGATCTTATTTAGTATGTTTTGGCTTGTGGAATTGATTTGGAATGGTTATTCATGTGTTCCTGATGTGTATCACATTCAATTGGTTTGTGTTAGGTCCTAGAGACAACTGAGAGGGGGGGTGAATAAGTTGTCCAATAAATTCAACCAAAATTAACTTAACCAAAACTCAATGCTTAATGCCGATAAACCAAACTTTATGTCGGTAGACAATTTATCAGTTAATTATAGTACTGGTAAATATTAATGCATGAAACAGAAAGATAATAACATCCACAACACATAACACAAATATTTGTATGCAGAAACCCTGTAAGGGGAAAAACCATGATGGGAAGCCTTACCCACAATCAAATGATACTACTGCAGATAGTATGTGTGTACAATATGGAGTCTGCACATGCAGAAAGGTTAGCTGCCTAGAGCTCACTACTCAATCACAAAATGGGAGTCACACTGACTACATTTGGCTGGTTAAATCCAATGATAATGTACTACTCAAAATAACATCTTCATATGCTGGATTCAGTACCGGTTTAGCTCTGATATGCCTTTTCAATACCTTCCTTCAATCTTCAAATTATGTCTGTATGTATAGCTCTACTTATTTTCACATATAACTTATTACAATCCTTTTTCCAATCGCATATCAATCTCACAAATGAGATCTTACATTTATACCATAACCTAAGGCCAATTGAATAGGTCGGCTCACTAAAAGATATTACAATAAAATCAATTACAAATAAATCAATATTTGATGCATCATGTCATCTCAATGAATTTACAATAATAATAAATCATCTCCATAATGTGTCGTGCTGATCTGGAATAGATATGCTTGTCGGTGCATAACCTGGACCTATTTGCCGGTAACAACAAATATGCAAACCCGAATAGACCACTAACCAAATCGCCAAAACCAAATGATCAAATAATGTCTTCAACATAACTAGGTAGTCTCCAAGTCATTCCAAGTGCCGTTGAACAATATAACCTGTCGGTGAACCAAATATCGGTGACTGTGCATGTCATTGACTTGCCAGTGAACATAACCAAAGATCTCCAAGTGCTGATAAATGTTGACAAGTGTTAACAGGTGTTGACATCAATGACAAACCAATGCAACACATCCAAAATACCAACAATCTCCCCCTTTGGCATTGATGGCAACATAGGATGGAAAAACCATCAAAGTGCCAAAACAGAAATGCCAAAAACCAAAGACCAACAATCTCCCAAAGAGATCATTAACCGGAATTCAAAAATACATAATATCTCTTCCCCTAGGAATAATCTCTCCCAAAAGGTAATGTGTTTTTCCATTACATCTCTCCCCCTTTGACATCAAATGCCAAAGAAATACAAAAACCAAATACAAAATAGTTCATAGAACTTATTACAAAATACCAATTGACCAATTTATCCAACTACTCCCCCTGAAAAGTAGCTCTCCTTATCAAAGCCGAAATAAAAGATTTCTCTGTTAATTTTGTCGGTTGATGACAAACATCAACTATCTAAGTCTCTACTGGTGGGGTTAGAACTCCAAGTTGCTCTCTAAAATATTCAAAAGTCTCCTTAGGAAAAGGCTTAGTAAAAATATCTGCAATCTGCTCTTTAGTATTCACATAAACCAATTTCACTTCTTTTGCTTCAACATTCTCTTTTAGAAAATTCAATTTGATAGAAACATGTTTAGTCTTAGAGTGAAATACCAGATTCTTAGATATATCAATTACTGTCATATTATCATATTAAATAGTTATAGGTTCCTTACATTTTACCTTTATGTCGTTCAACATTTGTTTAATCCATAATACCTATGTACAACTAGTTGTTGCTGCAACATATTCTGATTCTGCTGTTGATAGTGATGTACCATGAAATTAGTCTGCTACCAAGAAAAAATGCTCCACCGGTGGTGCTTTTTCTATCATCTACATCTCCTACCCAATTTACATCTGTGTATGGACATAAATCAAAGTTTTCATCTCTAGGATACCATAAGCCAAGATTTGTAGTGCCTTGTAGGTACCAGAAAATCCTTTTTACTATTGATTTGTGATTTTCTTTAGGATTACTCTGAAATCTTGAAACAATACATACTGCATTCATAATATCAGGTCTTGTTTGTGTCAAATACAATAAACCTCCTATCATAGACTTGTATATAGTCGGATTAACAGATGTTGATTCAACCTTCAGAGATAGTTTATCAGTTGAAGTCATAGGTGTACTTACTAGTTTAGAGTTTTCCTTGCCAAATTTATTTAGTAATTCCTTCAAGTACTTACATTGACATAAGAATATACCTTATCAGTCTATGAAATCTATAATCCTAAAAAGAATTTTATCTCTCCAATCATAGACATTTCAAATTCTTGCTGCATTTTATTAGAAAAGTCTTTACACAATCCATCTTCTCCTTCAAAGATTATATCATCAACAAAAACTTCAATAACTAAGATGTCATCATTAGTCACTTTGTAGTATAGATTTCTATCAGCATTACCTTTCGTGTATCCAAGCTTTAAAATATATTTGTCCAATCTAGCATACCAAGCTCTAGGAGCTTGCTTTAGTTCATATAAAGCTTTCCTTAACCTACAAACCATATCTTTGTCATCTATCAAAAAAAATCCATTAGGTTGTTTAATGTAAACTTCTTCTTCAAGATCTCCATTTAGAAATGCACATTTAACATCCATTTGATATATTTTATAGACCTTGTGAGATACAAATGCCAATAATAGTCAGACTACCTCAATTCTAGCTACCGGTGCAAAGGTTTCATTATAATCAACTCCTTTCTGTGAATATACCTTACACACTAATCTTGCTTTGTTTCTGATTACCTTGCCATCTTCATTAAGTTTATTTCTGAATACCCATTTAGTTCCAATTACATTTTTGTCTTTAGGCCGAGGAACTAATGACCAAGTGTTATTCGTTTGAATTTGTTCCAATTCATCTTCCATAGCTTTAATCCAATATTTATCATCACATGCTTCATTAATAGTTGTAGGTTCAATTTGAGAAATAAGACATACCTCTTCATTTGTCAATCTTACTCTAGTCATAACTCCTTGAAATTTATTTCTAATTATCCGATCTTCAGAGTGATTCAATCTTACATACCAAGGTGTTTTTACTTGCTACTATTCTTCAGTGATCATTGAATCCTCTGATGATGCCGGTGTAACTAGATCAACATTCTGTACCGGTGTACTCATAGTAGGTTCATTTGTGATTATCTCTATTGTCGGTTCAGAGTCCATGGACCTTGAGTTTCCTCTAAACTGTTCATCAATCTTCACATTTGCACTCTCAACAATTTTCCGCAATCTTTTGTTAAAACATCTATATGCCTCGCTCTTAGATGAATAACCAAGAAATATTCCTTCATCACTTCTAGGATCAAATTTTCCAATATACTCATCTCTTCTAATATAGCATTTACTTCCAAATATTCTAAAATATCTAAGAGCGGGAGTATTACCAAACCATAGTTCATGAGGGGTCTTATCGGTTTCACCTTTGATGTGAACTCTATTGAATGTATAAATTGTTGTATTGACTGCTTCTCTCCAATATATATGAGGTAGATTTGCTTCTGATATCATACTTCTAGTTGCATCCAAGATAGTTATGTTTTTCCTATCCATAACTCCATTCTGCTGGGGTGTTCATGGTGCTGACAACTGTCTTATGATCCCATTCACTTCACAGGATGTATTAAATTCCTTAGATGTGAATTCACCTCCATGATCTGATCTCAAACATTTGATTTTCTTGCCGGTTTCATTCTCTACCATCACCTTGAATAGTTTGAATTTCCCAAATGCTTTAGATTTCTCCCTAAGAAAAGTAACCCAACACATTCTAGAATAGTCATCAATGATTAGCATAAAATACCTATCTCCTTGTATACTTCTAGTTCTTGTTGGACCACATAAATTAGTATGAATTAAATCAAGAACATTGTTAGATTTCTCTGGAATAATCTTGAAAGTTGCTCTAACTTGCTTTCCAAATTGACATTCCTTACATACCGAATTGTGAGGTTTAATAATCTTAGGTGAATCTCTTACTGCCTTAGTTGTACTGATTTTCACAATGCAATCAAAATTTACATGACAAAGTCTCTTATGCCATAACCAACTTTCATCAATATGAGCAATCAAACATGCTTTCTCATTGTTGTTCAAATGAAAGATATTACCTCTAGTCTGATTACCGGTTGCAATTTCCAAACCAGTTCTATTTAAGATTTTGCATTTACCATTCTTGAATTGCAACAGAAATCCTTTTTCAACTAATTGACCAACACTCAAAAGATTATGCTTCAAACCTTCAACATAGTAAACATTATCAGTATTGTGCTTACCATCAAAAGATATAGTTCCTCTTCCTTTGATCATACAAGCTTTATCATCTCCAAATCTTACTAGACCTCCATTATATTCCTGAAAGGTTAAGAATTTACTCTTATCACCAGTCATGTGATGTGAACATCCGGAATTAATGATCCATTCATCCTTATCTTCAATTTTAGCTTCTAGGGCCTGCTCTACCGGTTGAACAGTAGGTGTCGGCTGATCTACTATTATAGCAATGAAAGCCCATCCATTGTCTGTCGGATCCTCATCAAAATCATCAGTAACTCCTTCATCAACATAGTAACAAGATTTGTCTATATTCTTCTTAAACTTGTATCTCTGATAATCAGGGTTAAGCTTATATGTTCTTTTAGCTTCTTCTCTTAATCTTGCATGTCTATCAGGACACCTAGAAGCCATATGACCAATTTTATTGCAGTTAAAACATTTAAAGGTTGCTTTACCTTCATACTTTCTTCCAACTAGACCTTTAGGCATTTTCCTTGCAAATAGTGCTTCAAGCTCTTCCAGTTCTTCATTCTCCTTTATGATTTCTTCAAGTTCTCTTGCATAAAAGGCTTTCCAATCAGATTTCTTAGATGATGATGATGATGCTATAGATGGTGATGATGCCTTAAAAGCTAAATATGTCTTAATAGTAGCAACATGACCAAATTCCTAAAGTTCAAAAGCTAAAAGTTTTCCAACCAAAGTGTCTCTAGATACTTATACATTAGGCATTGTTCTCAATTCATTTATAGGAGTAACTTTCATTTTATATGCTGGTGGTAAATCTCTTATAACTTTAGAAACAATCTCATCTTCACTTAAGGTTCCTCCACAACATTGTATACACAAAACAATTTCATTTACTCTTTCCATAAAAGCAAAAATCCTTTCATCTTTTTCCATTTTCAGATTTTCATACCTGACCCTGAAGCATTCAAGTTTTGCAATTTTGACTATGGAATCTCCTTCATTTAATGTTTCCAATTTGTCCCAAATAGCTTTAGCAGTAGATCTATCTGATAATCCCATGATTTGCTGATCTGATAATGCACTCAAAAGTGCTTCTCTTGCTTTGCAATCATTTTCCTCATCTTTGTTGACATATGTGCAGAATATGTTGACATGATGATACTATGTTGTCATTGATGTCAATATGCTGAAAGAGAACTGGTAATATGCTGATGTTGTGAACCGGCATATGTGAAAAAGTGAACCGGTATGCTTGTCCAAGTGAACCGGTATGTTGGAATGAGAACTGTTATAAGGAATGTTTTATATCTAGGGTTCATATTGCATAACTACCGACTGGTACTCTCAGCTTCAGGGTTTCTGGTTGAAGTGTTTCGAGCCTATGTGTTTCAATCGATGGCATTGTGTGATGAGTTAGCATTGTAATAGAGATCATATCATGTTGCCACGTCAGCCTCGTGCATGTGAAGGATCTTGCATGAAGGAGATTGATCCTATCTACCTCGAGAATGTGCGATGTCTCTACAAATGGTGGAGAACGCGTGTTGAGTTATCACCTCCAAGGAGCGGTGAAAAATGAATGATGGAGAATGTCTTGAGATCTATTCAAGACCATTGTATTCAAATTCATACTATTCAATGGTCAGGATTGAACTAAAAAAATTTCTCAACCTAAGTGTTTAGGTTTTAGGGTTTATGCTACCGACCTATCTGTTTCCTATAAGGTTGAAGTGATGTTTCATGCTGAGGTTGTTGGCAAATGTTCTATGTGTATCTATGTGCAGAGATACGTGATTCTTGCCAGACCAGTTGAGAGGATTGATACCTGCATAGTGTGTGTGTAGAAGGAAGGAACTAAAGTGGATCTACTTTGGCATTGAGTGCTATTACCAGATCATTGTAATACCTATTGATCTCTAATCACTTCAATAGTTGGAAAATCCCTTAACAGGGTAGCTTTAACCAGCTTGCTATAAATCCTTTAACAGGGTGACTCAAAGCCATTGAGTTCATAAAATCCTTTAACAAGGTAACCTCTAATAGGGTTTAACCCTTAACCGGGTATTCTAGCCATCCCTTAACTGGACTAGGCTCCTAACAGAGCAGACTTCTAAAGAGTTCAAAACAACTTGTGGGTATTCATCCCCACTGTGGTTTTTCCCAGTTGGGTTTCCACCTGAAAAATATGTGTGTCATGTGTGATGTCCTTTTCATGTGATGCTTTGTTATTTTCTGTCAAGCAGTGAGTCATGTTGATCTAGCTAGTTATTGTATCTCTGATGATAGATTATTTGTTTATGCATAAGGACAAATTGGAAATGAGGGAGTAGGTTGTATGAAAAGTTAAGAAGATTGACCAGTTCATGTCTTTCACAATTGCACTGTGTTTAACCAATAGTAATTTGGTTTGGACCAGTGTTAGGGATTGCCAGTAGTTTTTAGTCTACAATCAAACTGGTTCAGGAAAATTTTTTGTGCCTGTACTGATTCACCCCCCCCTCTTAGTACCGGTTTGGTACTCACTTTTCATCATTGAGTTATCAATCTTTAGCCAAGTTTGGTGGATTAGGTTGACCTTGAGTAGGAGTAGTATAACCATTCTTTGTAACATCCCATATGTCCTTTCCAATGCAATTCAAATGTGTCTCCATCCTGATCTTCCATATGCCATAGTTGGTTCCATCAAGTTTAGGATTTTCCTTCCTGAAATAGTTAGAAGACATTGGATCTCCTCAAGCTGCTAAACTTCTGCAAAAAGAGGACTAGGTTTTGATACCAATTGTTAGGTCTCAGAGACAATTGAGGAGGGGGGGGGTGAATCAGTTGTCCAATAAATTCAACCAAAATTAATTTAACCAACACTTAATGCTTAATGTTGGTAAATGAAACTTTATGCCAGTAGATAGTTTATCAGTTAATTATAGTACCAGTAAAGATTAATGCATGAAACAGAAAGAAAATAACATCCACAACACATAACACAAATATTTGTACGTGGAAACCCTGTAAGGGGAAAAACTATGGTGGGAAACCTTACCCACAATCAAATGATACTACTACAGATAGTATGTGTGTACAATATGGAGTCTGCACATGCAGAAAGGCTAGCTGCCTAGAGCTCACTGCTCAATCACAAAATGGGAGTCACACTGACTACAATTGGATGGTTAAATCCAATGATAATGTACTACTCAAAAGAGCATCTTCATATTTTGGATTCAGTACTAGTTTAGGTCTGATATTCCTTCTCAATACCTTCCTTCAATCTTCAAATGATGTATGTGTTTATAGCTTTGCTTATTTTCACATATACCTTATTACAATCCTTTTTCCAATCGCATATTAATCTCACAAATGAGATCTTACATTTATACCATAACCTAAAACCAATTGAATAGGTCAGCTCACTAAAAGATATTACAATAAAATCAATTACAAATAAATCAATATCTGATGCATTATTTTAGCTCAATGCATTTACAATAATAATAAATCATCTCCATAACATGTCATGCTGATTTGGAATAGATATGCTTGCCGGTGCATAACCTGGACCTATTTGCCAATAACAACAAATACGCAAACCTGAATAGACCAATAACCAAATCGCCAAAACCAAGTGATCAAATAATGTCTTTGACATAACCAGGTAGTCTCCAAGTCGTTCCAAGTGTCGGTGAATAATATAACTTGCCGGTGAACCAAATATCAGTGACTGTGCATAAGTCACTGACTTGCCAGTGAACATAACCAAAGATCTCCAAGTGCTGATAAATGTTGACAAGTGTTAACAAATGTTGACATCAATGACAAAACCAATGCAACACATCCAAAATACCAACAGTTTGGGATTTGATGATCTGGAAGCTATCATTTGTTCTAGTAATCCTTTTGGTTATCGGTAAAGGTTTTGTCGACAGAGCTTTGTTCAAGATCTTTTGATGGATCTGATAAGTGGTGTTGGTGCAACTTCTAGAAGGTTATCAAGATGTTGATGGTTATCTTGTTCATGTTCTAATTGATCGATAGTGTTGCATTTGGTTTATGGTGACCTATTTTAGGTTCAGTCTTAATGTTATTCTATTAGGTTATGGACCAGTTTATGTAAAGTGTTGGTCAATGCGTTACCAATTGGATTTATTGATTGGATTATGTTGTTTTTGTCTTAGGCCGACTTGGTTTATCATTGGTTTGCAAGATTATGTAATGGATTTAATGTATTATCTTTTAGGTGGCTGACCTAATTGTTAGGTCTCAGGTTGGTATAAATATGATGTAAGATCTCTTTGTAGATCATGGGATGAAGGTTATTGGATTATCTATGTGTGAATAAAGTTGTAATCATATGAAGAGGTTTTGGTCGATCTTAGGTGATTGAATTGGGTTTATGTAAGAGGTTTAAGACCTCTGGTATTGAGCTTAACCAGAATTGTACTCAGGCATAGGAGATTCTATTATTGTAGTTCAATCTTCATTCCAGATTGTAGTTCGATGGTTTTTGTAGTCAGTGAGGCTCCTTTTGTGATGAGCAGTGCGCTCTAGGCTATTAACCTTCTTGCATGTATAGGCCCCTTATTGTAATATTTATTCATCTAATTAGTGGATAGATATTGTGGGTCTCCAATCCCACCATGGTTTTTCCTCATTGAGGTTTTCCATGTATAAATCTGTGGTGTTATGGTGTTCAATTTGTGGGTGCATTGTTGCTTATTGTTATATGCTTTAATGTTTATTGGTTGCTAAATTGTTGTGTTAATAAGGTTAAATTTCTCCATTAGGGTAGAACATTGATTCACCCCCCCTCTCAGTGTTCTTGGATCCCAACACCTAACCCTACCCGGGTTAGGTTACAAAATATCAGAGAGAAGGAGAAGATCAGATCTGATGGTGTGGTGAATTTGGCCTCTAAAGGATCCTTTGGCTTTGAAGAAACAAAAATCCTTATAAATTAGGGAAATCCATGCATCTGAATGCATCTTTGTGTACCTATAGAGCCCAAAAGTCTTCAAAATGCCTTGAAGAGGCATGAGTGGCATCTAAAATCAGCCTGTAGGGGTCATGCCTAGAGTTATGGCAAAGAAATATAGCAGCTGGAGTGAGATCAGGTGCAAAATCGGTCATTGACTAGGTCCAAAATATCCTTGACCATTGGGTCAACAACCACCCTACACAGAGCATTCAAAACTTAATGGCCACTGTAAATTCAAATGTCTATCATTGATCTAAGAGATTCATGTGAAGATGGATGTGTGAGATCTCTGCATGCAGGCATCTAACAAGCCCAATACAAGATTAAAACATGGCCATCGAATTGGGCCTTTATGAAGATCTGACGACCGCAGATGCCGATGTTGCACCTTGGGTCCACGTTTCCCTGACTGTGTTTGACTGCCAACTTCTTTGAGTTCTTATCCCACGACATCTCTATGGGTCTATTTTTACCCCGTGGGATAAGCTTTTGCTTATCTTACCTTTGTTTCTTTATCCCGTGGTCCCTTTTCACTCTTTGTTGTCCTCTGTGGGATAAGGGTTTCTTTATGTTTGCTTTGTTTCTTATCCTATGGGTCTCTCATGACCTCTATTTTACTTTGTGGGATAAGACTCCTTGATTTTTCCTTTGTTTATTTATCCCATGACCTATTTCTTGTTCATCTTTTCACCCCACGGGATAAGAGAAAACACACATCTTGCCTTTATGTTTTTTATCCCATGCCATATTTGGAGTCTAAACCTTCATTATTCCTCGTATCAGTATTCCTTATCTTGTGAAATGTCATTGATGTCATTCTAAACCTGCAGGATAAGGGGAAAAAATCCTCGCCTTTGATATTTTCTTATCCTGTGAGGTTTGCCTGTTGCCTTTGAGTGCATGCGGGATAAGGGTTCTTTGCCTTTATTTTCTTATCCCATACAAATGCATGGGATAAGGAAGTTCTTCATAGCTAAGAGAAAACTGCCATCGACTGGTAAGAGGAAAAGGGAGAAAATGGGCCCGCTAACAACTAGGAGCCCTCCAACCGGTAAAAGTGAGTCAACCAACGGACCTAGTCAACTCAGAAATAGAATTGGAGCCCGAAAAGGATGTAAAGGTAAAAAAAAACCCTCACTGCATGTTGCTCTTATCTCGCGTGAGCACATGGCTACTTCCAATGTGCTACAGGATAAGGGAGAAACCCTTAGTCGATTGAAAATCCTTATCCCACGCTCTACTATGGTTGGCACAAAAATTGCCAACAGGTTATTTTCCTGACTCATGGGACCACATTGTTATGGCTATTATGAGTACAACTACCAAGTTCAAGGTGAATGAGGTGGTAGCATCATTAATGTTTGAAGAGATGCAAAGGAAGAATTCTTAGTTACCTATGGAAGCTCTTGTGGTTTAGGGTAGATTGCAAAATAAAAGAAAGAAGAATGATAAGAAAGATGAAAGAGGAAAATCCAAATCTTGTGTGAGATAAGAGTCTCTAGGAAAGTCCAAGGAAAAATGTTTAAAATGTAACAAAAATGATCACTTCTAAAATGAATGTAACGATGAGAAAAGGAAGAAGAAGAGACCCTCCAATTTAGATTCAGGCAAATCCTCTCAAGATGATGGTGAAGCATTTTTCATATAGCCTTTTCAAGGCATGCATCATAATATGTTTGGTTGATAGATTGAGGTGAATATTTTCATATGACCTCACACCGGGGTTGGTTTTCAAAGTATGAAGAATATGATGGTGGGAAGGTGTGTCTTAGTGATGACTCCAATTTGAAAATTGGTGGCCATGGAAGAGTTAAGATTAGATTACTTGATGGTAGAGTGAAGGGAATGGATGGTGTAATGTACTTCCTAGGTTTGACACAAAGTCTACTCTCTATAAATAAATTGGGCAATGTTGGTGTGCAAGTTTTTTTTCTCACAAGGAGTATGCAAAATTACTAGAGTTTATTGTAGCATCCTAAAATTGTGACACTTGCAATTTCAACTGCATTTGGGTCTTCACAATGGCGATGCAATGTTGAACCTGAATGGAGACCTTGAAACCTGCTTGTGACACCAAAAACTACATTTTTCTGCACCTTGGCATGATCCCTCCTTGCACCCTGCTGTCCCAGGAGGTCGGACCATGGTGCCTAGCTCCCTGGTCCCCTAGGACTATGGCGCCCAGGGCCCTGGTTCCTGGCCCTATTTTGGGCCCGGTCTCCTTTTGGGCATCGGGTCTTGAAGTTTGCAAATTGGAAAATATTGTTTCTAGGTCAGCCTAAGGTCAGAAAAATCAGTCTCTCAACCCTAATTGACAAGTATATAAACTACTTTTCCTCTCCTAGAAAGAGGAGGAAAAAGGAAAAATATATGTGGGCAAGAGGCGGAAGTGATATTCAAACATTCAAACATTCAAACATTCAAGTATTCCTTCAAGCAATTGAGCATTCTAAGTCTCCATTCAAGGCTAAGTGTTGCATTCAAGACAAGGATTCAACCATTGAAGAGGAGATCATATACAACATACAACATACAACATACATTACACCTTCGCATGTAAGAATACAAACATTCTTACAACAAGGTATCAGTACTTGTTTACATTACAAACATTTACATTTACAGCATTCTCATTTCTTGGTTAATTCCAAAACTGGGGTTTGACCTAAAGGCAAACCCCTAATCCCTAACCCCCCAATCGTCCTCTCTTTTCTGTGTGTAGGTTGCAGGTACGCGGCTGTAATTGAAGATCTGGGATCCTTGTGCAGAGACAAACAGATCCACCTTCGTTTCGCCGATTTTTTGGAGGACCGTGTGCACTCCGGGCGCCATCGTCCCGTCAAATTTTGCTCAAATTTGCAGAACAGCACTATGTCGACATTTTACTACTAATTCCAGGTCCGCAGCTTCATCCCATATCCCTATCTCTATTTATAAGTGAATCTTTCTTGCTTCTACATACATTCCTAGTTCAATCATTCTATCTATATTCTTTACAAAAGAGGGTATCCTTGATGTCTTAACCCTTGTAACTCATTTAGAATCCAATCCTGCATTGTGTGGGATTGGATCTTGTGGGTTTCAACCCCTCTTTTGAATGTAAAGTCTCTCCTAAGTGAAAACCATCAACCCTAGTGACCTCCCTTCTCTCTCCTTGGAGTTGGGGAGGGGAGAACAACTAGGGTTCGATTTTTCCGCTTTACATTTTGGTGAACCTGACGTGAACATCCTAATTCTGATTATTCATGGTTAGATCTGAAAAAATTTGCTTCCTTAATTACATTTCCATGTTTGATCTTTTGCAAATTTTAGAGGTTAATTGCATAAAAACCCTAAAATTTTCTTTTTAGTAATTAAGCTTGTGAAATGTTTAATTGTTAATGCTTGTTTCAGATCTACCCTTCTATTACAAATTGTCAATTCATATTTGTGCTTTAATTCTGAAAATTAAGTGGTTAAGTGTCAAAACCCTAATTTTTTAAAACCCTCTTGATTCAACCTTTGACTGATAATTTCACTGATCAAAACACCTCCAAATCGGCTGTAACTTTGGATTCCGCAACAAAATCACAATATCTCTCATCCCTAAAAATTTTGAAAAAAGTTGCGAGGACTGTGTGCACCCCGAGTGCCATTGTCCCCGACATTTTTTTCGAAATTTCGGGAGCTAGATCTTACTGTATTTTTCTGCTAAAATCCAGAATTTTGGTTGATTTTATATATTCTAACACTTTCAAAATTAAAGTCAAAGTTGGTCTAGTGATTGCTTGGATAAAGGCTTATAATCATTCAAAAATTGTTGAAATTAAAATTCATATCAAAATTGTGTTTCTTACTGTCCTAAATCTGAAAAGTGTGTTGGCATTCATTCGAAATTTCAATGCTTTGTTCAAATTTAAACAGTTTGTGACTTTTGAAATTAAGTGTTTAATTGCGGCAACTTTGATTTCCACTTTCAAATTTGAATTTTGCATGAAATCGAGTCAACTTTTAAATTTCAAAGCTTGCATTACTTTCAGTATTCCCTCTAAAATCATAAAATTTAAAATTTCAGTTTCCCTCCCTTTTTCAAAATTCAAATTTTGCATTTTTTCAACAATCTTGGTAGGGTTCAATTTTGAGATTGCAACTTTATGTTGGCCTATCTACAGATCGTAAAATCACTCAATTTTTTCAGATTAGCTTTAAAATCATCATAACTTTCAACCCTGAAAATTTTGAAAAAGTTGCAAGGACCGTGTGCACTCCGTTCGCCACGGTCCCTGACATTTTTTCTGAAATTTCAGGAGATTGTCCTGATTGCATTTAACAAGTTAACTCTAGGAGATTGGCTGATTTTATTGAAATTTGCTACCTCTAAAATTCAAAATCTTCTCTCTCTCTTTAGTGCATGATTTTTACAACAATAAGCCCTACTTACACTATTCCTGTTAGACGAAGCCTTAGAATTAAGTCCTTCCAAGGTGTAATTACTGAGGAGATGGAACCTAATTTGAATGGCCTTTTTAGTGAGGATATGGGTAATTCCTCTAATCCTCTTAATGATGAAGAAGCTCTCCATGAGGTTTCTGTAGAACAAATTTCAAAATTGGATAACTAATTTGATGATTTTTGACAATGGATGTCTCAAGAATACCCTGATAGTCAAGCTCTTTCATTAATTGAGGGTCTAAAACGTATGGTTCAAAGTGATAAGAATGGAATTGATATTTTACGTGGTATTGCACACATTGTGGATTCAAATGTGATGCCTATGAAGAGTTGTGCTGAAACTTTGGGTTATACACGATCTCCTACTCAAGTTAATCATTCTATTCCTTTGACAACTCCCATTGCTAGTATACCTACTTTTACATCAAACATAATGACTGCTTCAATACAAGACATTCGACCTATGATCACCAGTCATGGGGGCAATCCTTCTTCTTGAATCAATCCTCTTCCTTCATTCAATCCGACTTCCTCATTCATTCCTTCAATGAGTGTTCCTATTATATCTCCACAAATAAACATGACGCAAGGGGGCAATTCGTTTAATCATTCCATTCCTCCTTGTAGTGTTCCTCCTTTCCAATCATCTCCTATGAGTAACTATCATAGTGTCCCACCACCTTACTCTCAATCAATACCTTCTTTCAACAACATAATACCTCCATCACAATCTAACACGTCTAATATGAACTCTTTGACTGAAGTGACCATTAACAATCTTGCACAAACTCTCTCTTCTTTACAACAACAAATTGCCTCTATGAATCAATCTAAGTTTAGTGTGCCCACATTTGATGTTGCAAGCCCACTTTCTCTTGACATTGTTTGAGCTATTCCCCCTAAACATGTTGAAATTCCGCATTTGGAGCTTTATAATGGTAAGGGTGATCCTCTAACACATGTTAAGACATTTCAAACAATATGTACCGATTTTGCTTATGACCAAAGGTTGCTTGCAAAACTATTTACTAGAACATTAAGAGATAAAGCCCTACAATGGTATTGATCGTTGCCTTCTTATTCTATTTCTTCTTTCGAACAACTTGCAAATGCTTTTATTCAACAATTTCAAAACAATATAAGCCCTAAAGTTACTTTGATTGATTTAATGCATTGTAAACAAGGTGTTAAAGAAAAAGTGACTGATTTCATTGGTAGATATAAGCATTTGTATGCTCAAATTTCTTTTCTAGTACCTGACAATGATATTCAAAGAATCTTTATTTCTAATTTACAAAAAGATATTAGAGAAAAACTTTTGTTTTCTGAGTTTACTTCTTTCCAACAGTTGTGTGCAACTCTTCACAATTATCAACTGACTGTGAGTCAAATGGAACAAGCAAATCCTGTGGCTCCGAGTGATAAGGGTGATAGTAGTCAACAATCATTTGGGAAGTTTAAACCGAACAGAGAGTCAATTAAATTCAATGAAAACATCATCAACAACAATGTGAATGCAGCATCAGGTGTGCCTCCTATTTCTAAGTTTTTTAAGAAAGAAATAAAGTTTACTCCTTTGAATGAATCATTGCATAGTATTATGAATAAGTTATTGGAACAAAATGTGCTTACTCTTCCTCCTATAAAGAAAATAGATCCTGCAAAGATTACTTCACCCTATTTTGATAACAAATCTTTTTGTCAATTTCATCGTCGTCCTGGGCATGATACTGAAAAATGTTTTGCTTTAAAGGGTAAAATTCAAGATTTGATTGATAATAATACTATCTCTGTTTCTGGTGTGAATGATAAAGGCAACACATCTGTAACTCCTCCTAACCAAAATCTTAAGATTTTTACTGATCCATTACCTTCTCATACCTCTAATGTGATTGATACTAATGATTCCTCTATCTCACCTGATGATCTTGTGTCTATGACTCCGAATGTGATTAACTTTGTAGAGCAGCAGAAAATCCCTCAAGAACCTTCCATCACATTTGATTCCAGTGAAACTATTAGGGTACCTGATGGTCCTTTATATATAGTTGCAAAAGTCAAGAATACACCTTGCCGTGGAGTGCTTATTGATCCTTCTTGTATGGTTAATATCATTACTGAAGAATTTCTTTTTACTTTGCAATTGAATCAAGTGATCTATGATGAAACAAATGTGGTTGTGAAACTATTTGATGCATTTTCTTCTCCTGCAATTGGTTCTATTACATTACCTATTGAGGTCAATAACAAACCCCTTGATGTGGACTTTGCTATTATTCCATCATCTGAACAATTTCGTGTGAAGCTAGGCTATCCTTGGCTATCTTCCATGAAAGCTATTGCTTCTCCTATTCATATGTGTCTAAAATTTCCCCATAATGGTGAAGTTGTTACTGTCAATCATAGTCTCTTTAAACCAGCTGAAAGAACTTCTAGCATTCCTATTGATTATTTTTGGCCTAAACAATTCCAGTCTCTTCCACCACGGAGTGATCATGTTTTCAAATCTTATCAAAAGTGGAAAAAAGATATGATCCTATCTCTAAGTGAACCTACAACACCCAAACCTTATATTCCTATCGTTCTTGAGAAGGAAGTTCTTCCTTTTGAAAGATAAAACTAATGTCTTTCCTCAAGAAGATTCCCAACCCATCTCTATGAATGTGACTATGCCTATGACTAATAAACTTCCTAAAAGTAGACCTATACCTCCTTGTCATGATGGACTTGGTCTCCTTCCTAAACCAAATATTCCTCCTTTATATGGAGCAGTTCCTCCTCCTTCCTCTTATGGAGAGAAGAGACCTTCCTCTTCTCCTATTATTCAACCTAAGAGACCACAACCTAAACACCCAAGTGATAAGGATGAGAACATTCCTCCTCCTCAATCTTCTCAACTTCCTACTAAGACTAGACGAAATCGTTCTGCATGTGAACGCCAATGAAAGCGTTGTCTTAGAGCTCAGGCAGTCGCTTCTCAAACTTTGCAATCCCCAAAAACACCTTCAACTAGTATTATTCCATTTTCTCCTCAACCGAAAATTGAGCCAAAATCTCCTAAGCCTAAGATGCATGATGGTCTTGATCCTGTGTGAATTAAAGATCCTATTTTTATAAATCTTGATGATGATATAGATGAAAATGTTATTCATGATGAAAATATTATTCATGATGAAAATGTTACTCCTATTCATTCTGATAGTGAATATGAATATGTTGATGTTGATAACCATTTATCTAATGAATTTTCTAAAGCACTTATCCTAGCTCCTAGACAAGAACAATGTGGCTTGGAACATGAACATAGCCCTTGTTTGGATCTTGCGATAGCTCCATCTGCTGTGTTGGATGTTCCTCCTCTAGTGTGTTTCCTGCCTTCCCGAAATATTGATCAGCAAGATCGGGGGATAGATGACGTGCTAGACTAGTAACATTAGCATAGCAGACTCTCTCCTCCTCTCTTGATCTCTTTTGTTACTTCTTCTATGTGTTATTCTCATTCTTCTATTTGTTGTCCTTAGTGTTGTCTACTTGAGGACAATGCAAAGCATTGAGATCTCTTGGTCTCTCTCATGTTGACTCAAAAGACACATGTGTTCCCTTCTTCTAGGTGACCTTCCTTGATTGGGGAATGAAGAACAATTATGCATACATACATATGATATACATGAATTATCATACAGCATACTGACCCCGAGGAAAGCGAAGTCACCTTGTGCTTTGTGTTTTGTGTCTATTATCCTTGGGCTTATCTCACACTTGGGGGCTAAATCCTTGTGGTAACGTGCTCCTTTCTCATTTCTTATATGTATCACTACCTTAAAGCAATCACCCCCGGTGAGGCATGTGCGATCGCTTTAATGTAGGGGGGCATACATCCCGTTCATATCTTTTCAAGATACTTGAAAATTTCTTGACAAATTTAGCTTGGCCTTGAAAATTTTTGATATCTTTCTTGCATGACTCATAGTGAGGGAACCTTACTACTAATAGTCATGGTTCTCCCTCGTGATCTTCCCTTTTACTTTGTCAATCGAAGTCGTAAGATCCTTAGTCCACTGGGGGCTTGGTGTATCTTGCCTCCTTGACATGGTGAAAGTTTTTCAATGTTGTTTCCTTGTACTTTATCGGAAGTATGAGCATACGCTTATACTCCCACTAAAGTGGGGGCTAAATGTAGTGTCGTAAAATTTTGACACTTGCAATTTCGACTACATTTGGGTCTTCACGATGGCAATGCAACGTTGAACCTGAATGGAGACCCTGAAACCTGCTTGTGACACCAAAAACTGCATTTTTCTGCACCTTGGCATGATCCCTCCTTGCACCCTGCTGTCCCGGGAGGTGGGACCATGGCGCCCAGCGCCCTGGTCCCTGGGCCTATTTTGGGCCCGGTCTCCTTTTGGGCATCGGGTCTTGAAGTTTGCAAATTGGAAAATATTGTTTCTAGGTCGACCTAAGGTCGGAAAAATTAGTCTCTCAACCCTAATTGACAAGTATATAAGCTACTTTTCCTCTCCTAGAAAGAGGAGGAAAAAGGAAAAATATATGTGGGCAAGAGGCGGAAGCGATATTCAAACATTCAAACATTCAAGCATTCAAGTATTCCTTCAAGCAATTGAGCATTCTAAGTCTCCATTCAAGGCTAAGTGTTGCATTCAAGACAAGGATTGAACCATTGAAGAGGAGATCATATACAACATACAACATACAACATACATTACACCTTCTCATGTAAGAATACAAACATTCTTACAACAAGGTATCAGTACTTGTTTACATTACAAACATTTACATTTACAGCATCCTCATTTCTTGGTTAATTCCAAAACCGGGGTTTGACCTAAAGGCAAACCCATAATCCCTAGCCCCCCAATCATCCTCTCTTTTCTGTGTGTAGGTTGCAGGTACGCGGCTGTAATTGAAGATCTGGAATCCTTGTGCAGAGACGAACAGATCCACCTTCATTTTGCGGATTTTTCGGAGGACCGTGTGCACTCCGAGCGCCATCGTCCCGTCAACTTTTGCTCAAATTTGTAGAACAGCACCATGTCGACATTTTACTGCTAATTCCAGGTCTACAGCTTCATCCCGTATCCCTATCTCTATTTATAAGTGAATCTTTCTTGCTTCTACATACATTCCTAGTTCAATCATTCTATCTATATTCTTTACAAAAGAGGGTATCCTTGATGTCTTAACCCTTGAAACTCATTTAGAATCCAATCCTGCATTGTGTGGGATTGGATCTTGTGGGTTTCAACCCCTCTTTTGAATGTAAAGTCTCTCCTAAGTGAAAACCATCAACCCTAGTGACCTCCCTTCTCTCTCCTTGGAGTTGGGGAGGGGAGAACAACTAGGGTTCGATTTTTCCACTTTACAGTTATATGGTTCTTGGTAAGGGTGTTTGAATAGGAATCTTGTATGAGTTGTATACATGCATAATTTAGTGAAATAATTCTTATACAAAATCGAAGAAGAGGGATCTATATTCTTCATCCTCACCATCAAATTGAGTTGTGAACATGACTATTGCTTCTACATATAATGTTTTTTGTATACCTAATAGTGCTAATGCTTTGGAGATGAAACTCCTATTGAAGAAGACAATGTTACACTAAGGACTTGGTAACATTAATGAGAAGGGTCTCAAACCCTCAAAATTATATGGCCTCAGTGAGGGGATTGAAGATTCTAATCTTGAGTTTGAAATCTACAAGCCCTACATTTATGGTAAGCAAAATCATGTTTAGTATTACTCTAGTTCTCAAAAACTTTTGGGTTGTTGGACTTGATATATTCTGATGTTTTTGGTTCTATTAATGTTGCTTCAATTTTAAATCTATATAATAGGACATTTTTTATATTTCCTCTTAAGTATATCTGAAGTCTTTAGTTGGTTTAAGGAGTTTAAGGTTCTTATTGAGAATCAAACTAGAAGAAAGATTAAGTGTCTGACCACCTACAATGGTGATGAGTTTTGTTTGATAGATTTCGATAATTTGTATAAGGACCATGGGATTGAGAGGCATAAGATAACTCCATACACCCCTAATAAAAATGGAGTTGTACAAATAATGAATAGGAAATTGATTGAGAGGTATAGGAGTATTCTTAGTGGTGTTAACATCAAAAACTTTTTTGGGGTTGAAGCTATAGCCATTGTCTTCTATCTGCTAAACAAATCTCTTACATCAAAAATTGTTTATAAGATACCTATGAAGGCATGGTTAGGAAAGAAGCCTTCCATGAGACATCTTTGAGTATTTGGTTGTGAAGCTTATGCTCATGTTCCAAGTGAAAAAAGATCTAAATTGGATAACAAGGTTGTTAAGTATATTTGTGTTGGCTATGGTGTAGGTGTATAAGGGTATAATAATTTGGATCCAATGAAAGAGAAGATTATATATAGTACAAGTATCATTTTTAGAGAGATGAAACCTTACACTATTGAGTTGTAGCCATAGAAAGTGGAGAAACATAATAAGGGGGTAGTTTAGAGTCCTTCTACCCATGAGAAAGAAGAACTACGAGCTTTTGGTGGACTTGACGATGAGGAGAGCTCTAATAGATCAAAACTTTTAGAAGGAGATGAAGAACCTCAACCTTAGCCTTTGAGGAGGTCAACAAGAATTAGGTGGCAAATAGATAGGTTTGGTTATTCATTATTAGATTTCAGTTTTATTTTTGTCTTGATTTCTAACACTGGTGAGCCTAGGACTATTAGAGAGGCTATGGGTATGAGTGATGTAGATTCTTAAATGGAAGCAATGGATGATGTGATGACATCTTTGAAGAAGAATAAAAGTTGAGATTTGATACCTTTACTTGAAGGATGTAAGCCTGTGGGATGAAAATGGTTATTTAAGAAAAATTTTGGGTCCCAATGGTAGTGTGAGAAACATAAAGCATGGTTGGTCATAAAGGGGTATTCCTAGGTTGAGGGAATTGATTATGGTGATATTTTCTCTCCCATTGCAAAGATGACATCTATTTGGTTCTTGTTATTGTTGGCATATGCACACTCCGGTGAGACATTGTAGGTGATTGAAGGTTTTGTCATTGATGGCAACCTTACAATCCTATGACACTGGCAAGGCATTCCACTGGCACTAGCAAGATCAGACTCTACAACGACACTCACATCACCGGCACCGGCAATGAATGGAAGCATACCGACACAGAGGCCGACATGATTTTTGTTATTAATATATTTTGTTTATTATTGTAAAATCTTTGTAAGCTGACTTGGCAAGTTGTAAAATGACTCTTATATAAGAGAGATCATTGTAGAACATTTGTAATGAAGAAAGAAGATTGTAATTAGGCGAAATAAGGCAGACCTATTATGGGAATTATAGGTTAAGGGTTTATGTAAGAAGTAGAGCAGAAACCGGTACTGGATCTGGCATTATAGATGCTATTTTAAAGCAGTACAAGACACTGGATTTATATAATCCATTTTGTAAGTCAGTGAGACTTCCTATTTTGTATTTGAGCAGTGAGCTCTAGGCAGTTGGCCTGCCTGTATGTGCAGGCCCCTCTTGTAGCAGTAATATTCTCTTATTGGCCAGTAAGTGAATATTGTGGGTCACAAATCCCACTGAGGTTTTTCCCACACTGGGTTTCCTCATTAAATCCTTGTGTTATGGTGTGTTTTTCATGTGGTTGGTTTTATCTCTATTTATTGCATTACTTTCTGCTTACCGATACACAGTATTAATATGCTCTACATGTTTTAAAGTAAGAAAATCTTTCAACTGGTTAGATACTAATTCAGCCCCCCCCTCTCAATATCTATGGGAATCCTAACAATTGGCATCAGAGCTTGGTCCTCTATTTTCAAAAGCCTAACAGCTTGAGGAAGATCTTGACATCGGTAGAGATGGAAAATCTGGTGAAGCAACTTGAAGGAGCTCTCTCAAAACTATGATGTAGAAAAATTGAAAAATATCAAACTTGAAGATGATCTAAAGACTGCTCAGGATATTATTCAAGCACTTCAAGAGAATCTTACTATTTCAAGAAACAAGAGAAGAGAACTTTGTGAAAAGATGCAAAATGAGAATGATGAAAAAGAAACTCTTAATGATATGATAAACAAGCTGAAGCAAGAGAACATGACAACAAAGAATGAGATGCAGGATATGACTATGAGATTTTGTAAAGAAATTGAAGATAGAAAGAAGAATGAAGAAGATTTGATCAAAAAACTAAGTGATGCCACAAATGAGAACACAAGACTTAGCTATGAAAATGACTTGTTGAAGACAGATCTGATGCACACTTAGAATGACTCAAATGAATTGATGAGGCAGAAAGAAGTCTTAGAAAGAGAACTAAATACTACAAATCAACAAAAAGAAAAATTCAAGAAAAGCTCAGAGGAACTTGGTAACTTGCTAAAGAATCAAAAACCTAAAGGTGACACTTCTG
Source organism: Cryptomeria japonica (assembly GCF_030272615.1). NCBI lineage: Eukaryota > Viridiplantae > Streptophyta > Pinopsida > Cupressales > Cupressaceae > Cryptomeria > Cryptomeria japonica. The sequence goes on along the minus strand of NC_081405.1, from coordinate 217,596,480 downwards.
GAATTGGCTTTGAAGTTGGTGAAAGCTCTGGTACTGCAAACACATAGGATCATAGCAAACTGGTAAGACAACCTACTACTTATAAATTCAATGGCAAATGCTTTAACTATAATAAGTATGGTCATAGAGAAAATGAATGTAGATCTAGAAACTATCAGAATACCAATGCACCTGCCGGTCAATGTTCAAAATGCAACAAAGTTGGTCATAACTCTGAGAATTGCAGAATGAATGTGAGATGTTATGTTTCTGGAAGATTTGGACACTTATCTAATCAATGCAAAACACAAACTGGCATAGGTTATGGAAAGGCTATTCAGAGAAATAATGTGACTTGTTATGCATGTAACAAAATTGGGCATACAACTAAATTTTGTAGAAGCAAGTCCTCACCGACAGACAACAAAGGTCCTAGTTTGAATGGTAAAGAAAAAGTTGAAGAGGTTAAGCAAGAATTTTCAAAACAATGGATCAGGAAATCAGAACTGAATGTGGATAGGAATACTCCTCCACTGGTAGAACCAAGCAACACTCCACCAGTAGGACAGAGTAGCACTCCACCGGCAGAAGTCTCTTCATCAAATTGAAGAAATTTCTTTGAGGGTTTGGCAATCAATGAGACATGTGCTATTATTCCCTTGTTTGATGGTAAGAAGTTGAAATTACTTCTATACCAGCAATTATGTTAAGTGATTACTTAACCGGGAGGCATTAAATGTGGTAGTTGGTAGATTGACATTATAAATTAATGTTTTTGGCTCCATTTCACTTCACCAAGCATTCAAACATTCGAAGAGTGCGAAATTTCCAGAGCTAAGGCAGTTTGAGAAAAGAGGCAAAGCATTTCAGTGATCAATCCTTCCAAAGGCAAAAAAAGGTATTTATAATCATGGCATCCTCTTCTGTACCTGAATTCATAGAAAACCCTACTATGGTCAAGGTAATCAAACACCCTAGGCTCGTATTTCAATTAGTTCCCGAGATAGCTAAAAAGGATGACAATGTAGGTGCTTTTTCCCAAATTCCCAAAGGAGTTGTTTATGCAGAAGACCCTATAATTTATATCCATTGCCATATAGAAGAATTAGGAGATGAAGAAGTCAAGAACATGTACAAATCTGTCATATGTGATGACTCTAGAAATGTAAAACCTGAACACAAGATTGTTGAAACCCTAGGATTCACTGAGATCCTCTGCATTTCGGAATTTCCCAAGGAAGTAATAAGGATAGTATTGAGCAGGGTATATGGAGAATTATTTTGGCTAGATTCAATTCATAAAATTACCAAGGAAGCTATGAAAGCTGTAACAGGGTTACCTTCCACCGGTAACAGACCAAACAAGACAAAGAAGGTCTCAAATGACTTGGTAATAAACCTAACTGGTGCAACATCCGACATAAGGTCTCTAAGGGTTAATGATGTGACCGATATAAATGTGAGATTTGTTAGCATGATTTTAGGTTACAAAGCAACACATGCAAACCGACTTAACTCAGTTTCCAGTTTATGCATAAAAAGTGCACATGATATGGTTAAGGATAATGTAAAAATTGATGTATGTGAATGGCTAAAGGATGAATTGATTGACAATTTAGGGAAGATCAAGAAGGATAAGAAAGAAACATTTAGATTTGGTAACTTACTTGTATGCTTAATGCTACACATAACCAAATAGGTACCCGGTATAGGTATCAAGAACCTTGGATTTGACATACCGGTAGGAAAACAGTTATTAGACTTATTCAACAACATGGGTGAAAACAAGGAAAAGAATATTGATGAGTATTTTCAAACACTAAAGGCCAGAATGAACAAAAGATTCAGACTATCATAGAAAATTGTAAACAAATACAAAGATGATATATGTTTTGTGATTAAAAAGGATGAGATCTGGATGGATGCAGTTATCCCAAGAACAATTTGTGTTACTGAGATGGGTTATGAGACAGATGACCACATCATTGAAACATATGCTAAAGCACTTCTGGAAGCACCAAATGAACCTAAGGAAGAAATATTTGGTAGCGCTGAGACCATTGAAAGCCAAATTCAATCTAAGAAGAGAGTAAAGAAAGTAGAAGCAACAGTGAGGAGAGGTTCAAGGTAGGCTAAGGCTATAAAAGAAGATGTACTGAATCAAACTAGTATCACTGAAGATGAGTTACAGGCTCAACAACCAAAAACTTACCTTTCACCAATAGCAACTTCTTCAAAGAGTGACATGCCAGCTGAATTCAAAAGAGTTGTAAGGAAAAGATAACCTTCACTGGTATCCACACCCTCGCCTAGAAGAACTAGACAAAAACAACAGGCAATGAGGTCTCTGGTAAAGAAGACAACCCCAAAGAAAAAGATAACACCTAAGAAGAAAAGGACTCAACAGAATATTTCTCCGATTGACAGACTGTTGGATGAAATCATAGAAGAAGGAAAACTCAAAAACATAGAAAAATTATATGATACACTATCAGCAGATGAGAAAGAGCAAGTTGAAAACAGTATTATTTTACACCTAGATATCTACAAGAAGTTTTTGATGGAAGTTGTAGATGAAGTACCAGATGAATTATTCAAGAGACTAGAAGCAAGAAGACAATTTGTTGTAGAACTTGACAAGAAAATAAAAATTGAAAAATTACTTGTTGTCTACCCAGTCAACTCTCCAAAAGAAATAGATAATCTAATTGCAAAAGCCAACCGGTCAGTATTCTCTACTTCACACCAACATATTGCACTAATGGTAGGAAGAGTAAAAGAGGTAACAGAAGAAACAAAAAATGGATGGGATATATTCCTTGTGGAGAAGGAAAAGAAGGGAGAGTACAAGAACCCCAAGCCTATCAAAGTCTATCAAAAGGAAAGGTTGGTGGACCTCCTAGTATCAAAATAAAAGATAACTTATCCCCACCGCCTCTGATTACTACACTGGTAACAACAACAAAAGACCAACCAACAAATGATAGTATTGATGTATCATAAGAGGATACTAATCCTAATTCAGAGATACTATACACAGTTGATGTTGATACTCAAAAGGTCAACATTGTGGTAGATAAAGACACAACTGATAAGATTGACATGGCTAGTGAGCAACCGGCAACTAACATCATTGATAACACTGAAGGAAAAGTTGAAGATGATAGCATAGAGAAATAGACAGAGAGACAAATAGAGCAATAGGCTCCGGAACAGGTTCATATGGAAATAGTGCCACCGGCAACAGGAGAGAAACAAAAACCCTTTCTTAAGGAAATGGAAACATAGACTAACCTACCAGAGGTCACTACAAGCATGGTTACCTCCTCCACCAGCAGAATTTAGAATGTTGGTTCATCCTCGGCAAATTACAAATCAACCAATGTAACTGAAGTTCTTTTAGATTCTTTGAAGAAAATAACTGATTGTAGTTCACAAGCTTATAAATCTATAGATGACACAATCCCAATTTTGAGGTTGATAGCTCCAAAATGCAACATAGATAATAAGGATTCTTTAAGTCAACTTGACACTTTGTCAAAGTATATTACTGACAACACAGTGATAGTTGAGCAAATAAAGGAACAAGCATTCAAAGACAGGTTGGAAATTGAAAAATAGAAATTATTTGACGATCAAATAAAGAAGTGTACTAGGGAATTTGACACACTTCTACCGGAACTATGCAACATATTGAAGGAATGTAAAACTCTATACAAAGATACTTGCAAGACAAACTTTTTGACAGTGGACATAGATAAGAAGATGAGCAAAGTACAAGAAGAAATTAATAAACTTGCTGACAATTTTGTTAATTCACCTGATACATTATCATTTTTTGAGCAAAAGATAATAGGTTTTGAGGAAGAGTTACTGAAGCTAGAGAGAGAAAAGGAGAGAATAATAAACAAGGCTAAGAATCTGAGACTTAGACTAAGTCCTAGACTGGACCATCTAGCACCCCTAAGAAAGGAAATATCTAAGGCATTAGTACAAGGATAGAAAACACCGACAGAGCATATGCAGCAACTCATTGGTATAGTTCAAAGAACAGAGGCAGCAATAAAAGACAGTAAGAAATTTATGGAAAGCATAAATTTGGTTTTGGCGGATCTCTTTCAAATTGTAACCACCCAGTTACAAGGTTGAGGCAGAAAACTACAACTCTATTGACACCTTGACAACCTTTGTCATTAATGCCAAAGGGGGAGTAGTAGTATGAGAAAATAATCAGCAAAAGACTTATCTGCTCAAGGGGAGCTCACATATTTTTGGTAATATTTTTGGTACACAATTTTTGGATTACAAGTTTTGGAATTTTCTCATGAGTGTTGCCATCAATGCCAAAGGGGGAGATTGTTGGCATATGCACACTCCAATGAGACATTGTAGGTGATTGAAGGTTTTGTCATTGATAGAAACCTTACAATCCTATGACACCGGCAAGGCATTCCACTGGCACTAGCAAGATCAGACTCTACATTGGCACTCACATCACCGGCACCGGCAATGAATGGAAGCATACCGACATAGAGGCCGACAGGATTTTTGTTATTAATATATTTTGTTTATTATTGTAAAATCTTTGTAAGTTGACTTGGCAAGTTGTAAAATGACTCTTATATAAGAGAGATCATTGTAGAACATTTGTAATGAAGGAAGAAGATTGTAATTAGGCGAAATAAGGCAGACCTATTATGCGATTTATAGGTTAAGGGTTTATGTAAGAAGCAGAGTAGAAACTGGTACTGGATCTTGCATTATTGATGCTGTTTTAAAGTAGTACAAGACACTGGATTTATATAATCCATTTTGTAAGTCAGTGAGACTTCCTATTTTGTATTTGAGCAATGAGCTCTAGGCAGTTGGCCTTCCTGCATGTGCAGGCCCCTCTTGTAGTAGTAATATTCTCTTATTGGCTAGTAAGTGAATATTGTGGGTCACAAATCCCACCGAGGTTTTTCCCACACCGGATTTCCTTGTTAAATCCTTGTGTTATGGTGTGTTTTTCATGTGGTTTTTTTTATCTCTATTTATTGCATTACTTTCTGCTTATCGGTACACAATATTAATATGCTCTACATGTTTTAAAGTAAGAAAATATTCTTTCAACTGGTTAGATACTAGTTCACCCCCCCTCTCAGTATCTATGGGAATCCTAATAGTTATCACATGTTATAGTTCATGATTGATAAAATGATAAAATGGATGGAAAAATAATATTTCTTCATAGTAATTTGGAGGAAGAGATTTATATGTCATAGCTAGAGAATTTAATGGTGAAAGGTAAATAAAATATGGTTTGAAAGTTAAAAAAGTCTTTGAATGGTCTCGAATAGTCTCCTAGGATGTAGCACCAAAAGCTTGATACCTATGTGTTGAGTTTTGGATTTTAGAGGTATAATCTAATCATCGTGTTTACATTAAAACTGATAATAGTTGTATTCTTATTATTGCATTATAGGTGGATGATATGTTACTGTTTTAGAATGGATATTTTATTTATGATTTGAAGTCTCTATTGTCAATAGAGTTTGAGATGAAAGATCTAGGTGTAGCTAGGTACATTCTAGGAATGACGATCAGAAGAGATAGAGATAATAGAAAAATTTGGTTAAGTTGGAGTAAGTGAATTCCATGTTAAAGAGATTCAAAATGACAACTTGTAGATCTATGATAGTTCCTATTGCATTAGGAACAAAGTTATTTGTAAAGGATTGCCCAAAATATCTTACTAAGGTATAAGACATGGATAGTGTATTATACATGAGTGTTGTTGGTAGTCTTATATATGTGTAATGTAGAAAAATAGGGTTCACTAGTCTTATGCATGCAAACTAAGAAGTTGGGCCTATTCCTACTTCATTTACATTTAAAATGCGAAGCCACAAAGAGATAAGTGTGATTGAGAAACACATTTCTCAAGAGAGTCAATTCAGTATCATACTCTTTGGTCTTCTATTCATTTGCTTCTTATAAGTGATTGATTGAATGATTTGATAAACTAGGTGATAAAGATTTAAGTCTAAACAAATGATATTAACTAATCTATGAAGTGTAAATTTTAGAAATGAAAGGAAAATTATGTGGTGTACATGCAATTGAACCAAGATAGGATGATCCATATCATATTGGGTTTTTTGGACCTATGAGACTAAATCTAGGCTTTAAAGAGTCGATATCTACTCTTTGCCAAATTTAAGTTGATTTTGGGTGGACTATGGCACCCCAAGCACCATACTCCCAAGCCTATGGCGCCCTAAGTGGGTTAGTCCACAATCTTTCTAATATACCTCACAAGCATTTTGGGCTCTAAACTCAGAGCAAGCTGAAATGGGCGAATAATTCCTGCGTAACCAAACTAAACATTAAGTGCTTTAAATTTGAGCCAAAACATTGAGGAGCAAGGTACCCTACTCAATCCTCTCCTTCCAATATAGTCCCAAATTTAAACCCAAGGTTCAAAATGTCGAGGAGAGCATAGGATTAAATGTAAATTTGAGATTTGAGGTTGGGGTAAAATACAAAAGGTCACACATGTTAAAACAGGGCCTAAATAGGTGATAAATGAGGAGATAAAATAATTAAAGGGTACACCTATGATATAAGGGACCAAATAGGATTTTGTTGAGATGTAATTAAGAGAGGATTCATAAAATTAATTTAAATATTAATTTAAATTAATAAAAGTTCCTATAGTGTATAGAGGAATGAGAGATACTAAATGAGTTCTAGGAGAGAGTGAAATTGGACACCCTAATTAAAGGTATATTATTTATGATGAGATAGTATGCTATGGTCTATACAAGACCAAACATTTCCCAAATAGTGGTAGTTTTGAGTCAATATATTGTTAATCTTGAAAGGGTACATTGGGATGCAATTAAGAGAGTGTTTAGATTTTTGAGGGGTACTTTTAAGTATTCCCTATGTTATCATGGTTATCCTACTAGATGTCAACATTCTACGAGTATTTGTGGATATGTATATTTACATTGACAACACAGGATCAACTAGTGGTTATGTATTTACTATATATGGTGGTGCTATTTGTTGGATGATTAAGCAACAAGTTATAGTTTCTTTGTCAATGACAAAGGAAGAGTATATGGAAATTAATCATGCTTGTAAGGATGACATTTGGTTTAGATTGTTGTGTTAAAATATTATGCTTTTATGTTTGATGCAGGATTATATTATCTATCGTGATAGTCAGAGTTCCATTTTCTTAGCAAAGAAGCTAACTTTTCACGCCAAAAAAATCACATTGATGTTCAATTTCATTTTGTTCAAGATATGGTAGAGGACGAGAAGGTAGAATTGGAGAAGGTTGACACTTTGATGAATGTTATAGATACATTGACAAAAATGGTGAGGACAATGAAGTTGAGAAAGCTTTTAGAGTCTATGGGCCTCATGGCCTGTAGAAATAAAATTATAGTGTAGATACTCCCTTTGCTCTTACAGGGTGTTCAAAAAGTGGGAGAATGTTAGGAAAATGTTGTCTCAACCTTGCATTTACATAAGGCTACTATTTATAGTAATTTTTTTTATTTCAGTAAGAATTCATCCAAAAATTTCCCCAAATCTTCAGATTTGCTAGATAAGCATGTTGGTAATTTTTTTGCAAGATCATGTCTAGATTTGAAGATAATAAAGTTTCTATTTTTTAAAGTTGTACTTGAAATTTTCGAAGTCATTTTTTAGGGCCTTAGAGGCTTTGAAACAACCCAAAAGAATCCATAAATGGTGTAGATAGTTATAGCTTGATTAAACACATCATGAGCTTTTTGGCACTTCAAATGGTTTGTTAATCAAACACCTAGTACCAAAGTTATGGCCTCTAAAAGTTGGGTCTCCTGAAATAGAAAATATAAAAAATGTGTTTGACACATAAATGAGATGTAAAAGGGAGCTACACATGTTGGAGTATGTGTTGAAACATCATAGGGCTTCTTCGATTGGAGAAAAGTTGGGCACCACCTTTTTGGGTGGTTTTAACTCATGTTTTTGTAATATCATTTAACAGTTTCATATATTGTATCTCCTATATATTAGTGTGAGAGATGGAGGTTGTGTGTAAGTCTTATAACTATTGATTTATCTTTGGGTCTCTAATTGGTGATAATCTTGTGAGAAGATTTTTTTACAAATATATTATATTATATTGTTGATTTATGAATAATATATTGGGTAGCTTTTGGAGTGTGGATATTTTTCCCCGAAAGGGTTTTCCCCATAATATATCTTGTGTTTATTGTTAGTCTATTTGCATGTTTTATATATCCTTTTGTATGTGTTTCTTATTCTATAACAGTTTAAGATTTTTAAGAAAATTTGTGTTATCTCCCCCACTAGATGACTATTCTAAAGCGTTTTCTACACCTTAGCTTACTTTTAGTTGGTATCAGAGCCTGGCCAGTTTTGGTTCCATTTTGTTGGGTAATGGGTTTTTTATACTTATCTTAATTTAAGTATATTGTTTTTAGAGTATTTTAAGAACCTTGTTGCTATAAGAAGATGACAAGCACATTTGCAAAACTTGATGTTGAAAATTTTAATGGTAATAACTTCTAACTATGCAAGTTAAAGATGGAGGATATAACTTCAAACTATAGCCCAAGATGCATGGGATACAATGGATCAAAAAACTAAGAACCTCATAAGGTTATGTTAAGCGAGCTTCATTCTATAAAATGTCCATAAAGAGAAGACTACAAAAGATCTTTTGAAGAAGCTTTGTTATATTATCAAGCTAAATCCCTGCTAAAGAAGCTTTTATTGAGAAAGAAGATGTATTCTTTAAAGATGGAAGATGAAGGATTTGTTTCTAATCATCTCAATGCATTCAACATGATTATTTATTAGTTGGGTTCTATTGGCTATAGGACTTAGGAGGAGGATTATTACATGCTTCTTTTATGTTCTTCGCTTGAATCATGGGACAACCTTGTTATGTCTATTGGGAGTACAACCACCAAGCTCAAGATGGATGAGGTGGTAGTATCGTTACTTTCTTAAGACATGAAGAGGAAGAATTTTGAGTCATCTAAGGAGGCTCTTGTGGTTTGTTGTAGATTGAAAGAGAAAGATAAGAAGGTCAAGAAAGATGAACTTGAGGTAGATCCAAATCTCATGGGAGATATAAGTCTCTTGGAATAGTCCAAGTAAAAATGTTGGAACTATGACAAAACTTGTCACTTCTGAAAAGAATGTAAGGAGAAGAAAAAAGAAGAAGAAGAGACCATCCAATCTAGATTTTAAAAAATCCTCTTTGGATGATGGCGCATTTGTTGTAGCTTTGGTAACTCATGCATTATAATATGTGTCGTTGATAGATTCGGGTGTATATTTTTACATGACCCCACATTGAGGTTGGTTTTCAAAGTATGAAGAATATGTTGGTGAGAAGGTGTATCTTGGTGATGAATCATATGAAAATTATTAGTCATGGAAGAGTCAAGATTAGATTCCATGTTGGTAGAGTGAATGGGATCGATGGTGTAATGCATATCCTAGGTTTGGAATGAAATATACTCTCTGAAAGTAAATTGGGTAATGTGGATGTGCTAGTTGTTTTCTTGTCAAGAGGATGTAAATTGACAATAACTTCTATGGTTCTTGCTAAGGGTGTTCGGATAATAACCTTGTATAAGATGGATCCATGCATGGTTGAATGCAATAGTTCTTATATAGAATCTAAGAAGAGGGATCTAGATTATTCATCCTCATTGTTAGATTGAGTTGTGAAGAGGATCGTTGCTTCTACATCTTATGGTCATGCTTTATAGGTACGTAAGGATGCCAATGCTTTGGAGATGAAAATCCTAAAAAGAAGACAATGTTATGGCACCAAAGTCTTGGTCACATTGGTAGAAGGGTCTCAAAACCCCAATGTAGTGTCATAAAATTGCGACCCCTGCAATTTTAACCACATTTTAGGTCGTCACCTCGGCGATGTCATCTTCTTCCCTAACCAAGACCTATTTCTACATTCTCACCCCTTCACCCTTCCTCCTTCAAGACCTATGGCTTCTTTAGACCCTTTCCAAGCAACAAAATAGGGCAAGACAGGGGTGTGGCACCCCTGTCCCCACCCCTTAGGGTGGCCCTAAGTTAGGTATGCCCGATCTCCTATGCATAATTTTCCTTCAGGGTTTGTAATTCCTCTTTGTCAGCCTTTGGTGGTTGAAAATTAATCCTTGTGGCATATATAAAAGGGGATTCAATTCCCTCATTCGGGGGAGGATGATAGGCATAAGGATAAGATACACAATTTCAAGGTCGTCATCAAGCATTCAAGCATTCAATTCTTCTTCATTCATCCATTGGAGCAACATTACAACATTCATTTGCAAGAATGTGTGTGTCAGGGTTTTATCATGTTACATGTCATTTCATATAGCACTTGTGATTACATTCAAGAAGCAAAGAAATCATCATCAACAAGTTACAAATCTACAAGGTATACATTTCCATTGTTTACATTCAAGCATTTTCAATTACTTTCTTTCAAGGTTGATTCCTCAACTGGGGTTTGACTAAGGCAAACCCTATCCACAACCCCCTTTTCCTCTCTTTTATGTGTGTAGGTTGTAGGTGTGCAACTATAATTGCAGGTTTAGGTTTCATTTACAAAGACAGAAGAACCCTTTTTGTTTCATGGATTTTGTGGAGGACTATGTACATTCCCACCATTGTCCTGACGACTTTTCTCCAAATTTGCAAGGTAGATCTGTATCAGTCTAATTAGCTCAGATCTGAAATTACAGTGTGATCCCAAACCGGTAGCTCCTCATTTCACTCAATCTCTCTCTTTGTTCCACATAGTCAACAAGTCAACTTTCTCATTTACAAAAGAGGGTAAATCACACTTTAACCCTTGCAATCCACTTGGAATTCACATCCTTGTTTCCCTTGGATTTGGATCTAGTGGATTCAAGCCCCTCTTTTGAATTTAAAGTTCCTCCAAGTGAAAATCATCCTAGTGACTTCCTTTCTCTCTCCTAGGTGGGGAGTCACTAGGGTTCAATTTTCCACTTTACATTTTGGTGAACTCGACGTCTTACACATTAATTCTGATTTCTCATTATTAGATCTGATTAATTACAATTTTAATTTCAAATTTTCATTTTCAAGTTTGATCTATTTGCAAAGTTTAGAGGTTAATTGCATAAAAACCCTAATTTTTTATTTTGAGAAAATTAAGCTTGTGAGGTGTAAAGTTTTAATTGTTTGTTTCAGATCTGATTTTTATTTCAAAATTGCAATTCAAATATGTCTCTTTATTTTGAAAAATTCAGTGGTTAAATCATAACCCTAATTTTAAGAATCTTCTATTTTTGACCTTTGACTGCAAGTTTGACCAATGTAGACATCTCCAAATCGGTTATTTTTTTGGATTCTGCATTAAAATCATAATCTCTATCATCCTTGAAATTTTTTTAAAAAGTTGGTTGGACCGTGTGCACTCCCGCCACGGTCCTCGACTTTTTTCCCGATATTTTGGGAGATGGAATTGACTGTATTTTTCTGCTCAAATCCAAAAAATCAGCATACTATATCAATTTTAACACTCTCTAAGGTCAAACACAAATTCAAAATTCATCAAATTCAAATCTTAAAATTAATTTTAATAGAAAGGTCCTAATTTTAGATCTGCTTTTCCAACAAATTCAGATTTCACTTAAGAGACTTTTAATGGCAATTAATAAATTGGATTTACTTTCTCTTTCGCATGTGATTACATTGCTTTTTGCATATATTTACTACAATCATGTGTTGGATAAGAGTTTCTTTCATTTCCTGTTGCTTCTCTTTATTCATAGCACTTGGTCATATTGTGTTGTTAGGAATTCCAAATTATTTTCTTTTCAATTAGATCTCAAAGCTTTCATGTATCATTTAAGTTCGATTATGGTGATGTTGACAAAATGCATTTCCTATGTTAATCACCTTAAAGCTTTTGTAGATACTAAACCTAGAGATCCTAACCTCTATACCTCTCCTAGGGTATCTTGTGTGTATGAGATAAGACCTAATGCTTTAACCAATGATCTCTCTAAAAAAGAGCAAGCATTGGAAATTAATATGGATCCATCTTCTTCTTCTACACATACCCTTGAGCAAGGGGGGCAAAATCAAAACATCAAAATTCTTACATCTTTAGATCCTCCTTATTCTCATAAGACCTATCTTCAACATCAAAGTATATGTAGGGAGGATGATGTCATGCATTTTATTCATGACCTTTCCCCTCACATAGAAATAACTAAAAATGAGCTTTTAGATGATGAAGACTTTCTTCCCCAATCCACCAAACAGGATAATCTTGATAAAAGAAAAGAGATTGTCATTTCACATGATACTCTTCCTTCATCTACAAATCCTTTTCTTCCTCCTTACACATTAGATTTCAAAGATGATCATGTTCCTCCTACTAGTCAATTGCAACATTCTTATAGTTGTGGCTTTCATATAGTTACACAACAAGGTTTTAAGGACAAGGAATTGGGAAATTTGAGCATGGAATTTGTGTACCTATAAATCATCCTACACAAACTACTACAAGAGGCCTAGGAAGTAGTACCCCTCTTTCTATGGACGAATTCCTTAGGCTTCAAAACTTTAAAGATTACCTTAAAAAAAATAAAAATCAAGAGAGCCCGCAAGAATGCTTCTTCTTCAAAGCGTCCTTTTTGTTCATTTCATCAAACCCATGACCATAATGCTGATGATTGCCCTGATTTTCAAAAATCTATTCAAGATGGCATAGATAGTGGCAAACTTAGAATTATGGATATTGAAACTTCTTCTTCTAACAAACCCTCTCCTTTATGTCAAGACGATATTTATCATCCCAACAGATTAGCTACAAGAATCTATTGGAGATAGAAATATGACAAGAACATTTCTTTTCCTCCTCAAAATAAAAACAAAAATCTTAAGCAAGTGAAAGGTATTGAATATTGCATATTTCATGATTCATATTCACATTCTCTTGGAAATTGTTATGCATTTAAGAAATTTGTTCAAATGCAATATGATCTTGCACAAATTTGTCTCATAGAAGATCTAGCTATTTTTTTAGTAAAAACATAGTGCCTTAGCACTTCTTTTCCCTTCATGTTGCTCTTGACCCTATGGCATAATTATCCCATTTAACGGGGGCTCTTTATCATTAGTGGTGGTATTGTTTCACTTTAACATACTTTGTGGCAGCAACATGAAGTCCATTTTTCTGCTTCTTTCTATACATTCATCTCTATCTTGGTGCATTATTCATTATTAGATCTCTTTTCTTGCATAGGGTTATTCTTATGTGAGCATATAATTGTTCTTTGGTTTTCCTCTTTGCTTGGAGAGGGGCATCTTTAATGAGTACTTCACTTCTTCTCTTTCCTTCATTCTCTTGGAAATCTTACCTCTTCTATGGTTTCGAGTATTCACAAGTATGATATGCCCCTTAGCAGGGAATGATCTCTTCAGAAGTATGTATCCCTTCCTTGAAAGGATTTGTTCCACTAGGACAGCATATCACTTGAACGTAATCACCATCAAAAAATGTGTAATGTTTCTCCTTGTTCTCCTCAATTGGGGAGCAAGTCTTTTCACTCCTTTCCCTTTCTTTATTTCTCATTTATCATTATTTCTTGTAGGGGCTATATTTTTCATATGTGATTATCATTTCTTACAATGGTATGCTTTTACGATTAATCCCCCTTGGAGAATATATGAAGCTTTTTCTCTCTTCCTTTCAAAGATTACCACTTCTTGAGACGTGTATTTTTCATTTATAGATGTCTTTTCTTACATGTGTTCATGTAAGTTCATTGTACATTTTCTTATGTCTAATCTCTCTCTAGTGGATTGTGTAATCTCTTCTCATTGTCCCTTAGCTTGGGGGGAAATAATCCTTCTCTCTCTCTTTCTCTAGGGATCCACTTTTCTCTATTAAGTGGATGGTGTGAGTTATATTACTTGATGTCATTCCTTGTGCACATTTGTTGGTTATTGGCTCAAGGATTCTCTCTTATACAAGAAGTGTTAGTCCTTGACTATGACCTCTTTTACACTTGGTAATGTACATCTATGATAAATTCACCCATCCCTCTGGGGGATAAAAGTGAGTCATCCCTCATCAAGAATCCCTTTCACCTAGAAATAGGAGGAAGGATTGCATTCGCGTTCTCTCCTTTAATTTGTTCTAGAAGATGTTATATTTGTCTAAGACAACTCCTCTTGGGGGTAGATGTCTTTTGAACAAAGATCTTTTCTCCTCCAAGGATCACCTTTACACTTACAACAAGATATCTATTATCAACTATCTTATCCTTGCTTGAAGAGTATTCCCTCTCTTTCTTGGATTTATGATATTGTTACATAATGGATATCTTCTTTGTGATGAAGGTATGTATCCTTGTTCTTATTTCCTTAAGATATCAACATTACCCTATGTTGACATCTTAAGGGGTGGACATCCATATTTCTCACTTATCTCATGCATTGTACAGTGGGACATTCTTGGAACTAGAGGGCAGCTTCTTAGAGCAAGGTGTCATAACTTTTCTTGTATAGTGGGACATTCTTGGAACCAAAGGGCGGCCTCTTGGAGAAAGGTGTCATCAGTTTTCTTATTCAATGGGACATTCTTGGAACCAAAGGGTGGCCTCTTAGAGAAAGGTGTCATCACTTTTCTTGTACAGTGGGACATTCTTGGAACTAGAGGGCGGCCTCTTAGAGCAAGGTGTCATCACTTTTCCTATATAGTGGGTAATTATCGGAACTAGAGCACAAACTCTTAGAGCGAGATGATGCCACTTTTCTCTTATGTAGGGTGATTTTTCTCAGAACCAGAGAACAAACTCTTAGATCGGGATGTCACACCTTTCTTGACACTTGTACTGTACATTCTATACATGTTGTAGCATACTCGGGCATAGACTCCTATGAGGCACTTCGAACCTCACTTGCACACACGCGCATAAGGTTGGGTGGAACTAACGGTGTTCTCACTCTCTCCCTTTACATGGATCACCTAGATAGGCTCTAGGGGTGATATTTTCCATGTCCTTCTCTCCATGGATCACCTAGTTTTAGGGGCAAGATGTCCATGGTTTCTTTCTTCTCCGCCTTTCTTCTCATGGATCCCCAAAGTGTGTATTCATGTTTTCTCTCTTCTTCCTCTCATGAACTCATAATTTTACTATTGATGGTTCATGGATGATGTCAAATTTTCTCTTTTATGTGATTGCTTGTGTTTATGTGATGGCATTGGTCTTTGTGTCCTGATTAGTTGAAGACATCTAAGTATCAAGATCTCTTTGACTAGCTGGTTTGTCGTCTTGTGTCTTGATCTTGTCGTGTGTCTTTTGCACTTTGTCTTTATTTTGTGTCTTTTTGTTTTGTGTTCTCTTGCGTATGTTGCCATGACTTGAGATGATAAGATTGGGGGATTTTTGCTCCTCAATATTAGTGATGTCTTATACTCCTTGTGGTATTTCTCCACATCCCTCATCTTCGTCTTTCCTTTTCTTCTACTTTACTGACAGTATTGGTGTAGGCCATACTTCCACTAAAGTGGGGGATAAATGTAGTATCATAAAATTGTGACACCTGCAATTTTAATCACATTTTAGGTCCTCACCTCAGCGACGGCATCTTCTTCCCTAACCAGGGCCTATTTCTGCATTCTCACCCCTTCACCCTTCCTCCTTCAATACTTGTGGCTACTTTAGACCTTGTTCTATCCCCAAAATAGAGCAGGACAGGGGCATGGTGCCCCTATCCCCACCCCTTAGGGTGGCCCTAAGTTAGGTCTGCCTGGTCTCCTATGCATAATTTTTCTTCAGGTCTTGTAATTCTTCTTTGTCGGCCTTCAGTGGTTGAAAATTAATCCTTGTAGCATGTATAAAAGGGGATTCAATTCCCTCATTTGGGGTAGGATGATAGGCATAAGGATAAGATATGATATTTCAAGGTCATCATCAAGCATTCAAGTCTTCTTCATTCATCCATTGCAACAACATTACAACATTCATTTGCAAGCATGTGTGTGTGTTAGGGTTTTGTCATGTTACATGCCATTTCATATGACACTTGTGATTACATTCAAGAAGCAAAGAAATCATCATCAACAAGTTACAAATCTACAAGGTATACATTTCCATTGTTTACATTCAAGTATTTGCAATTACTTTATTTCAAGGTTGATTCCTCAATCGAGGTTTGACTGAGGCAAACCCCTATCCACAACCCCCTTTTCCTCTCTTTTTTGTGTGTAGGTTGTAGTTACATAGTTGTAATTGCAGGTTTGGGTTTCATTTGTAGAGACAAAAGAACCCTTTTCATTTCGCAGATTTTGTGGAGGACCATGTACATTCTCGCCTTGATCCCGATGACTTTTCTCCAAATTTACAGGGAAGATCCGTATTAGTCTAATTAGCTTAGATCCAAAATTACAGCATGATCCCAAACCGGTAACTCCTCATTTCACTCAATCTCTCTCTTTGTTCCACATAGTCAACAAGTCAACTTTCTCATTTACAAAAGAGGGTAAATCACACTTCAACCCTTGCAATCCGCTTGGAATTCACATCCTTGTTTCCCTTAGATTTGGATCAAGTGGATTCAAGCCCCTCTTTTGAATGTAAAGTTCCTCCAAGTGAAAATCATCCTAGTGACTTCCTTTCTCTCTCCTAGGTGGGGAGTCACTAGGGTTCAATTTTCCACTTTACACCTAAAAAATAAATACCTCACTAAGGAACTTGATGATTGTAATCTTGAGTTTGATTTTTGTGAACACTACATTTATGATAAATAAAATCATGTTCAATTTTACTCTAGTGCATACAATTATTCTAGGTTGTTGAACTTAATACTTTTTTTGGTGTTTTTGCTCATGTTAATGTTCCTTTGATTTCAAAATTTGTTTATTTTATTTCTTCCATTAATGACTGTAGTAGAATAAAATTTGTTTATTTTCTCAGAAGTAAATATAGTCTTTAATCAACTTGTGTAATGCACTTGTGAAGGATTAGACTAGTAGAAATATTAAGTGTTTGATGATTGAAAATGGTAGTCGATTTTGCTCAATAGATTTTGACAAGTTTTACAAGGACCATGGGATTGAGAGGCATAAGAAAAATACATACACTCCTCAACAAAAAAGAGTTATGAAGAGGATGAATATGATGTTGATGGAGAAGGCTAGGAGAATGCTTAATCATGATGGTGTTGAACAAATGTTTTGGGTTGAAGCTATAACCATTGTCTACTATCTGGTAAATAGATCTCCTACATCAATAGTTGTTGATAAGATGCCTATGCAGGTGTGGTTAGGAAAGAGGCCTTTTGTGAGACATCTTAGAGTATTTGATTGTGAAGAT
The DNA here is from genome assembly GCF_030272615.1 of Cryptomeria japonica. Lineage (NCBI taxonomy): Eukaryota > Viridiplantae > Streptophyta > Pinopsida > Cupressales > Cupressaceae > Cryptomeria > Cryptomeria japonica. The sequence continues at coordinate 217,579,114 of NC_081405.1, read as the reverse complement.
TATGCTAATGTTCCAAGTGAAAAAATATCTAAGTTGGAGAACAAGGTTGTTAAGGGTATCTTTATCGGCTATGGTGTCGATGTAAAAGGGTACAATATGTGATATATATTGATAGAGAATCTTCTCTATAGTATAAGTGTCATTTTCAAATAGATGAAACCTCTCATTGCTGAGTTATAGCTATAGAAAGAAGAGAAACAAGATAAGGAGGTTGTTTAGATTCTTTTTGCCCCTGAGAAGGAACTATGATTTCCTGTTAGACTTGATGACGAGGAGAGCTCTAGAAGCTCTAAAAGTGAATAGAAGAAGATGAAGAACCCCAAGCTTAGACTTTGAGGAGGTCTACAACAATAAAGTGGTAACTAGATAGGTTTGGTTATTCATTGTTATATTTTAGTAGTGGATTGATTACTAAAATAAATGAGCCTAAGAATATTAGAGAGGCTATGGGTATGAGTGATATAGATTCATAGATAGTAGCCACTAGTGATGTGATGACATATTTGCAGAAGAATAATACTTGGGATCTAGTACCTTAGCTTGAAGGCTGTAAGCTTGTGGGATGCAAATGAAAGTTCAAGAAAAAGTTGGGTCCTAATGAAAGTGTTGAGAATCATAAAGCATGGTCGGTACAAAGGGGTATTCTTAGGTTGAGAGAATAGATTATGGTGATATTTTCTCTCTTGTTGCAAAGATGACATCTATTCAATTCTTGTTATCACTTTCTATATTTCATGATTGGGAAATCAAGAAAATGGATGTGAAGATAAAACTACTTCAAGATGATTTGGAGGAAGATTATATGTCACAATTAGAGCATTTCACAGTGAAAGGTAAAGAAAATCTAGGTTGCAAGTAAAAAATGTCTTTGTATGGTCTGAAAAAGTCTCCTATGATATAGTACCAAAAGTTAAAAATTTCTCTACGCATGATATCTATATCATGACTGACACTCTAAATGGCTAGTAATCTTTGAGGAACATTTTTTGATACAATATATTGGTATTCTATTAATAATTCAAATACTTCCTTTTGCAATGTTCCTCTCCCTTTACAATGGTGTTTTTTGCATTTTGGCCACCACACTTCCTTGAGATTAATTATAAATACATATTTTCATGTATTACTCTATCCAACAATTTCCTTTCTTTGTTTTTTTCCTCTACATATGATCTCTTTTCATTATGTTGTGGTATATGTCACTTTAGAATATTCCTTCTTTACCTTTCTATCTTAATTTGAATCTTGTTCAAATTATAGCTCAAACTAATAGGATTTTTCAACTATTAACATTTTTACCAGACTCAATTCTTCTTGGATGGTAGTTCTAAGTTATTTTATGTATTGTGCCACCTTATCCTTGTTGGCTTCACTATGCCTAGTTATTATGATCACCTTGTGAAACTCTTTAGTGTACTCCCTCGATATTTTCTCTAATTTCCTTATGTATTGCAATCTCTTCAACATCTCCAATTCATAATCATCAAGTATGAATTATATTTTCAATTTTGTCACTATTATATCTCATCTTGTGACTCTTTCCTTTTCTCTAGTATTCCTATCTAATTGCACTTGTATCCACCAAATAGAAGCATGACCTTTCAACTTAGTTTTAAAAAAATTTGACCCTTTTTAGATCATCAATTTCCTCATACTCAAAGTATTATTTCTTATCATTTATCCAATCAATTGATTCTTCAATAATCAAATTGCTAGCATAATTATAAATTTTAGTTGCCTGTCTATAATCAATTTTATAAATGGCTTTCAAAATCCTGATCTCATCCTAATCTATTTTTAGGGTTTTTGGATTCAAATCTAGGGTTCTTGGTTCATCATCATCACTTTCATTTATGTTTTTAGGGTTTATACCTCTCTTCCTATATTTTTCTACAAAATATAATTATATATTCATGGTCTTTATCATGTCGATAATTTCTTCCATCCTTCTAATGATATTTGTCATATCAAATGGTCTTCTAGGTGTAATATTTTCTTTAGATATGTTGCAACTACCTTAGATGGATAATTTGGCTACAAGGTTACAACTGCCTCACAAATGGTGCTTTGTTTAAAAACTTGCAAGCTTCCTTAAGTTGGTGATCTATTCACCTATGAATATTTTGGAATGATTTTTAGTTTCTTAAAATTCAAAAAAATCACTCTAATACCAATTGATGTAGTCACAAATGGAGGCTCTATGAACAAGAATATCTAGCTGTGCAACCTAGAGTTAACTCAACAAAACCATCATGAATACAAAATAAATTTTCATTGATAAAAAACAAAATAATTATGTGGTACTTATTGCATACTACATTTAGATTCAAATTGGCTCACATGCCACCATAGGATTTTACAATATTACATGTGAATATGAAATCTTAGAATAAGACTCAACCCCTATATCTAACTCTTATTACTCTGACTTTCTAACTTGCACTAATTTACTGTATCATTATTTGTAGCACATATATTCTTCTCTCCTTTGATAGTCAAATACTCTTAAGTTTTTTCTCTAGTATTAGAAATGATCTGTGTCGAGCATAAGATGACTCAATACATGATGGTTCATGATAAAATGTGTAGGTCAACATGATCCCAATGATGAAGCTCCAAGGGTTAAGGAAACATGTTTCAATCTGAATTTAAGGTCCCCATGGTACCAATATTCCTGGTAGCATGTCAAACATGATGTCATAAGGTAAATAGGGGTTTCATACATGTGTTGATGGACTTTGTTGTACTTGCTCTATATTGTTATATTTTGTTAGTGATATATTTATAAGAACTAATCCAAACGTCCCAAAAATTGAGTATGCTGCACATGTATTGTTCTAGATTCTTTGTTTGTTGTTGTAGGCCAAAATGATGTAATGCAATGAATTGTAGTGGAATCTATTAGGATGCACTGCACCTTTTCCCCATGTTGATGTTGAAAGGTGCCACATTCAAAGAAAGTATTTTAAGACATATTGACGAAGATGACAATTGATAAATTAATTGAAAAATATAAAACATGATCCATAGATAATGATGATCCATACAAATGTTTCCCAAAGGTCTCTACACCAATACAAAACTATGAAAAGTGATGACATATAGAGAAGGAACAAAAGAGTTTGAAGATGCCCTTACAACATTTGAAGAAGATGATGCAAATCCATAGGAGCTAACATCAAATAGAAAATTAATATTCTAAATAGTGTCCTCCAAGTCTATAAGATAGGACTCACAAAATAAACCTACAATGTCTATCAAGTACTCACACCAAGTAGTTGTATCTAGAAGACAATGAATAAGATACTTCACTAAATCATTCAAAGCTCTAGAATAAGTGACACCAAAACTTGTGGATGAAATTGTAGACAAGGAGATAGAGTATCAATGTATATCAACCAAATAAATTGATCATCCCATAAGGAAGTGTCCACACTAAATGGGACAACATAAGTCTTAATATCATAAAAGAAAATATCACTATGAGATGAAGATTCAAAGTCTCCATTCAAATATTGGATAAGTATCCAAGTAATGAAAGGGAACTTAGTGTACTCTATGTGATGTATAATATACTCAAGAAAATTTAGACATATTAGTCCATAGACCATGCTAGTATTGCTAAACCATGCATTCTTTTATATTCACTTGTCTCAAGAATGAGTCCAAGGAGATAGCAAAATGGATTTTTCTCAAGATAGAGATTTTTTATCCCTTATTTTTAATATAAATGGCTCTTTGAAGTTATCTCGACAACAAATGGATGGAAACAAAGTTCAAGACATGATGAACCCCCAAAATAGTACTTTATCTCAATTCATGATTACAAAATTCTTATATAATCCCCCAAGAATGATACATAATTTAGGGAGATTTATAGAATGAGTGCATGTGCATGAACAAACCCCAATTTATTTATATTACTCTCTCAAGATTGTAAATATAAAATGAAGTGTGAAAGTATATGAGATAGAAAAAAAAAGCCACCCTCACTTGATTTAGTTCTAGGCCCACCTAAATTGTGGCACTTTATACTTTTAGTGCATAGATTTTAACTAGTCTCGGATGAAAAATGACACTTTATAAAAAATAGTATGAAATCATTCAAGATGGATTAGGCTCAAAGAAATCAGTGTTGTAGAAAACGACACTCATTTTCGAGCTACCAATTAGAGTTTACAATGCTTTTAATTTTTAAGTCTTTATAAAATGAACACATGGAAAACATAGAGTTTTTTTAATTTCTTCATAAAAATTGGGAGAAAATATCAAAAGAGAAATTGAAAAGAAATTTGATCAGTTGTAACCACACCATATGACTAAGGGGCTAAACTCTTAGGTGGTTATCCCTCCCTTTTGTTAACTTAATCCCTAGAATAATTGTTGACCTTAATAATTTAATCTTTTTCCTAATGAATAGTGTCTCCTATATGGCAAAGAATTCAATGGTCAAATGCCCTTCACCTTGTTGCTTCAAAAATTTGACGATCAAACAACCTTCATTGTGATGGAGCTTGTGCTAAAGCCTAAAATTTAAACATCTTGCAAATTAAAATGATTTCAATGCATTCAAATTTTAACAAACATTCAAAATACCTCTGCATAGCCCTAAAAATAGATAGATTTAAACCAGAAATGATTTTTAATTGAGATTCAAAATGTAGCAAAATATGAACAAGCGGACCATTATAAAATGCGACTAGCTAGAAATTTATTTAGACCTGCATGATTTGAAGAACTTTGCAAAGATTGACTAGATTTGACCTAGAATTCACAAATCATGACTTGATTTGAAGAAATTCTTGTCGACAACTTGAAATTTTTATCCAAGGTTGCTTTGACAAGGCGATTGTGCTGATTGAACATAGCTAATGACATGGGCCCTTGGGGGCGCAAGAGTTTATAAAGATTGTATAAATTTAGTGCAAAAGTTCAAAGCATAGCTCAATTTGGAAAACTTTGCAAAGATTGATAGGATCTGGGCAAGAATTTGTGACCAATGGCTCAAATTTGAATAAATTTACAATGATCAATAGGATTTGGGCAATAATTTGTGAGCAATGGCTCAATTTTAATAACTTTACAAAGATCAATAGGATTTGAGCAAGAATTTGCAAATATCTATAGGATTTGAGGAAGAATTTACAAATTATAATTTGTAAACAATGGCTCAATTTTAATAACTTTACAAAGATCGATAGGCTTTGAGCAAGAATTTGCAAATATCTATAGGATTTGAGGAAGAATTTACAAATTATAGTTTAATTTGAATAACTTCACAAAGAACAATTCAATTTGATTAAATTTACAATGATTGACCCAATTTGAGTGGCAATTTAAATAGACCACTTCCATTTCAAGAGTGACCAAACAAAAATTCCATAGGCTTAAAGGTTGAACAGAGCTAAGGTAATTTGACTACAATCTGTATGGTTCTTCATATGCCAAAGGTCGAATCACTGAAACAATACATACACCCTCAACAAATCACTTTTCATGAGCATATAGAAGCAAAAACATTAGCCTAAATGCATGATCATAGATGCACGACCTCTTATAAAAACCTCTTCTACAATAGATATCAAATAAACATGAATTTAGGGCAACTCATAAGAAAAATGAAATGACTTGACATTTGCACCGGATCAACTCTAATATCATGAAAATTCAACTTGAAATCCAGACAAAATGCAAATATTAATTTAGCATGAAATTGCAAGAAAATGTACTTGAATTAATCAAAATGATAAGAATATAAAGAAATTTTGAACAATCTGAATTCCAAAATTAAGATACAAACTTTGATAGAAAATTACCAATTTGAATACCAATTCAACACCTAAACAAGTGATTAAAGTACAAGTGTAAAATAAATCTTATAAATTAACTTTACACCAACAAAATTTATAAGAAAGTTACATTTATTAACTCAATAAAAAACACCCCTTTATTATGTAAACTTTAAAATGATTTTGTTTGACGTATAAATCAATCACAAACTAGCAAACAAGCATAGAAACCCTTTGTCCAAACAATCTCTTCATAAATAAACAAATACATTCTAATTATTCTTTCAAAATTTTCAAGAAAAGAAAGAGTTTTTCGAGAAGATAAAGGGGAGAATTGAACAACTCCCTTTCAAATGATTATTCTTTATCAAATCTTTAAAACCCACTAAGAAATTTTCTTTAGACATAAATATTTTCAATTAGTTTTTAAAACAAGTGTGAATATAACTAATGCATTTTTTATTTTTTTTAATACTCATACATTTTATTTTAAAACTAAATATTATGTCTTAAGTGAAAAGTATATTATTCATTCTAATATTTTTCTTAGTAAATACCTTTTCAACTCATGTTTTTATTATTATTTTAATTATACATTTACTAGAAATGGTGTTAAATATATTTATAATAAATTCATATGTCTAATAAATCTCTTTTAAATTTCAATCGAAAATTACACATCTCAAATGTATTATCTATCACATCCAAAATTCACATAGATGCAAATCTATACACATGTAAATCAAACTCATACAAAATAATCATAAGAAAACTAATTTATAGTAATCCAATGATCTATTACTAAACAAACTACACATTATTATTATTAATAAAACAATAAATTATTCTAAGCACTCAAGGTAGGTAAGTTAATTAAAGAATAAAATAAGATACAAGGAAAATATATAATTTATGGGTTTCACACAATATGGATCTAGAATCACAAATTATTCAAATATGTAGAAAATTAATAAACGTAAGGAATACAGATTCACTTATAACTAAACAGGTTGGTTTATTTAGCCATACATATCCATAGAGGGCCATAGTCACTAACTCACTCACAAGTACTAAGTAAGGTGAAGTCCTGTCAGGTGAATTCGAGTCATTTTTCTTCACATCTTTTTATTAGTTAAACATCTTTATATTTCCTACGCACTCAAGACAAAGAACCAAATCAAACACAAAGATGATAGCCAAAGCAACATATAATGACCAATGAGAACTGTGTTAGGTGAACAATGATAATGACAAACTATTGCAAAACCACAAAGATCCAACCACAAACAATCCTAGTCCTACAATAAAAAATTCATCATACACCAATGAAGATACCTAAGAACATGCAAATCAACAAATTCAACAATAATACCATTCAGATGCCAAGTAGGGTTTGATTTCCATTGTCTCCTAACTCCATTGATCTTGTTTGATATATTTTTCTCTTAGATTTTGTATGTGCACAAGAGCTCAACAAAGAACGGATTGTGGTTGTGAAGTCATTTGATCGCAAGAAGGTTTGATTGGATAAAGTGTTAGGGTTGTGAAAGAATGAGAGTGTCCTCTTATATACACGACACTTTAGAAAATGGAAGGAAAAGATTAAGAGGTGAAAAGATAAATGGTCGGTTAGGATTAGAGAGTAGGTATAAGAAATAATAAAATAATGAAGGGGGTGGATAGAGGAAAATTAAAAGATAAATGTCATGAAGAGAAAAATCTAATGAATTAATTAAATAAATAACGATTTATTTAACTAATAAAAGAAGTGGGACCAATTAAATAAATAATTTTTTTTTTTTTTATAAAAGCGGGAAAGCCACTAAATAATTTTATTAATATGTATATAAAAAGTTTACAAAAGCCTGGTTCGGATGGGCATACCGGCAGGAAAGAACCAGGCAAAGAAAACCTCTACCAAAAACCCGTTGAAAAATACCAGTTGAATAACACCCTATACATGATTATAAACCCATGACCCAACCCAGTACAAACCAGAAAACCTGGTAAACCCACCTCGCCCCCACCGCCCCCCCCCCCCCATATTGACCAGTCCACAAAATTACAAACAAAAGGAGCCCATAAGAAGATTACATCATGTCTTCAAGATACCATGTTCTTGAACATTCTTGCAGAGGTGCTGAAGAAGAACGAGGGATCACATCAACACTCGAGGAGGAAGAATCAACTAAGGAGAAATAGAAAACCACCTGAATGTCCAAAAGAGAGTGGATCCCATAAAAAACATCGAGAGTAGCAGCTAAATAAGGAGGAGCGTGATTGATCAACCATTCAAATAGTATAATTGTATCATCACAACAGTCACCAAATAGTCCACACCTGGATACATAAAACACCTCTCCAAACCATCCATTAGCAAGAAACACATTAAGAGGCATGAAACCACTATAAGGGAGTAAGCCATAATCAAAACTGTAAAAATACAGAGCATAATCAACATCAAGAGCAGAGTAGGATGTTGAGACCAAGAAGGAATCAGCCAGAGCCCTAACCAAATGAGTATCCATAAGAAAATCCATCCAAATAGTAAGAAAATGAGAAACCACTTCAAATATGCTAACACCTGCATTTTCCACCAACCAAGATTTACCCACCACCTTCCAAACTGCATAAACAACAACCAGAGAGCACATAATAAAACTACGCCCAAGTATCTCATCTTCATATACAAGAAAGTCATGAAATTCACCAAACTTTCTAGAAACAGAAATTTTGTATCAAGCTTCAAAATGAGCAAGCGACATAAGGATGAACAACTGAAAAACACTAATGACATAGAGCTTATATTTCCCAGACATATATAACACAAACCACATAAAAGGCGGCATCATAACAAAATATTTCCTACCAGGGATGTTCGAAATCTCACACGAGTCGAGAGAGTAAACTCAAGTAGAAAAAATTGACATCAAATTCATAATTAAAACACATTATCCTCAAAGATACGACCAACTTAGAAGAAACAAAAACCAAGCACCACAACATCCAGACATTTTTCAAAATAATTGCAATGGCATGACATGGAGAAAGAATAACCCACACATTATGTCACAAGTGTACATCCCAATATGGCCAAGCACGGGGAAACAACTAGAGACCGCCAATATAAATAATAATAATTACAATCCAAATGAAGCAAATAGGAATCTACACGGAGTAATCATAAAAGAAATAGGGCAAACAAAAGCAATTCCATATTAGGATAACCATAGAAGGCACCACCCCCCAATGATAAACACTCGAATGCCTTACATCAGGGAAAATGCAGCCACATAATCAATACATGGACAACACCACCCCTAATGCAAGTCAAACAAGTGATCAACCTTAAAAGGGGTGCCAACTGAATATTCTAAAATGAAACTAGTCCTCAAAATAGGAAGAGAAAGATCTGTCAGTGATGCCTTGAAATAAAATGTTACCATGAAACCAAATAATGTTAGACCACACATAGCATTCAATTTTCCATAATAACATAAAGGAAACCAATATATAAGAGGAAGATATCAAGAACCCATACGAATGATGCACACATAAAGTGTACATCATCCAGAGGAGTGAAAAGGTAATCATGTCATACCATTATCCTCAATCATCAATATACTCAAAACAGAAGGCCAACCTTAATTAACTTAAAAAGATCTCCTTCCATTATTTTAATGTAATCACAAGCCATAGGTCATGGCCACATATGAGACACTTACCCAAGACTGAAATCAACATGTTCACCTTTAGATATTAAATAAAATAATTCATATGGAAACACCTTCCATCACCAAAGAGGAAGGAATGTCTAAAGCAATGACATCTAAATTATCAGCTTGTTCATCAATTACCTTATTAGTTAAATATAGAATCAAATAAGTCATATGGAAATACATTCCATCACCAAAGAGGAAGGAGTGTCTAAAGAAGCAACAACCAAATTATCATCTTATTCATCAATTGCCTTGTTAGTAAAAAAATTGCAATTCTATTAAGCTCTCTAAAACAATGAGAAATAGAATAAGAAACAAAAAATGAAAGATGCAACATAATTTGGTCTAACAAGTACTAAAGATGCTAGGAGTGACTTTTCTTATTAATAATAGCTTGAAAAGTAACCATGGAATCTTCCTCAATAATGATATTTCTAATACCAAGGGAGATTGCCAAATCCAGGCCAAAAGACAAAGCTTGAAACTCAACATAATTATTAGTCTCAATACCAATATCATGACACCCTGCTTTCACAATTTGAGAATTATGATAAAAAATGACCACTCCAATACCTGCCCTACCTGGATTCCCCCTAGAAGTGCCATCATAATTTAACTTGAACTTAGTGCAAGGGGGAGGGCACCATTTGACATTTTTCCTTTTAATGGTTGAGGCAAAATGAGTAGCAACTGAACCATGAGAAAGAGGGGATTTGAGAGCCAGCCAATATTTGGTGATCCAACTATCCCAATGAGAGAAATAAGTAAGGTGATCAAGATTCTTATAAACATAAGAAAGGACAACTTTTGAAATTGAAACCTCAATTTTAGTCAACACCTCCTGTAACGAAGAAGACTTCTTTTTTAAAAATTCTACTGTTTCTTTCTAACCAAATGTTCCACACAATAATAGATGGAGCCACCACCCATAAACATGCATAAAATGAAGAAGGGAATAAGAGAGGCCACGCCCTAAACTGAGTCAAGAGATCCGAACAAAGAGAAGACAACCAACCAAGTTTATCAAAAAGGCAATACCAACATTTAGATGCAAATTAGCAATGCAAAAATAAATGGAAGGACGATTCCAAACAAGAGCCACATAATACACAAGGAAAAACAACCATAACCCCAAGCCTATCTAATTGCATGCCAGTAAGAACTCTATCCTAGACCGCAAGCCATGAAAAAGACCTAGCCTTGGGAAGACAAGCTATATGCCACAAGAGTCTAGAAGGCCAAGGAGGTTTAGTTGAGGAAGGCATGAGAGACTTATAGCCTTCTCTAATTGAATATAATCCTGAAGTGTCCTTGGCCCATATCAATTCATCTTCAACATTCTGAAAGACTAGTGGCCTTTTCTGAAGTTCCTCCACATAAGCATTTTTTAAAGCTTGATCCACCAAAAGAAAATCATTTGATTTCCACTAAGCCACCGGATATAGGCCCAAGGTGTCAATGTAAAAATAATCAGCTACATACACACCCCATTCAGATGTTAACAAGTTAATAATAGGAGATCAATCCCTCACATTTACCAAAGAAGTATGCCCATTCCACACCTCATCCCAAAACCTAGCTTTCCTACCATTATGAATGAACCAAGAAATATGAGGAAGGATAACAGATTTGCACTCAACAATAAAATTCCAAATGGAAGAGCCCTTAGGAAGAGAAGAGGCAATAAATATGCTTTCCCTAGTACCCCTTGCCAAATACTTGGCACACATAAGGGTAGCCCAAGAACTATTTGGTTCCTTGTACAATTTCCAAACCAATTTTGCTCCTAGAGCTTGATTCTGCTTGTTAAGATCTCGAATACTTGATCCACCCAAATCCTTTGAGAGATAGACCTTCTCCCATGCGAGAAGAGGATTTTTTGCTTTATTTCCCCTATTATCATTCCATAAAAAAGATCTTAAAATAGATTGAAGTTGAATAATTGAAGCTTTTGGAGTTTTCAAAACTGACATTAAATAAATAGGAACTGCATTCAAAACAGATTTGATCAGAAGAATCTTTCCAGATAAGGTAAGCCATTTATGATTCACAGACAAGATCCTAGCAGATACTGAAGAGATCATTCTATCCAAAAAATTACATTTCTCTTAGCCCACAAAAAGGGAAAACCAAGGTATTTGCAAGGGAAATTTCCTACTTCATATCCCCAAAATTGTTGCAACCACTTTTGACCCAAGGGAGGAGTATTGAAAAAGAAAACTTTAGATTTGAAACAATTAACCTTTTGACCCGAAAAAAAAGAATAGTTAGAAATGATTTTTCTAATGACCTTAACTTCCGTCATGGAAGCATAACCAAACAACAAAGTATCATCAACAAAAAGGCAATGAGAAAATGACTCCGATAAATTTGCAACATGAATTCCCTGCCAAAGGCCAGAAGATCTAGCCAACCTAATGGCGAGACTAAAGTCTTCTGCCATATTAATGAATAAAAAGGGAGACAAAGGATCTCCTTGTCTGACACCCCGGAATGAAGAAAAGAAGCCACAATGGGATCCATTTATGAGGACTGAAAACCTAGCCGAAGAAATACAAGCATAAATCCATTTGATCCATGATTTCCCAAAACTAAACATACTAAGAACTGAAATCAAAGCTTTCCAATCAACCCTATCATAGGCTTTCATCATATCTAATTTAAGGATCATTGCAGGAATATTCTGAGAGACAATGGAATGGAGAATTGTGAGGCCCTACCCTGACCCAGTCTAGCATTTTAGTGAATTTTATGTTGAGACTATTATGGATGCTTTATTTTTATGCATTATGGATTTAGAACGTATATGATTCCAGGATTTGGATAACATTGCTATATGTTGATGCTTCATTTATATGCTTTATGATATAGAACTCTATATGATTCTAGAATAGGATGAATTTGAGATGATATATGTCATTATTGGATTTGCAGGACTTTACTATGATGATAGAAATAGGATGCATGTTTTATTTGTGGATCAAAATTATAAGAACTATGATAATTACTTATGTGGATTTATTTGGATATAAGATGTATTGATTTGTTTAAGTGTATATTGTATGCAGAGTGTTTGATGTGTATTCTTATTCAAGTGTTTTATATTATATGAGGTTATTTGAAATTACTAATGTATAATTCAGATGCATAGGAAAATTATCCATGTGACCATGGAAATATTATGGAGAACCAAACCTAGACCTATGTACATTTGTAAAACCAGGGTTTGTCTATTTGGAGAGATAACACCCCGTCTGTATAGTATTTTATTTGTAAAAGTGGATGCTACATGTGTCTTAGATTGAATTTATTTATTTGTGTAAATCCAACAAGAGACAAGATTTCATGTATAATTTTGTAAAAGTATTTTTATTGTGTCACTTGACACGTGTTGATTTATGTTTTGGTTTTTTTAAATTGTCTCTTGGAGGGAGTTGTTTAACCATAGCTTTTTCAATTAATTTAATGGGATTCCATAATTGCCTTGGGAAGAGAATATTTGGCGTGGTCAACTTAAGTTTGACCCGAAAATTAACTTCAGAGGGGTTTAAAAGGGGTTTAATGGACACCTAGGGATAGTTTAAGAGTGTTTCCTAAAGCCCATAAGGTATACCTAAGGGTTAGGGGTAATTTTAGGCATGTTTCAACTCCCATGTGACCATTTAGACACCCTAAAAAGTGGGTTTCCTAAGTTGAGCGAAAATTGAAAATTAGAAGTCATCACCTAAGTTGTTAACTTTCCTTTTTGATGAGAGATCCTTTTGGATCTTTTTCTGACTTTTCCTTTTTCAATTTTAGAAACCTGTGAGAACTCTCACTTAGGCCTTTTTAGGCAAGAATGAGAGATTTTGCGGGTAATCACCCACTCTCCATTTTTGGAGACAAGGAATTTTTAAAGAAAAGATAGATTTGGTTTTAGGAAATTGGCTAAGGGTAGAGAAGCAAGGAATTGTGGAATTGGGTAGCTCATCCTCAACTAATCTAGCATACCTTAGGGCAGTTTCAAGGTTGGTTAAATTTCTCTTGTATTGGTTTATATTGCATGTTATGTTGAAAGGAATTGCTTGTATGGAAAAAACTTGTTTCTTATATTTTCCCCTATGAAAATTTATTTTGTGTTCTACATTTTACTCTTGTGTATTTTTTGTGTTTTGGGAGTAACCAAGACCTCCTACTCTTGGGAGAGAGGATGGTCTTGTGGCTGGTAGAAGTTTGACAGACCTCGAGTGAGAGGCTCTCGTTAAGAGAGTGATCTCAAGGGATTCCTATGTAACCCTTGCTGCATGGCTTGTTTATGCATTTGGGGGTCATAAGGAGGGAAATAAGGCATGAATGCCTAGGGGGCATAAGGTTGTGGGGTTGTATACTTATGATGTATCATTATTTTCCATGAGGTGGCCTTGAGTTTTACTATACTTGTAGTCCCCTCAGGGTATTTGGTCCACTACCACCCGTGTAAAGACATCACATTGTGTGGTGCAGTGTAGCCTTGGTTGGGAATATGTTTGTGATTGTTTCCCCTTCTTTGTTGTGTTGCATGTGTGTTACATGTCTCGGGCTTGGTTCTCCAAGCTCGAGGGTGGCTACTAGTTAGCCTTAGGTGGGAGGTGAGCACTCCATGGTCATAGCTTTTGATTTATTGCAGGTTGTTGGAAGAAAAGAATAGGACATGTAGATGTGGCTGGAGTTATTTGTTGTAGAAAAATATTTGTAAATGTAATTATTATTCTTTGAAAGTCCTCATTTGTTTGAAATGAGAGACCTATTTGTAAAGTGACAATAAATTCTTGGAACTATGTTTTAAAGATATGTAATATTTATTTATGTTATACTGCAGAAAAGAAATGAGTAATTCTGGTTTTAGTTTTCTATATTTCTGAAAAATAACATTTGTTGTGTTTAGGATATTTTGAAAAGAAAGTAATTTATTTATTCCCTTTATGCATTTAAAACAAATTATTAGAAAAGAAATGAATTAGATCTGCATGTATGCAGTAGGCTGGAAATAAAACATTTAGATCTATACATGATAGTGCAAAAGTTAGTTATTTTAATCTATCTTTTTATTTATTTGCAGAAAATAAAACTCTAAAAGTTAATATAGCCATCTCTAAAGAATTATTTTAATAAATTCTAGATTTCTATAGTTGTTGTGTTTAAGTTCACTTAATTATGTTATTTACACTTGTAGCAGAAATTAAAATCTAAGGTTAAATGTCTACCTATTTTTAATAATAACCTATTTATATAGTTGCCAGAATAATTTATTTAATTCTGACACTAAATTATTTTGCAGAAATTAAACCTAAACTAATTAGTTTATCTCAATCCTAGCTAAACAGTATATAAAAAAAAAATACATTGTTTTAATTCTAGAAGTTCTTTTTTATGGATCTGTTAGAAAGTTCATGTAATATTTTGCATGTAATATATATATATATATATATATATATATATATGTGTGTGTGTGTGTGTGTGTGTGTGTGTGTGTGTGTGTGTGTGTGTGTGTGTGTGTGTGTGTGTGTGTGTGTGTGTGTGTGTGCGTGTGTGTGTGTATGTATATATATATATATTAATTTATTAAATAAATTAAAAAAAAAAAAGATGTTATGCATGTAATATATATATATTAAATAATTTTTAAAAAATATATATATATAAAAACAAATTTAAATTAAAAAAAAAATTATTAACATGGAGGGGGAGGCCGAAGGGCTGAAGCCACTGTGTGGACACACAGTGGACAGCCCGCGGCCTCCACTGTGTGGACACACAGTGGTTAGCCCCACGGCTTCTACTATGTGGACACCCAGTGTCAGTCACTGCGACGTCCACTATGTGGACACATAGTGGTGCGGCGGCCTCCACTGTGTGGACAC
The DNA here is from genome assembly GCF_030272615.1 of Cryptomeria japonica. Lineage (NCBI taxonomy): Eukaryota > Viridiplantae > Streptophyta > Pinopsida > Cupressales > Cupressaceae > Cryptomeria > Cryptomeria japonica. Next base: position 217,563,727 of record NC_081405.1, on the reverse strand, counting down.
ACAGTGGCGCCACTTGGTACCTGTGCCTCTCCTCCCCTTTGCCGAGTTCGCCATGGCCACCGCATGTTAAATTCACCTTGCACAATCCAAAGAAAAGAAAAGAAAATAAAACCCTAGCCGGTTAGGGCTAGGGTAATATGAACAAAGTAATAAAGAATGAAAAAAAAATATATAAAAGGATTCTTTTTATATTAATAAAAGTAGGGTTTCCATAATGTGAGAGCACATTTAGGTTTATATATGTGTGTGTGTGTGTGTACATGAAAATATTATATATATATATATATATATATATATATATATATATATATATATATATATATATATATATATATATATATATATATAGTTTAAATAAATGAAAGGATAATTGTAGGATAAGTATTTTATTAAGTGGTCATAAATTATATATGCTTTTAATAAACATATGGGAAAATATATGTGTTTTGATAAACATAAGGGTATATTTTAAAATGGTGTTTAATATTTTATTATTCTTTTTATATTAATAAAAGTAGGGTTTCCATAATGTGAGAGCACATTTAGGTTTATATGTGTGTGTGTGTGTGTGTGTACATGAAAATATATATATATATATATATAGAGTTTAAATAAATGAAAGGATAATTGTAGGATAAGTATTTTATTAAGTGGTCATAAATTATATATGCTTTTAATAAACATATGGGAAAATATATGTGTTTTGATAAACATAAGGGTATATTTTAAAATGGTGTTTAATATTTTATTATTATTTTGTAGTTTATTCTGATATGGATTTTGGAGGTTAACCTTATAGGACGATTTTTTGTTATGAACTTAATTGGCCCTATGTCGATTTAGTGTTATCATATTTTAATTATTATTAAGATAAAATATAGACATTTATAAACTAGGGGCCTGGACTAATTTAATTAGTTCCTAAAAACAATTAACGGTTATTGGAGATTAATTTTTATCTACACCATTTAATTGACTAAATTAAATTATTGATTAAATATTGATGAGATAATAAATAATCATTTTAGTATTTCACATTTAAATTAAATATTATGTTTGCTTACCTGAGTTAGGGATTAGAGTTAACTCAAGCATAGTTAAAGACAAAACTTGATAGTGCGCCTCGTTTTAGCAACATATAATGTCACTAGGTTGTGATTTAAAAAAACATTTATCCCGCTCGTGCCCAAAAGTTTGGGCATGACATTTTGTTATTAGAGCAAGGTTTCCAACACTAGGAACCTTTCTCCATTGCGTTTTGCTTTAATTGATTTTATTATATTGATTTTCTATGATATTTAAATTTAATTAAATAAATATTTTTCAAAACAAAATTAGTTATTTAATTTATTTTATTTTATTTTCCTCTTAGGATGCCTCCGACTACGCGACAAGCTCACAAGCATGGAAGGGGTCCTAGGTGTGAACACATAGCATGTGAAGAGGTAGATAGGGAGGAATCGGTTCTGGAAGTGAAACCCAGAGGCTCCTCCCGAACAGCCTGTTGACCCAAACCGAAACATCTTAGAAGCACTCCAGAGGCTGATTGGTATAGTCCAAGATATGTTCCCAGTCGGGGATCATCATGTTGAAAATCAGAACTTAGGGAGTCATAGATCGGCAGATAGGGAACGAAGCAGGAGTCCACCTCCTATTCCCGTAGAGAGTCAAGGTGGGAATGAGCCAGAGTCTGTGCACCTACTAGGACCACCTCTAGTGGCAGAGCCAGTGTATTATGAGAGAGCATGTTGGGAGTCAGGGGATCTTATCAGGGAGGTTATGCGCCTCCAACCACCATCTTTTGGGGGATCTACCGACGGGGTAGAAGCTGAGGCTTGGCTATTGAGCCTTGATAGGTGCTTTGCATTGCGCTCTTACAAGAGAAATCTAAAGGCACGTGTAGCAGTCCACCTATTGAGAGGGACGACCTCCACATGGTGGAGACAAGAGGAATACAAGTGTGGTTTAGTTGTTTATACTCTCACATGGGAGATTTTTACAGAGAGGTTCAAGGAGAGGTACTTGTCAAAGCATTATAGATAGCGTAGGATAGATGAGTTTCATAACCTCCAGCAAAAGGGTCTCTCAGTGACCCAGTACAAGAGCAAATTCTTTGAGCTCTTGCCCTACATGGACTACCAAAAAGATGAGAAGCTTCTCATCAACCGTTTCATCAGAAGGCTGAATGTCGGTATAGCAGGACCAGTGAGGATGTCCACTCTAGGGAGCCTTCGGGTTGCCATGGAGAAGGCACTGATAGCATAGGATATTCAGGTTAGGCCATAGGATACTAGGGATTGGTTCTAGGACCGAAACCCTACACCCCAGACATACGGATTTTAGAAACCCCATTGAAAGGGAAATAACAGAAACTCACAGGGGTTCTCCAAACCCCCTCCTCTGCAACAGTCACAACAGAACCAGAGGCAAAAGCCTCCACAGTATCAGTAAGGCACAAAGCCCAAGCAGTGGCAGTCTCAGGGTTAGAGGCAAGATCAACAATCTCAAGTTCCTTACACACCTCTGGTGAGGACTCAATAGTCCTCCAGGGGTGGGTACAGTGGTTCTAGCAGGACAGGGGGACAATCTTTTTCTAGGCCTCAGGGCATCCAGTTTCAGGCACGCGGTGCTTGCTTTACATGTGGAGCCATGGGGCATATGGCGAGGAATTGTCCTCAGGGTCAAATGGCAGGGAATTAGTGGATGGCCGCATCAGAGCCTACAGTTGGAGATATGGGCAAGTCCCATAGAGTCTTTGCAGTAGTTGACAACCGCCAGGCCACAATCATTGAGGCTACAGGTATGATCAGAGGTAACAGTGTATCTATATTATTTGATTCAGGAGCTACTAACTCCTTTATATCTCCATTGGTTGTGGAGTGTTGCAGGCTAGTGGTAGCTAGATAGGGTGTTAGTTGGGAAGTGGAGTTAGCTTCAGGGGCTAGAGTGTCAGTGGAATCAGAGGTTAGGGCATGTCAGCTTCAGATTGGCAATACCACCACCCTAGTAGACCTTAGAGTTACACCACTTGGATCATATGGCATCGTACTTGGCATGGATTGGCTTTATGCCCACAGAGCCAAGATGGATTGCTGCCTGAAAGTGATAGAGTGTGAGGATGATTAGGGTTTACCCATAGTAATCACAGGGATTTAGAGACCCATGTCTCTTCGTATGATTTCCGCAATGCATCTTAAGCAAAGCATGCGAAAGGGATGTCAGCTATTTTCTATCACTATCACTGATATAGGGGAAGAGGATGAAAAGGAAACATCGATTGACGACCATCCTATCCTTAAGGGATATTTAGATGTGTTTCCTTTAGAGCTACCGGGGATGCCGCATCGTAGAGAGATTGACTTTCATATAGACCTTGTACCAGGAGCTAAGCCAGTTTCAAGAGTACCTTATAAGATGACCACAAATGAGCTTAATGAGCTCAAGATGTAGCTTGAGGAACTCCTAGAGAAGGGTCACATTCGTCCTAGCGTATCCCCTTGGGGTGCACTAGTCATCTTCGTGAAGAAGAAGGACGGATCTCTCCGATTATGAATGGATTATCATCAGTTGAACAAAGTAACCATCAAGAACCGATATCCTTTGCCCAGAATTGATGATTTATTTGACCAACTTCAGGGTGCCAAAGTATTTTCCAAAATTGATCTGAAGTCAGGATACCATCAGTTGAGGATAGTGGAAAGTGATATCCACAAGACTGCATTTTGCACTAGATATGGCCACTACGAGTTCACCGTGGTTCCATTTGGTCTTACTAATGCTCTAGTTGTTTTCATGAGCCTCATGAATGGGGTATTCCGCACATTTCTGGACCACTTTGTGATCGTGTTCCTCAATGATATACTGATACATTCTCAGAATGAGAAGGAGCATGAGGAGCACCTAAAACAGGTATTGCAGTGTTTGTGAGACAATCAGTTGTATGGTAGTTTGACAAAGTGTGCCTTCTTTCGATCAGAGGTCAAGTACCTTGGGCATGTTATTTCTAGTGATGGGATCTCAGTTGACCCATCAAAGATCAGAGCTATTATGGATTGGCTAGCACCAACTAGTGTGACAAAGGTCAGGAGCTTCATGGGCTTAGCAGGTTATTATCGACGCTTTGTTGAGGGATTCTCTAGAGTTGCACATCCTATTACTTCTCTTCAGCGTAAAGGGAAGAAATTTGAGTGGATAGGGAAGTGTGAGAGGGCCTTTCAGGAACTCAAAAAGGCACTTAATAGCGCACCTATCCTTGTAGTACTAGATCCCTCAGCTAACTTCATGGTTTGCATAGATGGTTCCCTAGAGGGTTTAGGAGTAGTTCTTATGCAGGATGGTAGGGCTATAGCTTTTGAGTCTAGGAAACTTAAAACTCATGAGCTTAACTACCCTACTCATGACCTTGAGCTTGCAGCAGTAGTGCATGCACTTGTGAGGTGGAGACACTTCCTTTTGGGTCATCATGTTGAGCTTCATTCAGACCATCAGAGTCTTCAGTACATATTCACTCAGCCGAACCTTAATGCACGATAGAGGAGATGGATGGAGTTCTTGTGCGAGTATGATTTTGACATTCACTACATCAAAGAGAAAGAAAACGTAGTTGCAGATGCTTTGAGTAGGAGACGTCATGAGGTATACACCATATCTATGGGCACAGATTTGAGAGACCGTATACTGCAGCAGTTGCCAGAGGATGGGTGGTATTCAGAGGTTTGTCCGGTGATACGATCTCAGGATACTCTGGAAGGGAAATATGTGGATTATACTTTGGAGTCCAATGGACTATTACACCATAGAGGGCACATCTATGTACCTTCTTCCGGGAGATTGCATGAGTTCATTGTCACGGAGGCTCATAGAGCTCCTTATGCAGCACATCCCAGAGTTAAGAAGATGCATGCTGACTTGAGATAGTTATATCATTGGCCAGGAATACGATAGCTCATTGCTGAGTTAGTAGCTCGATGCCTCGAGTGTCAGAGAGTCAAGGCGGAGCACTACCATCTAGGTGGGTTGCTCCAGTCTCATGCTATACTAGAGTGGAAGTGGGATACTATATCCATGGATTTCATCATTGGTCTTCCTATGTCATCTCATCGCCATGATGCCATCTTGGTGATAGTTGACAAGTTGACCAAAGTGGCCCACTTTTCACCAGTTCAGACTACCTTCACAGCACCAGCGGTAGCACAGGTGTTCTTGTGAGACATTGTCAGACTTCATGGCGTTCCACGCAAGATTATTTCTGATAGGGATTCCCTCTTCACTTCTTCCTTTTGGAAGGCATTACAGGTTTCTATGGGCACAAAGCTCAACTTCAGTACAACATATCATCCAGAAATGGATGGTCAGATAGAGAGGGTTAACCAGGTGTTAGAGGATATGCTTTGCATGTACGTCATGGATCATTAGACCAGATGGGAAGAGTACCTTCCCTTAGTGGAGTTTACCTATAACAATGGGCATCACACTTCATTGGGGATGCCACCCTATCGGGCATTATACGACAGGCCTTGAAGGACACCGTTGAGTTGGGACCGCATAGAGGACAGAGTTGCTATTGGTCCTGAGATAGTTCGGGATATGGAACAACAGGTGGATTTGATTAGGCAGCGTCTTAGAGAGGCACAAGATAGACAGAAGAAATATGTAGATGCGAAGAGGATAGATCGTAGCTACTTGGTTGGAGATGGGGTTTTCTTGAGAGTGCGACCGCATAAGAGTCCAATCCGTTACGGAAAGGGTTCTAAGCTCACACCTCGCTTTGTAGGACCATTTGAGATCCTTGAGAGGATAGGACCAGTTGCCTACCATTTAGCATTGCCACCTAGCCTGTCACGCATCCACGATGTGTTTCATGTATCAGTTTTGAGGAAGTATATCTATGATGAGTCTCATATTTTAGATTGGGATGCCTTGCAGGTGGAGTCGGACGGGAAGCTAGCTTTGGAGCCCATTTGCATTTTGGCATGCTGAACGCTAGCCCTTCGAGGTCAAGAGCTGGACCAGGTTACGGTCCAGTGGGATTGCTATGATGAGGTTATGACTTCATTGGAGGATGCAACACGTATGAGATCTGAGTACCCCCATCTTTTTGATGAACTCCAAGAGAAAGCTCATGCCCAGAGGGGGAGGGTGTGAGGCCCTACCCCAACCCAGTCTAGCATTTTAGTGATTTTTATGTTGAGACTATTATGGATGCTTTATTTTTATGCATTATGGGTTTAGAACATATATGATTCCATGATTTGGATAGCCTTGCTATATGTTGATGCTTCTTTTATATGCTTTATGATATAGAACTCTATATGATTCTAGAATAGGATGAATTTGAGATGATATATGTCATTATTGGATTTGCAGGACTTTACTATGATGATAGAAATAGGATGCATGTTTTATGTGTGGATCAAAATTATGAGAATTATGATAATTGCTTATGTGGATTTATTTGGATATAAGATGTATTGATTTGTTTAAGTGTATATTGTATGCAGAGTGTTTGATGTGTATTCTTATTCAAGTGTTTTATATTATATTTGGTTATTTTAAATTACTAATTTATAATTCAAATGCATAGGAAAATTATCCATGTGACCATGGAAATATTATGGAGAACCAAACCTAGACCTATGTACATTTGTAAAACCAGGGTTTGTCTATTTGGAGAGACAACACCCCGTCTGTATAGTATTTTATTTGTAAAAGTGGATGCTGCATGTGTCTTAGATTGAATTTATTTATTTGTGTAAATCCAACAAGAGACAAGATTTCATGTATAATTTTGTAAAAGTATTTTTATTGTGTCACTTGACACGTGTTGATTTATGTTTTGGTTTTTTTAAATTGTCTCTTGGAGGGAGTTGTTTAACCATAGCTTTTTCAATTAATTTAACAGGATTCCATAATTACCTTGGGAAGAGAATCTTTGGGGTGGTCAACTTAAGTTTTACCCGAAAATTAACTTCAGAGGGGTTTAAAAGGGGTTAAATGGACACCTAGGGGTAGTTTAAGAGTGTTTCCTAAAGCCCATAAGGTATACCTAAGGGTTAGGAGTAATTTTAGGCATGTTTCAACTCCCATGTGACCATTTAGACACTCTAAAAAGTGGGTTTCCTAGGTTCAGCGAAAATTAAAAATTAGAAGGCATCACCTAAGTTGTTAACTTTCCTTTTTGATGAGAGATCCTTTTGGATCTTTTTCTGACTTTTCCTTTTTCAATTTTAGAAACCTATGAGAACTCTCACTGAGGCCTTTTTAGGCAAGAATGTGAGATTTTGCGGGTAATCACCCACTCTCCATTTTTGGAGACAAGGAATTTTTAAAGAAAAGATAGATTTGGTTTTAGGAAATTGGCTAAGGGTAGAGAAGCAAGGAATTGTGGAATTGGGCAGCTCATCCTCAACTAATCTAGCATACCTTAGGGCAGTTTCAAGGTTGGTTAAATTTCTCTTGTATTGGTTTATATTGCATGTTATGTTGAAAGGAATTGCTTGTATGGAAAAAGCTTGTTTCTTGTATTTTCCCCTATGAAAATTTATTATGTGTTCTACATTTTACTCTTGTATATTTTTTGTGTTTTGGGAGTAACCAAGACCTCCTACTCTTGGGAGAGAGGATGGTCTTGTGGCTGGTAGAAGTTTGACAGCCCTCGAGTGAGAGGCTCTCGTTAAGAGAGTGATCTCAAGGGATTCCTATGTAACCCTTGTTGCATGGCTTGTTTATGCATTTGGGGGTCATAAGGAGGGAAATAAGGCATGAATGCCTTGGGGGGCATAAGGTTGTGGGGTTTATACTTATGATGTATCATTATTTGCCATGAGGTGGCCTTGAGTTTTACTATACTTGCAGTCTCCTCAGGGTATTTGGTCCACTACCACCTGTGTAAAGACATCACATTGTGTGGTGTAGTGTAGCCTTGGTTGGGAATATGTTTGTGATTGTTTCGCCTTCTTTGTTGTGTTGCATGTGTGTTACCTATCTAGGGATTGGTTCTCCAAGCTCGGGCATGACTACTAGTTAGCCTAGGTTGGGAGGTGAGCACTCCATGGTCATAGCTTTTGATTTATTGCAGGTTGTTGGAAGAAAAGAATAGGACAGATAGATGTGGCTAGAGTTATTTGTTGCAGAAAAATATTTGTAAATGTAATTATTATTCTTTGAAAGTCCTCTTTTATTTGAAATGAGAGACCTATTTGTAAAGTGACAATAAAGTCTTGGAAATATGTTTTAAAGATATGTAATATTTATTTATGCTATATTGCAGAAAAGAAATGAGTAACTCTGGTTTTACTTTTCTATATTTCTGAAAAATAACATTGGTTGTGTTTAGTATATTTTGAAAAGAAAGTAATTTATTTATTCCCTTTATGCATTTAAAACAAATTATTAGAAAAGAAATGAATTAAATTTGCATGCATGCAGTAGGTTGGAAATAAAACATTTAGATATATACATGGTAGTGCAAAAGTTAGTTATTTCAATCTGTCTTTTTATTTATTTGCAGAAAATAAAAATCTAAAAGTTAATATAGCCATCTCTAAAGAATTATTTTAATAAATTCTAGATTTATATAGTTGGTGTGTTTAAGTTCACTTAATTCTATTATTTACACTTGTAGTAGAAATTAAAATCTAAGGTTAAATGTCTACCTATTTTTAATAATAACCTATTTATATAGTTGTTGGAATAATTTATTTAATTCTGATAGTAAATTATTTGCAGAAATTAAACCTAAACTAATTAGATTATCCCAATCCTAGCTAAACAATATATAAAAAAAATAAAAATACATTGTTTTAATTCTGGAAGTTCTTTTTTATGGATCTGTTAGAAAGTTCATGTAATATTTTGCATGTAATATTATGCATGTAATATATATATATATATATATATATATATATATATATATATATATATATATATATATATATATATATATATATATATATAACATGCATAACATTTCTTTTTTTTTTAATATATATATATATATATTAATATATTAAATAATTTTTTTAAAATATATATATATATATATATAAAATTTAGATAAATTTTTTTTTATTAACATGGAGGGGGAGGCCGAAGGGCCGAAGCCACTGTGTGGACACAGAGTGGATGGTCCGTGACCTCCACTGTGTGGACACATAGTGGTGCCATGCCCGCCACTTTGTGGACACATAGTGGTGCGGCGGCCTCCACTGTGTGGACACACAGTTGCACTGCCCAGTACCTTCGCCTCTCCTCCCCTTTGCCAAGTTCACCATGGCCACTGCATGTTAAATTCGCCCTGCACAATCCAAAGAAAAGAAAATAAAACCCTAGCCGGTTAGGGCTAGGGTAATATGAATAAAGTAATAAAGAATGAAAAAAATATATAAAAGGATTCTTTTTATATTAAAAAAAGTAGGGTTTCCATAATGTGTGAGCACATTTAGGTTTATATATATATATGTATACACATGAAAATATAATATATATATTTTATAAATAGAGTTTAAATAAATGAAAGGATAATTGTAGGATAAGTATTTTATTAAATGGTCATAAATTATATATGCTTTTAATAAACATATGGGAAAATATATGTGTTTTGATAAACATAAGGGTATATTTTAAAATGGTGTTTAATATTTTATTATTATTTTGTAGTTTAATCTGATATGGATTTTGGAGGTTAACCTTATAGGACGATTTTCGTTATGAACTTAATTGGCCCTATGTCAATTTAGTGTTATCATATTTTAATTATTATTAAGATAAAATATAGACATTTATAAACTAGGGGCTAGGACTAATTTAATTAGTTCCTAAAAACAATTAATGGTTATTGGAGATTAATTTTTATCTACGCGATTTAACTGACTAAATTAATTTATTGATTAAATATTGATGAGATAATAAATAATCATTTTAGTATTCCGCATTTAAGTTAAATGTTATTTTCGCTTACCTGAGTTAGGGATTAGAGTTAACTCAAGCATAGTTAAAGACAAAACTTGATAGTGTGCCTTGTTTTAGCAACATATAATGTCACTAGGTTGTGATTTTTAAAAAAAGTTTATCCTGTTCGTGCCCAAAATTTTGGGTGTGACAAGAATCTCATGAGCCACAATGGTCCCATCTGAAGTTTCTTTACCAGGAACAAAACTCCCTTGCTCTATAAAAAAAAACCTTGGAATAGACTTAGCAAGTCTAATAGAGATAGCTTTCGTGAAGATCTTATACAAAGTATTACATAGGGCTATAGGACAAAAGTTGGCAAAGGATTTGGGGTTGGCCATCTTAGGAATAATGGTAATCAAACTAGTATTCAATTCCTTAAGAATAGCCCTATTCCTTTGAGATTCATCTAAAGCTAGGAGAACATGATTACCCACAAACTCCCAATATTTTTGATAAAATAGAGAAGTAAACCCATTCAGGCTTGGAGCCTTATCTGACCCCATGGAAAAAACAACCTCGTTCACCTCATCAATCATGGAAGGAGTCATGAGCATCTAGTTCTCATTTTCTGAAATAATGGAAGGAATAGCCTCAAGCAAATTATTATCTAATGCAACAGGTTCATCCGAGAGAAGATTTAAAAAACCTAATAGCCTTTACAACAATAGCATCCTCCTCTACCAAAAGAGTGTTGGAATTTGCATGAAGATTGCATTAATGATATGTTATGTTGTCATTGATGTCAATTAACCAGTAATGATATTGTTGATATTGATGTAATATTGTTACTATAACCGATAGGAAGAATTTGTGGAGTGAACCGATAATCGGTGTAAACCTTATCTATTGATGTAACCAGTAAACCCTACCTATTGTTTTTGATAAACCCTAACCAATTAAGTTTGGTGAATTGGTTATATTGGTTTATGATCTGATGATGAGCGGTAATGATTATGACAAATATGATTATTGTATCAAGACAATTCCAAGAGATTTTGGCGAGTTGTTGTAATGGTTTTTGTCTAGGGAATGAGCAAATTTATTATGTTTAATGCAAAGTGCATGATGAGTTACTAAGTTTGATGAAGCCGTGATCAAGGAGCAATCAAGGTTTTCTTGATTGATGTGCAGAGATTGCTATGTAATCCAATGGTCATACTTGAACCGATTTGCTTGTCATCTCTATGAGAATTAGGTTTTTGTTGTGTTACTGACCTGGTTGATTTGTTTATAAGGTCGATGAAGTTGTTTAGTTTAATGAGTTGTCAAAGAGTGAACACAAACCAGTTGAGTGTGTCGTTGCTGAACCAGATGATGTATCTACAGTTTGAGTAAAGGCAAATAGGAGCATGAAATGGATCTGATCAAGCAAGTGTAGTTCTATTAAGACATATCAACAAACTCCTATTATTTTCTAACAATTACAGTAGAATTAAAATCCCCTAATCGGGTAAGCTCTAACAAGCTTGGTGTTTTTCAAATCCTCTAACAAGGTGATCCATTAGATTGGATTTTCAAATCCTCTACCGAGGTTACTCCTTATAGGGTATTGCTTCTAACAAGGCATTTGTATTCAATCCCTTCATAGGGTGATTCCTAATAGGACCAGTTCTTAACATGACTTTTTGCAAAGTTTTAACAGGTTAGGCTCCTAACAGGGTGAACTTCAGAAGACTTCAGATAGTTATCCTATGAGTCTCATCTCACCGTGGTTTTTTCCTATTTTGGTTTCCACTTCAAAAATATTTGTGTCAAGTGGTGAATGTTTTTGTGGTTATGTTTTCATGGTTGATTTACTTAACTACTTAACTATTTTGATAAGTCATGATAACTGGAAGCATTGAGAAATGAAAAAGTTGTTTACTATTAATTTGTTGTAACAGTCAATCAGTTTATCTTATGAGTGTCTATCTTGACATAGGTATTACATTGTTAGTTCTAAGTTTACTTTGAGAGATTGATAATTAAGATTGGTGAAGTTTGTATCATTTTTTCTATCTACTGATTCACCCTCCCTCTCAGTAGTTGACCAGATACTTATTCTTTCATCATACCATCAATTGGTATCAGAGCATTATAAGTCCTCTAAGGTCTAAGCCTAACAAATTGAGGTAAAGATCTTGCAGATCATGATGAAGAAGGAAGGTCTGAAGTTTAATAGAGAGAACTATAGGATATGGAGTGACAGGATTAAAATTTATATCAAGAGTTTGGGAAGCCAGTATTGGAAACATGTCGATACTAAGTATGTTGCACCTATTGGGATGTTGACTGATGATCAGAAGAAAGAGAAACAAGAAAATCATCAAGTATTGGAATCTATTATCAGTTCTTTGTCTGATGCAGAGTATGTAGATGTTCATGGTCTTGAAACTGCATATGAGGTATGGAAAAAAATTGAAGAGATTTATAACGGTGATGAACAGGTTAAGATTGTTAAAGAAGAGAGTCTAAGAGGAAATTTTGATGACATGTAGATGGATGAAGGTGAGAATATCCAGCAATATGGTCAAATGATAAAATAGATAGTCGATGAAATTAAGAGTGCAGGAGGTAAAGTGGAAGATTCCACGTGATCAGTAAGGTATTGAGAACCCTGCTACCGGTCTACACTATCCGAGTTGCAGCTATACAGGAGTTGAAGTCCATTGACAAAACTAAGGTAACTCTTGACTCCATCATTGGTAAGCTTACTGCTTTTGAATTAAATGGTTATGATGGTAGTGTATAGAAATCTAAGTCTGCATTTATTGCTTCTGTTTCTAACCCATCTGTGAGGAAAAGTAGAGATGCCAATCACAATTATGAATCCAGATATAGTAGAGAAGCTGATGATGAAGACAGTTTAGTTGATCTTGAAGCAATGTTGGCCAAGCGGTTGCCTAGAGGTATAGGTAAATATAGAGGCAAATTACCTTTGAAATGTTTTGCATGCAACAAGATTGGACACATTTCTACTAACTATCCTAATGGTGATAATGAGAACAAAGGAGAGAAATTAAAGAAGTACAAGGGTAAAGGCAAAAGAGATTGTCTTATTGTTGTTGATGGTGGTATCGCTGATGAGGAATCTGATGGGGATGATAATGAAGACATTGTGTTTGTAGCTATTAAAGAAGAGATGTCAGACCAGAAGGCATTAGTATCCAGAATGGATAACTCTAATTATTGGATAATTGATAGTGGTTGTTCACACCACATGACTGATGATCAAAGCAAATTTATTTCTTTGAAGGAATTTGATGGTGGATTTGTAAGATTTGGTAATGACTCACCCTGCATGGTTAAAGGTAAGGGAACTATTTCTCTTAATGGAAAGAGCAGTGCATAAGATGTCTACTGGGTTGAAGGTCTAAAGCATAATCTTTTGAGTGTGGCACAACTCAATGATAGAGGATACACATTCGAGTTTAAAAATGGTATGTGCAAAATCTATGGCAATAAAGGTGAACTAATTCCAACCGGGAAGCAAACTAAAGGTAACTTGTTTCACCTTAATCCTAAAGTCATGAACTATTTAATTGCAAAGATAGATGATAGTTGTCTTTGGCATAGGTGATTTTGTCATATAAACTTTGATAACATTGTTAAAGTGAGTACTTCCAAGACAATGAGAGGTTTTCCTCAATTAGACAAACCAGTTAATGCTCTATTGAAAGAATGTCAGTTGGGAAAGATGACATCCTCAACTTTCAAGAGAAAATCCTTTTTCTACAGAACATTAGTTAGATTTGGTTCATATAGATCTTTGTGGACCAGTAAGAAGAAAAAGTATTCAAGGTGACAGATATTTTATGATCTTCACTAATGATTGCTCAAGGATGATGTGGGTCACATTCTTGAAGGATAAGACTGAAGCTTTTGGTAAGTTCAAGGCATTCAAGGCCTTAGCTGAGAAGGAGAGTGGTACAAAGATAAAGTGTCTGAGGATAGATCAGGGCGGTGAATTTACTTCTAAGGAATTCACTAGGTATTGTGAAGAAAATGCTATCAAATGACAACTTTCTGCCCCAAGGACACCACAACAGAATGGTATCACAGAGAGAAACAACCGGTCAGTTGTTGAAGCTACTAGGACGATGTTGATACAAGGAGGTGTGGCAAAAAATTTCTGGAGAGAAGCTATCAACACAACTGTCTACACTATGAACCAGACTTTGGTAAAGAGAGGTAAGGACAAGACTGCTTATGAATATTGGTATGGTAGATCACCTGATGTTAGTTATTTTAGAATATTTGGAAGCAAATGTTTTATTAAGAGAGGTGATTATATTAGCAAATTTGAGGCTAAAAGTCATGAAGGTATATTTCTTGGCTATTCCACCAAGACTAAAGCCTACAAGTGTTTTAACAACTAAACACAGAGAATTGTTGAGAGTGCTAATGTTCGAGTGGATGAAAATCCTGAAGTCTCAGAGGAAACCAATTTGGAGAAAAAGGATGAAGATCCTTGGATTTTTTTTTGGAACTAGAAACTGTGAAATCTGAAATCGACAAAGCAAATATTGATGTACCAGTTCAACCAGAACAAATATATTCAAAAGATGATGATGATAATGAATAAGTTGAACCTAAAGATAATGATCATGTTATTCCAAGATATGTGAGACTGAATCACAATCCTAAACAGATTATTGGGGATAAAGATACTGGAGTACTAACCAGAAGAAGAATCAAAGAGAATTCTTGTATGATCTCCACAATTGAACCAAGAACTGCTAAAGAAGCATTTGGTGATGATCATTGGGTTAAATCTATGGAGGAGGAATTAGATTAAATTGAGAAGAACAACACATGGATCCTAGTACCCCGACTAATAAACAAAAATGTGATAGGTACTAAGTGGGTATTCAGGAAGAAGTTGAATGAAGATGGTGTTGTAGTTGGCAACAAAGCTAGGTTGGTTTGCAAAGGTTATGCACAAGAGGAAGAAGAAGACTATGGTGAGACTTTTGCACCAGTGGCAAGACTAGAAGGTGTCAGAAGTTTACTTGCATTTGCAGCACACAATAAATTCAAGGTATACCAGATGGATGTTAAGTCAACATTTTTGAATGGGATACTAGAAGAAGAAGTATACATTGAGTAGCCAGATGGTTATGCTCTGACTGATAAGAAAGACATGGTATGCAGATTGCATAAAGTTTTATATGGATTAAAGAAGGCACCAAGAGCATGGTATGAAAGGCTTCATACACATCTGATGAAGATAGGCTTTCTGAGAACCAGTGATGATAGTAACATATATCTCAAATATGAAGGAGATAAAATACTAGTCAGCGAAGTATTTGTTGATCATATCATATTTGGAGGTAATGATGGCATGAGAAACAGTTTTGCAAATGAAATGAAAAATGAGTTTAAAATGTCTTTAGTGGGAGAAATAAAAAATTTCATAGGCTTGCAAATACAACAAATGAAGAATGGTATTTTCATCACACAGTCTAAGTATGCGGAAGAGGTCTTGAAGATATTTGGCATGAGTGACTGTAAACCAATTGGGACACCTATGGTTACAGGTTGTAAGTTGTCTAAGGAAGATGAGTCCAAATCTGTTGATGAGAAGGAATACAGGTCAATGACTGGGAAATTGCACTATGTTGTTCACAGTAGATCGAACATAGCTCATGCAGTTGGCATAGTTGCTAGATTCCAGAAGAATCCTAAGGAAACACATCTGATAGCAACCAAAAGAATTTTTAGATACTTGAAAGGTACTGTTGATTATTGGTTATGGTATCCATATGGAGGAAATTTTGACTTGAAGGTGTACACAGATGCAGATTGGGCAGGAAACGTTGATGACCGAAAAAGCACAACCGGTGGAGCATTTTTTCTTGGAGGAAGACTTGTTTCATGGAGTAGTAAGAAGCAAAGTTTTACTTCACAATCTAATAATGAAGATGAGTATGTTGAAGCTTACATGAATTGTACACAGGCTATATGGATGAGGCACATTTTGGAAGGTTTTAAGATGCATATTTAAGAACCTATAAAGATTTTATGTGATAATACAAGTACCATAAATATTTCCAAGAACCCTGTTTTGCACACATGAACCAAGCATATTGAATTGAAGTATCATTTCTTGAGGGAAAAAGTATAGAGTAAAGATGTGATCTTAGAGCATGTTTCTACCAAGGAACAACTTGCAGATATTTTTACTAAACCTATGCCTAAGACTACTTTTGAGCATCTTAGAAGTCAGCTAGGGGTTGTCCCTCTTCATGAAGTCAGTTAAGTATGATGTAGATTACATCAGTCTCGGAGCTACTTGTAGAATTTTACAGAAGGCTTGGTGTAGAATTTAGTTAAGTATGATGGTATTGATATTTGTATTGCCATCAATGCCAAAGGGGTAGATTGTTGGCATTTGCATGAAGATTGCATTAATGATATGTTATGTTGTCATTGATGTCAATTAACTGGTAATTATATTGTTGATATTGTTGTAATATTGTTACTGTAACTAGTAGGAAGAATTTGTGGAGTGAACTGGTAACCAGTGTAAACGTTATCTATTGATCTAATTGGTAAAACCTACTTGTTGTTTTTTATTAACCCTAACCGATTAAGTTTGGTGAATTGGTTATATTGGTTTATGATCTGATGATGAGTGGTAATGATTTTGACACGTATGATTATTGTATAAAGATAATTCTAAGAGATTTTGGCGAGTTGTTGTAACGGTTTTTATCTAGGGAATAAGCAAATGTATTGCATATAATACAAAGCGCATGATGAGTTACTAAGTTCAATGAAGCGGTGTTCAAGGAGTGATCAAGGTTTTCTTGATTGATGTGAAAAGATTTCTATGTAATCCAACGGTCATACTTGAACCGATTTTTTTGTAATCTTTATGAGAATTAGGTTTTTATTGTGTTACCAACTTGATTGATTTGTTTATAAGGTCGATGAAGTTGTTTAGTTTAATGAGTTGGCAAAGAGTGAGCACAAATAAGTTGAGAGTGTGGTTGTCGAACCAGATGATATATCTGCAGTTTGAGTAAAGGTAGATAGGAGCATGGAATGGATCTGATCAAACAAGTGTAGTGCTATTTAGATAGATCAGAAAACTCTTGTTGTTTTTCTAACAATTACAACAGAATTGAAATCCCCTAACCGGGTAAGCTCTAACAAGCTTGGTGTTTTTCAAATCCTCTAACAAGGTGGTCCATTAGATTGGATTTTCAAATCCTCTACTGAGGTTACTCCTTACAGGGTATTGCTTCTAACAAGGAAGTTGTAGTCAATCCCTTAACCAGGCGATTCCTAACAGGATCAATTGTTAACAAGACTTTTTGTAAAGCTTTAACAGGCTAGACTCCTAATAGGGAGAACTTTAGAAGAGCTTAGATAGTTATCTTTTGAGTCTCATCTCACCGTGGTTTTTACCTATTTTGGTTTCCATGTCAAAAATATTTGTGTCAAATGGTGAATGTTTTTGTGGTTATGTTTTAATGGTTGATTTACTTAACTACTTAACTATTTTGATAAGTCATGATAACCGGAAGCATTGAGAAATGAAGAAGTTGTTTACTATTAATTTGTTGTAATAGTCAACCGGTTTATCTTATGAGTTTTTATCTTGACAGAGGTATTACTTTGTTAGTTCTAAGTTTACTTTGAGAGATTGATTTTTAAGATTGGTGAAGTTTGTATTAGTTTTTCTATCTACTGATTCACCCCCCCTCTCAGTAGTTGATCGGATACTTATTCTTTCATCATACCATCAAAGAGATCCATTGACATCCTGAATACAAGATTCTTTGTTTTTCTGCCTCTTAAGTTTGGTAGAAGAGTGAAAAAATTTAGTATTCATATCCCCTTCAAAAAGTCAGAGATCCCTACATTTTTGTCTCCAGTAAATTTCCTCTCTAGCTAAGATTTCCTCAATCTGAGATCTAAGGGATTTGAGCTCATCATAAGATGTGGAATCCATGCCATTGCTCAAAACATACTCATTCAAATATTCAATTTCCATCTGTAATCTTCCTTTCTCAAAAAAAAAGTTTTTAAAATGGGAGATATTTAATTCTTTAATTTTTCCTTTTAAAAAGACTAATTTTTTTGTGAGCTGAAACATTCTAGTCCCTTCAAAAAAAGGAAAAAACAACCACCAATCCCTAAGCAATGGTACAAAAGTAGGACCCTAAAACTACACAGGCTCAAACTTGAAGGGGATCTTTTGTGGGGCTCTGTCTTCGAAGATGGAAAATAAAATTGGAAAATGATTAGACCCCACATTAGGAAAACCTAAAGAAAAAAATTCAAAAGAAGATTCTATCCAATTTTTTGAAACAAAAAAATGATCAAGCCTTTCAACAATCGAGAAAAACCTTTTCACATATTGGTCCAAGTAAAGGGACCATTCTGAGTCTTACAGTCAATTATACTCATGTTTTGAATAAAAGAAGCAAAGTCATCAATAATCTTACTATTAGGCAAAATCTCACCAGACTTATCCTCCAAATCCGAAATGGCATTAAAATCTCCACCAAATATTAGCAGACTATTATGGAGGGGAGAAGAAACACGAATCAATTCCTCCCAAAAATTTATTTTCTCCAAGATACCCATAGGGCCATATACATTAAAAAGCCAAAACTTAGTGTTTGAAGATATAATTTTAATCAAGGCTAACATCCAATTGCTAGAGGAAGCAACCAAAGACAATTCAAGAT
This sequence comes from Cryptomeria japonica, assembly GCF_030272615.1. Lineage (NCBI taxonomy): Eukaryota > Viridiplantae > Streptophyta > Pinopsida > Cupressales > Cupressaceae > Cryptomeria > Cryptomeria japonica. The sequence continues at coordinate 217,545,092 of NC_081405.1, read as the reverse complement.
TAAAATCATTCCAGAGAAAGGCAAGCCCCCTCGACGCTCCTTGAGAGGAGGAAGCACAAAATTTCCAAGTATTCCAAGTTGGAAATAATGATTCAGTAGAAGTCATACTTAACTTAGTTTCTTGCAACATGATAACATCACACTCCATTAAATTCAATTGGAATTTAATCAAGGGTCTTTAGTTAGGTGCATTTAATCCCCTAACATTCCAAGAAATAATTCTCATTGGCTTTGAGGGGAGACTAAGGCTCCCCTATTTCCTTTGTTATACTTTTGAGAGATCTTACCCTTAATAAATGTATTATGCAAACTCATCTTAATAGAAGTAGACCTAGTCAAAGGTGGACTAACAAATTTTTCCTTTTTATTCATGGTAGAAGTATTAATAGATGAGAGTAGAGTAGTCTGAATACCAACAAAAATCTCCTGCTGAGTCTTAAAATGCTTCGGCTTATGACTCCATTTTGAAGGAGAGGTGAAAGGAGATATTGAGGATAAAAGATTCTGAACAATTGGAAGCTTAGTCTCAGTAACCAAAGGCACCTCAGGGTTAGAAGGAGGCAAGTTTTATTTATCATCACCCATCTCCCATCAAGTCTTAAAAAGATTCGGCTTACGAACCCATTTTGAAGGAGAGGTGAAAGGAGATCTCGAGGATAAAGAAGTCTGAATAATTGAAAGCTTAGTTTCAGTAACGAAAGGCACTTCAGGATTAGAAGGAGGCATGTTTTGTTTATCATCACCCTTCTCATTTAACAATAGTTCAAAAGGATTACATGAAAGAGGGATTGACAAATCTTTGTTTAGAGGAGTCAAATCATTATCAATGGAATTAATCACTTTATCTATAGTGAGCAAATCCAAAACTATATTAGTCTTACTAACCAAATTTTGCACCTGCTCAATTAATTGCTCATCAAGAATAATCGCAAGCAACTTCAACCCAGGGTTGTCCAAAGGGGTATCACTAGGATGATCCTTAAAAGTACCATCTCCCATACCAAAGACATTTCCTTATCCAGTAGGTGGAGCATTAAAAGGTTCCACATAAGGCAAATCGACTTCAACTCTACCAGCATCCACAACATTTTTGATAGGAGAAGGAGAGAAGGGTTTATGACTTGGGAGAGTCACATAAGCATGACCATTCTATATAAGGATGTCCTGCATCTCACGCTAGGAAAGAGTTTTGAGATTCACCCCTCCCTTGGCCAAAGTCTTTTGTTCAACTGGTTGATCCCTAATGGGATTCTCAAGAAAAATGTTCTTGAAATTTGAAAATAATGGAGAATCCATAACTACAAATGCTTTCCCAAAACCATTGGAATCCTTAACAATGTCTTGATGCCAAATGCCATCAATAGATTTAATGTTACAAATCTTAATCAGATTATCATTTGGATTAACCAAAACACAAATTTTAACAAGAAAATTATCGTCCTCATAGATCGGATGAGAAAGAAGAAAGGAGACAAAAGAATGCCCTACCAATTTTAAAACATTAGATACCACAAACTCAAAAGGCAATTTAGGCAATTTAAACCACACTGGGATCCGTTTAGGGTTAGCCGAAGAGGGCACAAAAAAAGGCTTCCATGTTTCTACAAAAAGAAGGCTCTTCCCAATCTAGAAAAAAATGTTGTAAAGCCCTAGCTCTCGCATCAATAGAATAAAAAACAATAATGAAGGAGCTAGCAGACATTACTTGAAAATAAAGGATACCAATACATTTATTATGTAATTTACAATGTAGTTTTGAAAGATTAATAGTTTCGTATAACTTATTTTTTCATGCAATTTTGAAAGATTAATAGTATCATATTCATTCGAATAGAATAAGAAAGCTTGTGATACTATTAATCTTTCAAAACTGCATGAAAATAATAGTTTCATATGATTCTATTAGTATTTGAAAACAATAATCTTTCGAAACTACATTAATCTCTATTTATTATGTAATATACAATGTAGTTTTGAAAGATTAAATTTTTATAAAGATTAATTGCAAGTCAATGTAAATCACGAGCTTCTTAGCCAAAGGGTTCTCAACTATGTCAATTAACGGGATCAAAATCCATACCTTATTCCCCTCAATATTACTTGGCTCAGAAATAGAAGGCTTGTCATTCGTCAAAGGTTGAGGTACCTGCTTTGAACCTAGAGTACCCGAAATTTGTTGACCTGCCTATGAAGAAACCCTATCTCCTAAATCCACCCGCGCAGAATATGAATTAGACACATTTGACTTCCCAAGGTTTGAATTTTGCACCACATCCTTACATGCCCTAGGCCACATCTATTCGGAGCAGTGAGACGACTAATAAAATTGTTAGGCTGACCTCTATACCACGTATATCTCCTCTAATCACAAAAAAAGACTTGGAAGTACCTAGAAATCGACCGCATTCTATTCTACAAATGATGTGGTCGATGATCATGTTGTCCCAAAGCTACCATATCCACCCACAACCCATTATGGAAGACCCATTATAGGATATGGCCAACCTTTCCCGCAAAAGGATCCATAGGTGGAGGTGGATCCTCAAAAGTCGCATCCCCCTGTCGTTCTAACTGCTTATCTTCGAACATGCCAAAAATTTGCAGTCAAAAAATGAGTACACACAAATAAATAAAATATGTATTTAATTAGGCCAGGACAACTTTAGGTGTCTACAAGAACATGCAAAGTAACAATGCATACATTTATCCTACACTTACATCATTGTCATAATGATCTGAATATACCCTTAATTTCAATCATAAAAAATATGAAAATAAGGTAATAGTTATCACATGTATAGACATTCCAACCTATACTTTCCAATAATAAATTTTATTTACGTATATCAAATTATATTTTTCCATCCATTAAACTAAGAAAATTAATATGAAGTTTAGTAAACATTTAATGGTTTTTCTAACATGTTTTGTTATTTTCTTAATATCTTGAATACATATCATTAATTTTCTCTATGACAATTTCTAGAAAGCTAACAATAAGGACTACTCACCTATAAAATTTAGTTTCATGTGACTTTATTTGACTCCAAAAATTATGATGTGAAGTGTTGAAATTTAACTAGTAAAATTGATATATGTGGCTCAAGAGGGAAAGAAATAATCAAGGGTCACACATATACATGTCAAGAATTTCTCCAATGAGCATAATTTATGCTTGCATTAATTATTGAATCAATATGTCCCACTAATGGAACATCAACTCCAACTCAAAGTCACACATAAAGATTCAAGATCACATATTTAAAGATAATTGTCATACCTATAGCCTTTAATCCAAAATGTACAAGTTAGTTTCACATCAATCATAATCCATTACTAATATTTATTGTAGAAATCTCAATATTCCACTATAACTATATATTGACAATTTAAACATAAATATAGAGATTTCTTATTCATTCTTTATGAAAATTTATACAAATACTTTATGAAAAAATTATCATTCTATTTTATTTTGATATATGAATTTTCATCCACAAAGTCGATTTACTGAGGTGTATCCATTCTACCAAATTCACCCATCACATGATCCCAACGACGTCTTTTATGATGTTAGAGCCTTATTCTAAACAAGACTTGATCCTTAAAAGATTCATTAACAACCTTTCAAATTCACCAATAGACTAAAGATCCATTGCCACCATTCTAAATTTATTTTATATATATAAACAAAATTAAAATAATTTATTTCATTAATTTTTTTATTATTCATCCATTTACCTTAAACTTTTAGGAAGTTTAAGGATTATGTGTTATTTTTGACCCCAAAAGGTTATAAAGTGGTTCTTCACCTAGGTTCCATACAATTCTTGTGATCATTATAAAGTCACATTGACCAATCTTAAAGCGTAAGCTATCTACCTATCTTTTCAGTTCCCTTTCTAGAGATGTTGATTTAGATTTGAATGTCATTTTAAGGCAAATGATTTGCTTTCAACAGTAAACTCTTCCAACCATCAAAACTATATTATATGACTTTTGAGTTGTATTAATTAAAAGAAACTACATATTGTTGGGAATTTCCACAAAAAAGACAAATGGTGCAAAGACTTTCAAGTCAAAGGTTAAAGAGTACCAATCTACTATAGTTTTTCATGGAAAAAACTCCTTATATTAATCAATGTAAGAAATATTTAAACATTCTATTTTGGGGTTTCATCACATGCTTCCAATTTGTTTATGCCCCATTCATGCACTAGTTTTTAATTTGTCTTATCGAAAATTCTCAATTACTTTTAAATCAATATTTTAAAGTCATACAAGGACAACAAGCAATTTCAATGCCAAACAAGTCTTGAATCATCCTTGTCACTTCAACTATATGTACTTTAAGACCAAAAAAATTTCTCCAATATGATTTTACAAGGATATGAACTGATTCTATATTTTAAATTTATATTATTAAAGAGATTGTCTGTTTATAATGTCAAAATCCAACTTGTTATTGACATATTTATTTTGAGTATATTAATGGTACACTGAGATTGTCCTTCAGTAATGTTGAGAGCCAACTTGCTATTTAGAATTATAATATGTATTAGTATCTTTGATTTTTTTATAACAAGAGATCTGACTTTAGTCTATGTTTTTCTTCGTACTATATTTTTAGTAATTTATGTGTGTTATTTTTTGTTTTAGAGTGATTGTAAAAGAGTTATGAAATCATTATTTGATTATATAGTTTAGAATTTTTATTGAATAACTTATGTAATTAGTTGAAATTATATATCATTGAATAAAATTCAATTTTGATTATAATTTGACAAGATTGAATTTAAGTGTTACTCTTATATAAAAACTATTGACATGACATATAAAAATATAAAAGTGATTTTTGACTCCATCTAATTATATTTATAATAACATAATAGATATAAACATGTTTAAACTATAATCACTTTTAGTTCTTTAAATAATACAATGTGAACATGCATATAGAAATTTGACTTTGTAAGCATTTCCTTTACCCTTATTGAGGAGTACAAACTCATCTCATGTTGTTCTCAACACAATCATTGCCATTGTAATTTATATGTTTTTTTTCTCTTAACTCAAATATATAGCTGTAAAGGTTATATATACATAAGAAATTTAGAGTTTGTTATTAATAATTTATATGATTATTTGAAATTTTATGACATTGATTAATATTATTATTATTATAATTCAATAAAATTAAAAAGATAATATCTTATAAGAGAACCATCAATTTGAAATTCAAAGATATGAAAGTGATTATACATATTATATTTTGATGTAGGAGCATCATGTAGTGCCAATAAATCCTGCATCACCAAAAAAAATATTTTATTTATTTTATTTTTTCAGTCATTTTTTATTGCAAGTAGTTTTTGGACACCTAGTCTGGGCACTTTGAGAGGATATATATATATATATATATATATATATATATATATATATATATATATATATATATATATATATATATATATATATATATATTTGGATAGGGATTTATTCTAATGTAATCCTCTCGGTGAATTAAGGGGATCTAAGGATATTTAACTATTAATTTTTGTGTAACTTGGAAATATTTCAAGAAAATACCTTATAGGAAATTCCAAAATTACCAATGAAACATTTAAAAGAGATATACTTCAAATAGAAAACCTCCACTTGTTGTCTCATTGTGTCTTATCATCTTTGATCTTGTTGCAGATGTTGCTCCCAAATTGCACTGGTTGTAGCCTCCAAGATGACAAATGATGAATGGACTGATAACTGATTATTTGATAAAAGCTAAATGATTGTGCAAAACTATATATGCAACTATATGAAAGATTAAACTAAAATACCAAAGGCACACTGTAAATTGCTAAAATGCTTGATTGCTAAAACTCATGTGAATGCAAGATAACTCTTTGATGACTATTAGATTCAAAATACTTAGGAAATGCCCTTTTTATAGATTTTCATGAGCAAAATTCCCATGTGGTAGAGATCAATGGTTGAGATTAAATCTTGCAAGATTGATGGCTATGAAGAGATTGCTTGGGATGTGAGAGAAAAAGGAGGAAGATGTTCCTCCTACACATGCAGGATGGAAGAAAAGGTGGAAGGAGAAGCCAAGTGTCAGAAGTGTAGTACCCCTTCCTCGATCAGACTTTTTAGACTCATGTTTGACTTCAGTTGACTTTTTAGTGGATACATTATATTGTGATATTTTACTTAGACTTTATGCAATGTTGTGATATGCTTTAATTTGAGTTGCAGTGTATGTTTTTCATGCAGTATTTCCTTATTGATGTTTAAATGTGATTGTATTGGATTACTAACATGGACTGACATGTTTATATTATGCGTACGATGAACTGTATTCATGTTTCATGTTTGTAAGTGTATGGGGTGTGAGGAGATGATTTTCTTCACCAGTGTGTTTTTTGTGGATATATATATATGCACATGTGGTTCATTGATGCAGGGAATTGCAGGTACAAGTACTATGTAGGTACGGGGTATCGTCTCCACCTGCCTTCATAGGTCTGAGAGTACCTTATTGATCTAATGAAAGTGGAGGAGATAGTCGTAATACCTACATTTTACCCTAGTTGTGCTCAAAGTGAGCACCCTGTCATTCATCATTTTCCCTTTGTTTGGTGTGCGAGTTGTATGTTTACTTGAGTTATTTTAGTTGTGTTCTTTGTGTTTGTGAATTAACTATTAAATCTTAGAGTATTTAATTAGAAAATGTCTTTTATTTGTTTATTAAAATAAATGGAAAAAAATTATATGAGACCCCTCAGTATTATAAATGGTTAAGTTAATTTGTGCAATTCATTATATTAGGGAATTTGGTTTATTGTTTTTTTTTAATTGTGAAAATTAGCTATGTATATGCATTTTTGTAAAAAGGCTACATAGAATTGGAAAAGTAAAGCAATAAATATTTTTTTTCCCTCATTGACTTTGAAAATGGAAATATAAGATTCAATTAAAAAAATTGAGAAAATAATATTGTGGAGAGAAAAGATTTTTTTAAATTTACTTTATGGTGAATGAATTTGATTGGTTGAGAAAAATTTCTACCTAAAATAGTTTTAGGTTAAATTTTTTTCTTTATATAACCATATTCTTTCATGCAAATGGGAGGAGAAGTTTTGGAAGGAAAATTTGTGCATCATTGTTGAAGGAATTTGTCTAGTTGTAGGTGGAGCGCTTCTTTCAAACACATCCAGGATAGCTACTCAAGGTTGGAATTTGGTTTTATACCTCTGGTTTGAAAATTATTTGTTTTGATAAATTCCCTGTGTGTGGGTGTTTTCTTTCTCTATTTAAAAACTCCATTTTTTGTTAAAAAGGAAAGGAGTGTTTAAATTTGGGCATTGAACCCTTTTGTGTGTGGTTTCAAATCAATTTCTTGTTTGTGGGAAAAATAATTGATTTAATAAACCGGTTTGTGAGTTGTTCTTGTGTGAAAAGATTTAATTTCAAAATTTATTGGAAAACATTCATTTAGTTTTTGAAATGAGAAATTAGTATGATTTTATATCAAATTTAGTTATTCCCCAAATCTATTTTCTTGTTTGTGAAAAGAATTGGTTTCAGAAAATTTTTGTGTATCTTTCCTTTGTGTTGAAAACTAGAAAAAAATTCATATTTAAATATTTCTATTTGGAGTTTAAATGTAGAATTAGTTTGCCCATTTTTATTTTAGTGTTTAAAATTGGTTGAACTTACCCTTGTGTGGGGTTATGCTGGAGAAATTTGCCCAGGTTTGGCTTTGTAGCTTGTTGTTAAAAATAAATAAATAGTTCTAATGTGTTTTCTAGAACTGTATGTTTTGTTTTTAAAAAAGAAAGGGATTTGTTCTTTTTTCTCATAAACTTTATAAGCTTATGTTTATTGTTTAAAAAAAAAAAAATGGATTTTTTGATGAATAGGCCTTCTTTATTAGATAATAATATTAAAGTACATATTCACAAAAAGGGTCGAGGATGAGAGTCACACAGAAAGAAGTTGGAGTCAAAAGACAAATCTATCCATCAAAAAACTTCCTCAAGTAGCCAAAGAAGTGGCAGCCGAGGGGGGAGGATCTAAATCATCTTTCTTGTCCCGTACATCAGCGAGGTTAAGAGTCAGGTCCAGTACAGACCATCCATCTTCTAGGTCTTTTTCTTCTTCTCCTTCCTCCCACTTGGGAGGTGAAATAGCCAGAGCGAGGCGAGGAAACTTGGAGGTGGTGGTAGCAGGCCACCTAGAGCCATCATCGACAATAAGAGCCAAAGTAATAGGAGTAGCAGAAGGCCACCCCGAGGCAGACCCATGACGCAGAGGAGAAGACAAGTGACACCTCCATACATCGTCTCTCCCACTAGAGGAGTGACGAGGAGCCTGGGACCACAGGGTTTTAGAGTGTTAGACAAAGGAACTTTGGCCATGACAACAACCACGAGGTGAAGTGTGATCAATAGAAATAGAATCCGATGACACTCTGGCAACTACACAAGGGGAATTTCCCTAATGCTGAAGGGGCTCCTATAAGTGGGCCACCTCAAGAGCCACTTTATTTGCTTGTACCTAAATCTACATTAATACATTATTACAAATGCAAACTTTAGCATAAATCAAGACATTAATATCCAAAGAGCTGTGAGTAAAAGGAACAAATTTTTTGTCTTTCCAAAGAGTAAATAGGATCTCCATTCTAAAAGCATGCCATATATGGGAAAACTTGAAGGGTATTCTAAGAGAATCTCCCAGAAGAGCCATATGCCAAGAAAAGGGCTCAGGCTAAAAATATCAAAATAAATAATGGATCCAACTCCAATATTGTTGAGCTCTTCTATAGAACGAAAAATGTGCATAAAAGTTTTTGGGTGACCACAAAAAGGACACTGGGGATCAGGAACCCTTAAATGCTTAAGTTTGGAACCCAAAGGCAACCCTTGAAAAAGAACACACCAAGCAAAGTGTGCAATCTTGGGTTCAGTGGTGGCAAACTAGACAACAAGAAACCTGAGTCTCCAAGATTTCTAAGAAGACTACAAATGCCACCGCTGGTTAAGAATATGGACCATAGGCAAATAGGGTACCAACCATAGATAAACCATTTTGGGTTTGTAGTTGGTGAAAGGAGTCCAAGGATACCACTTTCAATCCTTCCACCAAGGTTTGACAGACTGAATGCCAAGCTTATGTAACAAATGTGAGGGTAAGGCCTAAACCAGAAGGTCACAAGTCTTTCAATTTGGTGGAGATAGACGAAACTAGACCTAGAGGTCATCCCATGACTAGAGACTCATAGAAACTCTGGAAAACAAGTCCTTAGGTGTTACAAGTTGCGTTTGTGAAAATGAAAAGCACTAACACCTTGGATTTTGGCCAGCGGTAACCCTTGCACCTAAAAAAGAGGTGACCAATAGAGTTTGTGTTGATTCATGGAGATCCCATCATGAAAACCATCACCCGCCCACCAAAGCCAAGGGTTAATAGCTTCCCAAGAACGCTAGATGCTTTTAACAACAAAAATACCTTGGATATGAACTGGGTCTTTCATAATGAGAAGGGTTTGAAAACCAATTCCCTTCCAAGCTGACCTATTAGTAGGAAACCCTGAAGAAATGAAATGTCAAAGAAGGATTTTCCAAGCCTCGTCACCAGATACGACTCTATTGATCCATATAGCACATAAAGCAAGCCCTTGTTTCTAGGTAGAAATAAGGTCGAGCCCCCAGACTCCTTGGGAAGGCAACAATACTCCCAAGTGACTCTGTGAAAACCTTGATGGTTCGAAGCAAAGGCCCAAAGAAAATCCTGTAGAAGTCTTTCTAGCTTCATGTAAGAGGCCTTAGAAGGAGCCCAACCTGAAGAGTAATAGAAATGAGTGGCAGCCAAAACCTTTGAACAAATTGAAATTTATTAGCTAGGGAGAGAGGCTTGGTTATCCATTAGGCTAATTTTTTCTCAATCCTAGCTAAAACAACATTCCAAAGATCCATAGGCAAAGATTGAAAGGCAAAAGGAATGCCCAAAAAGAAAAAAAAATTGCCATGATGAAGCCATTTCCAGTCATATTGAAGAATCCAAGGTGGGGCGGAAAGAAAAGACTACCTATAACATTGCATATTGTGCCATTCAATGGCCGAGCCTGAAGCCAAGAAAAAAGTGTCTAGACATTGAAGAACAGCTTGAACATTATCTTCTTTCTCAATGAGAGTGAGAAAGGAGTCATCCACAAAATGGCCACTGACAAGTTGAGAAGGTGACTTAGGTAGGGAGATTCCACGGACACGCCCAACAGAGATGATGTTAGCAAGTACCCAAAACCCTCTACCACAAGAACATATAAAGCAAGGGCCAGAGGACAACCCTGGTGAATGGATCTAAAAAGACCAAAGGCCTCAGACTGATGGCCATTGATGGTAATGCAGGTCGAGGGATCTCTGAATAACATTTGGATAGACTGAATGAATCTAGGGCTGAAGCCAAGAGCTTTAAGCATAGCCAAAATAAATGGCCACTCAATGTGATCATAAACTTTAGCAAACCCAATCTTAAGGAAGATTGCCCGCTGTTTGGAGCATTGGGCCTAGTCCATCCCTTCCCAAACAACAATAATATTATCCAAAATAAACTTGGACTTGATAAATATAGTCTACTCCAGACGAACAATCAAGGGTAGGATATGACGAATCTTGAGAGCCAAGGCTTTGGCAATGATCTTATACGAGACATTGAGCAAGGTAATAAGCTCCCAATTGCAAATGTCCTCTAGATCCCCAGCCTTAGGGATAAATTTGATGTTACTCCGGTGAAGCATCTTTCCCAGGGACTAGGAGTGAAAATATTCAAGGTATACCTTATGTAGGTCAGGACCAACACAAAGCCAAAGGGCTTTGTAGAACTCGCAAGGGAAACCATCACACCAAGGGGCTTTATCATCCGCCATAGAAAAAATGACTTCCTTGAGATTATCAATGGTTAGTAAGAGATCACAAAAGGTCTATTGAGACTTGGAAAGCCTTTTGGGAACAAAAACTAAGCAATCTTGCAAATCTTAGGCCCCGGCCAGAGAGTTTCCCTGTGCTATGAATACCTTCTCATAATGATGGACAAAAGCTTGCAGAATATCAAGCAACTCGGTGAGAACAACATGCCCCTCTTTGATTTTCTTAATCCCTACAGAGGTATGATGGGCGCGCAAAGCCAAGAAAAATTCTTTGGAGGCCCTGTCACCCATCTTGAGCCAATGTAACTTGGCTTTGATTTGAGCTCCTCTGACAGAGTAATTATCTACAACTTGTTTCTAATGACGGAGCTGACCTAATCAAAGTTGCAGGTTAGAATCAAAAGGATTTGAGGCCAGAGCTTCTATGGCAACACATAGATCTTTGGTGGTCACATCATATGAGCATCTGCAGTACATGGAAAGTTGTCTACCATAAATGCGCATTAACCTCACAAAGTGGGTAATGGCATCATTCCACCACGCAATCCAACTAGTGTGATGATGAGGTGTTGGTTCCAAATTCCAAACCCTTTGAATGTGGGACATCGTGGCCTGATGATGTAGGAGAGATGTGTTGAGGTAAAATTGCATCTTGGAAGGATGTGACCTAGCTAGTTTCCATTCAATGCTAAACTTTATGGGGAAGTGATAAGATAACATCACATCAACGAGAGGAGTGACAAGCAGATCTTGATCTTTAGAAAAAGAAAAAAAAGATTGCACAATTATCATAGCACGATCAAGCCTTTTAAATATTATGTCTGAGCCAGCTCTGAAATTAGGCCAAGTGTGCCAGACCCCACCTAGGTGGTGGTGATTGGTGTTGGGATCGAAAATACCCAACTTATTACACATATAGTACCAAGCTTCCCTCTCACCAGTTGTCCATTGAAAAGGCAAAATTCTAGCTTTATATTATTTTTTGTTTTAATGTGATTGTAAAATAGTTATGAAATCATTATTTGACTATATAATTTAGAATTTTTATTGAATAACTTATGTAATTAATTGAAATTATATATCATTGAACAAAATTCAATTTTGATTATAATTTGACAAGATTGAATTTAGGTGTTATTATTATATAAAAACTATTGACATGACATATAAAAATATAAAAGTGATTTTAGACTCTATCTAATTATATTTATAATAACATAATAGATATAAACATGTTTAAACTATAGTCACTTTTAGTTCTTTAAATAATACAATGTGAACATGCATATAGAAATTTGACTTTGTAAGTGTTTCCTTTACCTTTAGTGACAAGGAGTACAAACTCGTCTCATGTTCATCTCAACACAATCATTACCACTTGTAATTTATATGTTTTTTTCTCTAACTCAAATATATAGATCTAAAGGTTATATGGGATAATTTATTTAAGTACATAAAGAAATTTAGAGTTTGTTATTAATAATTTATATAATTAGTTGGCATTTTATGACATTGAATATTATTATTATTATTATTTTATTATAATTCAATAAAATTAAGAAGATAATATCTTATAAGAGAACCATCAATTTGAAATTCAAAGATATGAAAGTGATTATGCATATTATATTTTTATGTGAGAGCATCAAGTAGTGCCAAGAAATCCTACATCACCAAAAAAAAAGATTTAATTTTTTTTTTAGTGATTTTTTATTGCAAGCAGTTTTTGGACACCTGGTCTGGACACTTTGAGAGGACATTTTTATATATATATATTTAATTTGGATAAGGATATTTATGATTCTAATGTAATCCTATGGGTGAATTAAGGGGATCTAAGGATATTTAACTATTAATTTTTGTGTAAGTTGGAAATATTTCAAGAAAATACCTGCAAGATTTTGTTAGTTTCACAATAATATAAACTTACAAGAAATTCCAAAATTACCAATGAAACATTTAAAAGAGATATACTTCAAATAGAAAACTTCCACTTGTTGTCTCATTGTGTCCTATCATCTTTGATCTTGTTGTAGATGTTGCTCTTCGATTGCACTGGTTGTAGCCTCGAAGATGACAAATGATGAATGGACTGATAAATGGTTGTTTGATAAAAGCTAAATGATTGTGCAAAACTATATATGCAACTATATGAAAGATTAAACTAAAATGCCAAAGGCACACTGTAAATTGCTAAAATGCTTGATTGCTAAAACTCACGTGAATGCAAGGTAACTCCTAGATGACTATTAGATTCAAAATGCTTAGTAAGTTCCCTTTTTATAGATTTCATGAGAAAAAATACCATGTGGCAGAGATCAACAGTTGAGATTAAATCTTGCAAGATTGATGGATATGAAGAGATTGATTGGTATGTGAGAGAAAAAGAAGGAAGATGTTTCTCCTAAACATGCAGGATGGAGGAAAAGGTGGAAGGAGAAGCCGAGTGTTAGAAGGCTCACCTTGACTGGAGTTGAAGACTTGAGAGAATATAGGATGGTTGGAGAAGATTTAGGGATGTTGAGATAAGTGAACTCAACTTCCTCCAAAGATGTAGGTATGTTAGAGAGAATATAGGGGAGTTGAAAATGTGTGTACGTACACATTATTTCATTTAGGAGATGGAAGTTGAAGATAAATATGACTATTTAATAATTTGAAATTAATAATTTTTTTAGCCACAAAATTGTGAGTTGGCAAGATATTGTGAGTTGGTAAGATAGAGTGATGTGGAGATGAGGTGAGTTGGAAAAGGAGATTAAATAGTTTTAGAATTATTTAATTAATGGAGACTTTAGAAGAATGCATAATGCATGATTAAATATTAAATATTTAATAAGATTGAATTAGAAGAATGACCAAATGAATTAAATTAATTAAAATTTTCAATTTAATTATGTAATAGAGGAATAAGCATTAAATAAATAATAAATATTTATTTAATTATTCATAGCCAATTTTGAGTGTATACAATTTTTATTTTGACCCAAAATTTGTAAATTGATGATTTGTAAAGTGAAATTAAAATGTCAAATCAAACAAAAAATGTGAAAACTAGAAACCCAACAATCAAGTTTTAAAAAATAGATGTTGGAATATTAAATTATTGTCAATCACAATATCTAATGTTCATGTGTAACAATACAATCAATTTGGGTGCAAGGTTTGTCACAAGTGACTATAGAAGGAGTTACAAAGTCCCAAAGTTACAACATTTAATGCAATTTGTTCTATTTTTTTTATATGCATGCTTGAGGAAATCCAACACTTCATTTAGAGTTGTTTGGCATATTTTATTTACATCCAAACACACAAAAATCCAATGCCTATGGGAAGGCAGAGAAAAATTCCTTCAAGAAGAGTCAAAGTTGAAGGATTAGGAAGAGGCTGTAGAAGAAGAATCCAATGCCTAGGCTAAGGTTTATAGAGGATTTTAAAATGTTTTTTTAGATGTTTTGTTGCTAATTTATGTAATAAATCTAATTTATAATATTAGAAAAAAAATTATAATTAAATTTTTAGTTCATCATGAAGGTTTTGGTTGCACATTATGTTGCTTTGAAAGTGTGTTGAAAACCCTAAAATTGTTTTAAATAACATTCCTTTTAAAGTTTCCTACACATTATTGTATGAGGGTTAATGAGGTGTTGTGGCTACTTGGACAGTTTGTTTGACAAGATCCTCCATCTTAGATCTACATCATATCTACACATGTCTTAACATAGTAGGTTTATGATTGCATTAGTTAGAGTATAAATTATTTTACTCAAAGATAAAATATGATAAGATATTTGAAAACATAATTTGTAGCAATAATGACATTCCTTTGGAATTTTATAAAAATGTCACACCTTTACTTTATGTTATCCTTATCGTTATCTTCAATTTATGTGATAATCATAATTTTGGCTTTGAAATGATATGCCAGTCTCAAATTTAGTTCACCAATTAATTGGATTTTAATATTGATATTTGATTTCTTGTAGATAACACATCAATCACCTCTCACTTGAATTTGAGGGTATTTGGTGGAGATTTGAACTTATAATAAAAAAATCGGTAGTTTAAAGAATTGACGAGTATCTTGCACTTCAAAGTTAGTTTTTGAGATTTTAATAATAAGATGAACTTAAGTAAATTGTAATTAGTCTTCAATTTCAGTTAAGTCTCAAAATAAGAAACTTTTTCATTGATGAGGTTTTCAAATAGCTTACGATTATAACTTTATTATCTGAATTATGATAATTAGATGAAGAAAAGCAATACATTTTACATCTCTTCATTCATTTTCAAGACTCATATATATATATTTTAACTTTTTAAGAAAAATAAAAAATAATTTAATATTGTTTGATAAAAAAATAAAACAAATAAAAAAAATTTGAAAAAACTATTTCAAATTTTAAAAAATAAAATTAAGGGATAATTGAATGAAGAAGTTCCACCATAGAAAATTTTGTTTAATAATAATATAAAGGTAGATATTATTTGTCCCACTATGCAAGGTTTTACTCCCCTACCTTCATCTCAACATAATCCTTTTACCCCCTCTAAAGTCCTAAAAAATAAAATTAATGAATGTTGTGACAACTACTAAAATATATAAAAATTGAAAAAGGAATTCATGTGTGAAAACAACATTACACGTTATTCATTGTTCTACTACACTAAAAAGATGGTGGGGCCTATTCAAAGACTTATTGTAATGCTTTCTTCCAATGAAAAATATATTTTAATGTACACATAAAAATACACATTAAAGGTGAAAAAGTTTTTTTAGACATATAAAAGATATAAATATTAAAGTTCTTTAGAATGTAAGGATAAACTTAGCACATAATACTACTATGCATTCAAATTCATTGGGTGATGTTATGGAATAGTCTTTGAAATTTTTAAGTTTTAATATCATATTAGTGGTAGGAGAAGTTTGGTAGGAGGATTTGAATCTAGGTCCCCTTCTTGCATATTCGTGTGTTTGCCTTTTCTTTTCAAAGTAAATCTTCTTCTCATCTCTTTCAAATTTTTTCATGCATGTCTTTTCTTTTCAAAGTAAATCTTCTTCTCATCTCTTTCAAATTTTTTCATGCATGCCTTTTCTTTTCAAAGTAAATCTTCTTCTCATCTCTTTCAAATTTTTTCATGTATGAATTTTTGTAATTTTCGAAAGAAATCTCTTTTATCTCTTTCAGTTTTTTGCATGTATGAATTTTTCAAAGGAAACCTTCTTTCGGTCTGCATGTAGGAAAGGAATTTGTTAGTAGATTTCTTTCAAAATATGCATATACAATCATAATATTATTTAATCTATTTTTTTAAAACCACCCTCCTTGAAACAATCAACTCTGTTATTAAGAATATAATCTCGCCTTGGGGGCTAAGCTAGTTTGGAAATTATATGATAAACCAAATTCCCTCTGGGCTAAGATCATGTTTGCTAAGTATTTTAATAATGGGGCAAGAGAGTGTGTTTTTTGTGCTTCGATTTTGCCCCATGGGTCGGCTATTCGGAACTTTTTGGTTAAATGTAGAAGTGCCTTGTTGCTCCATATTTCTTGGGTTGTGCATAATGGAAGTAAAGCTAGATTTTGGGACGATGCTTGGAATGGGTATTGTCCTTTGGACTCCATTAGGGATTGGACCCCTTTGAAGTCAATCCTTTCTATCAGATGGGGAATTTTACTGTCTGATTATTTTGATATTGTACAAAGTGGTCATGTGAAGATGGCTAAATGGAAGTCAATTGACTGTCTGAATGTTGACCTTAGTTTGAAAGTAGAATTTTGTAATGTCCTCAAAGATAGAGTTGTCATCTTGTCTGAGAAGGAAGATGAGCTTATTTGGACTAAGAGTATATCTAGTAAATACTCTGTGAAAGATGGATATAATTCCCTTATGTCAGCTAAGGACTTTTCTTCCTGTCCCTTTAAATTGTTCAGGCTTTCGGCTTGCCTTCCAAATGTTGGTGCATTTGCTTGGCTTGGTATACAAGACAGGGTTCTTACAGGGATGAGATTGGATAGGATGGGTTTGACTGTTGTTTTCCCTTGTGTTTTGTGTAATAAGAATTTAGAATCTTCCTCTCACCTGTTTCTTCACTATGATTTTTCTTTTGGATGTTGGCAATGGTTGTTTGAGAAACTAGGACTGTCCTTTGTTATTGGAAATGACCTTCTCTCCCACTTTAGAGCCTAGCCTATCTTGTTTTCCTCATCTTTTTATGGTTGTTTTTGGCTCATCTCTCCTTCGATTATCATTTGGAATATATGGTTAGAGAGAAATAGTAGGATTTTTAGAAAGCTATCAGCTTTGCTCTCTGACATTTTATTCAAGATTGAGGCTTCTTTCTCGGAGGTGGCTATGTCATACATTCACAATAATTTGAAGAATTTGACATCCTTCTCTCATTGGGATAGTAGGATTACAAGGACCTGGAAATCTCTCTCTACCATCCCTTCTCATGGGTTTGTCGCAAAAGGTCTTGTTACTATTAATAAGAGACTTACTACTAGGTGGGATCCTCCTCCTCTGGTTCATTTCAAGCTTCATTTTGATGGAGCTTCTAGGGGTAACCTGGGGTTGGCTGGGGTTGGTATGGCTATTTTTGACCATAATGCAGTATGCCCTTGGTTCCCAATCAAACAATTTTGTTGAATGCCAAGCTTTGTCCCTTGGGATTGATTTGGCTATCTATTTAGGGATTAAAAAACTATTAATTCAGGGGGATTCGATGGTCATTATTCAGAGTGTTTTGAGAAGTAAGAGCAATTGCTGGCATTTGAAGTACATAATAGATCATATTGTGGAGAAGTTGTCATTCTTTGATACATTCTCATTATCTCATTGTTTTAGAGAACTAAATAAGCTTGCAGATTTTTTGGCTAATATGGCAATTGACTCTGGTTCTCATCTTAAGAATGTGGAGGCAAGTGACATTCCTCAAGATATTCTTCTCGGGTTTTTTTATCTAATTTAAGGGTTTTAAGGTAACTATTTTGGGTTTATCTACTTCCATTATCTCTTGAGGTATTCATGTTATCCTTTACTCTGATCAGATTTTATTTGCACCACATGTGTAGATAGGAGGATGATAGACTTTATTATCTTTTTGTTTACATGTGGTGTGCTCTTAAAATTTTTCTTTTGGGCTAGATGATGATGTGTATATCCCATTAGGTATGGCTAGCAGGGAAATTGCAATTTTTGCTGAATGTTGTAAATCATTCTTAAGATTAATTTCAATAGTGTCGAGGTAAGGGATAAGATAATTCATTTAGATTTATTTGCTTCTATTATCTCTTGAGGTATTCATGTTATCCTTTACTCTAATAAGATTTTATTTGCACCACATGTGTAGATAGGAGGATGATAGGCTCTATTATGTTTTTGTTTACATATGGTGTGTTCTTACAATTTGTTTTTGGGCTAGATGATGGTGTGTATATCCCATGAGGTATGGTTAGTAGGTAAATTGCATTTGTTGCCAAATGTGCAAATCATTCTAAAGATAAATTTAAATACTATCGAGGTAATATGGGATATTCCTCAAGGTTATGTGGAAGGCAATGGGATGTCTTGTCTCTAGTCAAAAGGTTGTCTGCCATCCTTGATTGGCTAGGTTCATCCTCTTTTTCACTTTATGGATGACTCTGTATGTGCCTTTTATTTGATGTAGAAACCATATCTCTACTTTAAGTATCAGTCATTTATAATGCCATTTATAGGGTGAGGATGTGGCTATCCATGATATTTTCAAGGGTGGCGGCATGTGTGGGTTTTGAGAATTTTTTGTTTTTGGTCCTTCATAGGTTGTGGAATGCTTTTAACTCTTTAAATGTGAAGTATGTTCCTGGGCTATTATTACTTGTTAAAGTTTTGGTACTGCATCGCTGGCCGTCTTGTGTGAGTTTTCGGCCATGGCCGATCTGGTTTTATGCGATAATCATTGTTTGGGGGTGGCGTCCTCTCCTTCTGGATTTTCATTTATGGTTGTCAATTTCAGGGTTGTTAACCTGTGTGAAGTGTTTACATCAAGGAAGTTTGTAATGGATATTTTGCACTATTGTTCTCGTCATTATGGGAAGTTAAGGGCAGTTTTCTCGTTTATATTTCCATGTGTTATCTTGTTTTGTTATGAATTAAGCATCATTTTAAGTTTTTATGCTTCTATGGTTTTTATTGGAGTCCTTCCTCCTACAAATGTCGTCTTCTCTAACCACTGGGATATCAGAGGAAGAGAATATGGATAATTCTGTCAAGCTTGGTAAGGTCTTTAATTTGTTTTCTCCCGTGGTGGATTTTTTATTCCATAGACTTCTAGGGTGTGGATGGTTGGAAGTTTTCCCTCATATTTCTTATGTTGAGCTTCTATCTCGGTTTGTTACAATTTGTTATCATGTTTTACTCGATGATGATTTGGTCTGCCTCTTGGTTTCCACATTCATTTTTCCAACAGTATGTAATTGGGACTTGATTTCTTCTGCATTGGTTGATTATCATTTTGATGTGGGGTCTTTTTACTATGGTGGGTTTCTTTCTTGCCATGATCTCATGGTTAATGGTTGGTCTGGTCAATTATTGCATGAATTAAGAATGGGATTGATATGTGATTCCATGGAAGACACATGGGCTTCCATGGTTTTTCTGCTGTATTTGGCTCGTGATCAGTATGTAGATAAAGCTTGGGTTGTTTTTGAGGCCTTGCATTCATTGATCACTTTGGGATTTTTCTTCTCTGCTCCTGCTTGTTTGGCTTTTCCTCTAAGGGTTATTCCTCCTCCGGTCTTAGCTCATGATCCTCTGGAGGAGAGCACTAGCTCTTGGTTTTTGGATATCTAACTGGCTTTTGGAGTTGGTGGTAAGGTTTTTGTTGATTTAGGTTTGGAGGTTCTTTGGTTACTATTATGCTCGAGTGTTTCAATATGGTTTTGGTAGGAACTTCTATATTACTATTATCTCCTTGGTGGTCCTTCATGTAACCCTGATGGCATTTTTGTTCAGCCCTTCATTTGGTGGCAGTTTGGTTTTTTGTAAATGTCCTATGGGACCTTTGTATAATTAGAGATAGGGGGTTGGGTGATCTGACTAGACAATAACAAATGATGTAAGGGTAGTGCCTATTTTTTATTTTTTGAAGGCTACAACTAGAGGTTTTCTTGTGGGTTCTTTCCTGCCAGTATGCCTTTTTTTGAACCTGATGTAAACATTTATATGAGTAATATATAAGTTCAGTGGATTCTCCACTTTTATCAAAAAAAAAAGAAGATAACGTGAACAAATATTACTTTTGCCAAAGTGATTCAAAAATTAGAATACAGAACAAAACTAAAATATATTTATCTCTGTGAATATATATATATCTCAGTGTTTATTTATCTATGTGAAAATTTCCCTGGAATGTGAATATACATATATATATATATACATATATATATACATATATATATATATACATATATATATATATATGTATATATATATGTATATATATATGTATATATATATATATATATTTGTGTTTATTTATCTCTCTTTATATTTACCTCTATGAATATTTTTTTTTTCTCTATGTATATTTATCTCTCTGTGTATATTTACCTCTATGAATATTATTTTGTTCTCTGTGTATATTTATCTCTCTATGTATATTTATCTCTTTGTGTATAATTTTTTCGTAGGTAGAAAGTGGGGAGGGACAACAAAAAAAACTCCCCCTGCCCCACTCTCTTATGACCATTGCTTGTGCGGTGGTCCGCAGGGGAGTGGGGGAGGGGCCCACATTCCCAGCTAAACGAATTTTAATTTAATAGAATTAATTTATATTTTTGTTTAGTAACTTTATTTATATTTTGAGCTATTTTTAAAAATAAAAATTTTAGATAGATAAATTTTTTTATGTTGTCAATAATTAAAAGATAATTTTAATTTTTAAATTCTAAGTCATATTTATTATTAAAATTGAATAATGCAAAGAATTTAGATTAAGGAGGGGTTAAATAAATTGAATTTCTTAAGATAACATGTATATGTATACTTAAAAGTTTTAATTAATAGTCTTTTTATTGAAGAATTATCAAATGGAAACTTTAATTTGCAGATTTGGACTATCTGATCTGAATTATGGATTCAGATGACAACACCTAAGTGAGAACCTACGGTGTTGTGGATGAACAAGATAATATAGAATTGAAGCAAGCCAAAAAGTATTGTATTCAATTCAAAAATCCAACATATAGTAGTCCAAGGGATTCCAAGGGTCACCAACAACTCCTTGAGAATAAAAAAACCAACAGTCATATCAGGTTTATTTACATAATAAAATCTAAAACTATGTAATTTTTCAAAAAAAACTATATAAAATTTGTCCTAACTTTAACTAGGCATAACTTTCTGTAGAGGACTCGAAATTACAAGTCATTTAACTTGTTGGAAAGGTCTCTAAGAGTTGTAGGTGATATTTTAAAAAAGAACATGTCTAGCCATGTTCTTCCCCACTTTCAAGGGCTAAAAATGCCTCGAAGACCTTAAAAAATGCTCTTTACTAACATATAGAAAGAAACTAAGAAAATATATAATAATATTTTCAACTTTTTTTCTAATCATTATGCCCCCCTTGAAGAGAAATGGGATCGATTGCATCAATACTGAATGAAATGACGAAAATAGAGCTGAAGCTACTCCTTGGTAAACCACTTTCCTTGTTGAGTTATCTGCCCTTCTCAAACCACTTTGTATACATAAATCTGCTATTGTTTGAGTGTTTTCACCATGGTGTCCACAATATGATCACATTGGAATGGAGAAGCTGGACCTGGATTCAATTCTGTAGTGGAAATTGTTTCTGCAACATCTAATAGTGGAGGAAAATATGGCTTCAAGAGTTCCTTCTGAATATGCAGCCACACCTTGTCCTCGACTTGAAAAATTATGAGTGCGATACTCATCATGTCTCTCCTTATATTTCTTATCTGTATGCTCCAAGATTTCATCCTTTTTCTTTGCTAGAACCATGGGACTGCCACAGGGTATTGCACTTGGATGAATATATCCTTTCTCAATCAATTCTTGTATTTGCCTCTTAGTTTCATCATTTACTAATACTGATCTATGATAGACTGGTTCATTAGGCAATGGAGTTCCTGGTATCAAACCAATAGTGTGTGTTTCTTGGCAGTGTGTAGGTACCCCAGTTGACAACTTAAACAAATTCTCATATTTTATTAAAATTTGGTCTATTGATCTTTTCTACTATGTTGTGGTGTTTTTGATGTCACTAGAATTATATACAGACTTCCTTTCTTCTTCAAAATGAATCATTAATAATATGAATGTTCTTATTTTGACAACCATTCTCCTACCTTGCTTAGCACTAATCAAAGAGGTAGTGTATGCAGGGCTTACCTCTGGTATTCGGTATTTCTACTCACCTAATCTAATTGTCACACTGTGAGGTTTGGATTCATAGACACCATGGCGTTGGTACATATATGGTTGTCCCAACAAAACATCACAAACATGTAAAGGAGCCACATCACATATTACTTCATCTTTGAAAGGCTTTATAGAGTAGGAAATGTGACACTGCTGGTGCACTTGGATATCTCTTCCTTGACTTACCCATCCCATAGAATAGGGTTGCGAATGTGCTATTGTTTTCAGATTCAATCTTTTCACGGTCTCTGCTGATATTAGGTTCTTTGACTTCCACTATCAACAATAAAGTACATGGCTTTTCCTCCAACCCACATCTTTGAGTGAAATAATCTCTCCTCATCCTCCCGGGGAAATATCTTTGTAGTAGCTACTGTTCCATATGGATCAACCTCAATTACTTGTTCATGACTTTCTTTTGGACAAGATTCTACCACCTGAGGTTCTTCCTTGTCCTCATGTGTCTCCATCATTAAACTTTTTATGGTTTTGCAATCTTTGTGTTGTGAGAGGGACTCTTATGGAATTCACACCACATATTGTTCTCTTGTGTCTTCTTCATACCCCATGCCTTTTTCATTGGTGAATTGGGAGGAGATTCCTTGGAGCTCTTTCATTTGTTATTTGCAAAGTTATCCCTCCTTCCTTTCTATTTGAATTTCTCCTCAATTTTTGTAGCAAATTTAAATGCACTAGTTAAATTCTCTATGTTTAGGAATTCCATTTCGGTTTGAATATACCTATGGAGTCCACTCTGATATTTTAAAACTTGGTGCTTCTCATAATCTTTGATGCCAAGTTTTGCTATTAAAGCATGGAATAGATTAATATATTCTTGAATAGTTTGGTCTTTTTTTCTGTCGAAGCAATTGCCACTGCATATATTCTTGTTCATATGTATCTATAGGAAAATAATCTTCCTTTATTTGCTCCATGAATTCTCCCCATGTGGGTTTTCGATCAAAGATGAACGTAGTGCCCATTTCTGCTACCTTGGGTGCTAACTTCACTTCCCAAGAATCTTTCACATGATTTTTAAGCTTTGAGAAGAGTGAAAGTTATTTTCTCTTTATCTAAGAATTGGCTGACAAAGAAATATCTTTCCAGTTTTGAAGCCCAGTCATCAACTGCATCTACATTAATCGTTCCTTGAAAGATGGGTATATCAAAATTCACTTGCACCTTGAATGGTGTATACCCTATGAATGGTGGGCTTGTAGGTGACCCACAACTTTCCAACATTTGCTTGAATTGCTCCATCATTTCTTGTTGTTGTTTTGTTAATGCATCTACAACCAATGCTTTAATGTCTTCACCAGTCTACAACTTAGCCATGTGCGATCGTGTGCATCTCAAAGGAAGGTAGTCTGAAGGATTCCTTATTTCCAACCCGAATCTTTGATATGTTGATCATGTGTGATATGGCATACAGGAGTGAACTTGATCTGATACCACTAATCCGAATTATGGATTCGGATGACAACACCTAAGTGAGAACCTGTGGTGTTGTGGATGAACAAGATAATACAGAGTTGAAGCAATCCAAAAAGTATTGTATTCAATTCAAAAATCCAACATATAGTAGTCCAAGGGATTCCAAGGGTCACCAACAACTCCTTGAGAATTGATTAGGTTTATTTACATAATAAAATCCCTCCTATTTTAAAACTCTATGCTTCTCACAATCTTTGATGCCAAGTTTTGTTGTCAAAGCATGGAATGGATTAGTATATTCTTGAACAGTTTGGTCTTTTTTCTATCGAAGCAATTTCCACTGCATATATTTCTATTCATATGTATCTACAGGAAAATATTCTTCATTTATGTGCTCCATGAATTCTCCCCATGTGGGACTTTGACCCTAGAAAGGGTTGCGTACCCACCATATAGTTTACATGAAACCATAGTTAGAAATCAGAACTGCATACTTTACGCCTTGATCTTGTGCCAAAATGGGTATGTAGGTAGTCTAGGGATGAATTTGTCCCTATTACTCAGGCGTTCGAGGATGGGGTCTAGGATTTTGGTTAAGGCAAGTAGATGGTTTTGGAAGTTTCTTGGTCTCTCAATCAAAGGGTATAGAAATAAGATAAAAAATATTTCAATGCATACTTGGAAGGAATCTCGTATGTATTCACTTGACTTCTTGAGGCTTTAGGCCAAATTCTGAGGTGGAATTCAACCTTATCTTATTTTTTTATTTTATTTACTCTTAAGGATGGCAACCTTAGTGTACTCCTAGTAGAGGGGTGTAGTCCTTGGAGAGTGACTCAGGATCCAACTAGTCCTGATGAGTCTAAAGTCTCTGGCCAGAGCACTTCCTATTTTTATGAATAGATGCCTATCCCAAATTGGATAGATGAAACCCCTGTCCCATATGGACAAATGCCTAACCCATATTATTAGATGCCCATACCATTTGGATGGATGCCTATCCTATTTGGATAGATGTACCTAAGTATGTGATTGAATCAAATGCAATTAAGAATAAGTGAATTAAAAAAAAAAATTAGTCAAAATTTCAAGTTAAGCTAGGCAGGTCATTACATGTGGTATTAGAGAAAAGGTTCAAGTCTAGGACTTAATCTCACTTCAACTTTAACATTCTAAATGAGTATCTTGTAATTAGTCGAGATAGTATAGATAAAATTTGTTATATCATAAACCAAGAATTAACTAAGAATATTTAAATTTCAGGAAAACCTAGATGGCAAGGGGAAGAGGAAGGGGAAGGTGTACTGCCACTAGTAGGAGGCAAAGGGAACCCAACAATGAAGAAAATCAATAAGACCATGGGAATAACGAAGATGTGGTTGAGGCTATAATCAACTTGTTAACCAAACAAAGGGATAAGATCAACTCATTGGAACAATCAACGCAGGACCTCAGGGAAAGACATAATGACATCAAAAATAGGAGTGGAATTGAAACTGGGAACCTTGGCAACAATAAGGAAATGAGATGGATAATAGGAGGGAAAATAATATGTTGGAACTATCTAAGGATTTGAAAAAAACTACAACACGTGTTTGATGGAAAGAAAATTAGTGAAGGATTTGGAAATTGGTTGAATGAAATGGAAAAATCTAAGATTCTTTAGTGAAATGACCAAGGCCTTATGGGGTTAATATCAACTCACTGGGGAAACAACTAGTTGGTGGACTAACAATAAGGAAAAAAATGGTTATAATAGGGATACAATCACATGGGATTCATAAAAGATGGTTGCCACAATTGTTCTTTGATGACAAGGTGACAAAATTCGATAATCTTCGACAAGGGTCCTTGATAGTTTAACAATATTGGGATAAATTCGCTAAATTGCTAAAGTATGTACCCATGTATCAGAAGGATGAGAAAGGTCAAGCCATGAAGTTCATTTTGGGGCTAAATACCAACATAGGGGAATAATTTGACATGCATGGACCTGAAAACATGAATGATGTACTTGAGAAGTCTTTAAAGTAGGAAAGAAAGATTCAATCCCTAGCAGCAACTAATAAACCTAGAGGATCGGGTTAATACTGAGAGGGCGGTGAATCAATATTAACAAAAACTAAAACTTTCAACACCAAAACAAACTTATCTCATATCTAAAAACATTCAACACTTAAATCAAATCTTCATAACAAATTTCCTTATCAGATCTAGATAATCATTTCCTCTTATGCAAACTTATTAATCAGATCAACCATCAATTCAATATTAGATCAACAAACATACTTACCATCTTATTAACTGATCAGAATGCTTCATCAATCATATAATCATCAATACTAGTAACCACTTTAAGATCTCTGATAAACAAACATAAACTGTGTTTACTGGTTATCACAAGAAAAACATACCACACATGAACACCATGTTTTTCATGTGGAAACCCAAATAGGGAAAACCATGGTGGGAATTGGTACCCACAAATATTTTGCACTCTTTTAGAATGTGCCCTGTTAAGAGACAAGCCCGATTAGAAGCTTACAATGATGCTTTGTTAGGGACATACCATGTTAGGATTCACCTAGTTAAAGGATTTACCTCATCCCTTTTAGAAGCTTTAATATGTTAGGATCAACCTCACAAGAGGATTTAGAACTCAGATATTGAGTCATCCTATTAGGGGATTTTACAATGTGAAGCCTGTTAGGACCTGCCCAGTTAAGGGATTTTAGTTGTTGTAATTGTTAGAGAACAACGGTGAATGATCTATGTATAACACTCTACTACTTGCTTGATCAGATCCAATTAACTTCTAAGTCCACGTCTCTCTAGTAAATCTTCTCACACACACTGGTTCAACTTCTCACACTTCTCAAAATCACCGACACTTCAAAACATCAACCTTGCCAACATAAATAACTTTTACAAATAGGTCAACATCAAAACCCTAAAAATTACTACATAGATCATCACAGATCTTTACAACTCATTATAGATCATCATAGAGATCATTACAATCAATTACAAATCAATATCAGTCGTTGAATGATCATAAATTGTCATAGCAAGTCAATATGGTACAAAGTCAAACCCTTAGCACATTCTGCTAAGCACTTTGCACATTCCCAGGAAATTTGTTCTCCAAATGTGCCAAAACATCTTTCAAACTCATCACACAGTTTGTGTTGCATTATCATCAACACGTGAACTTGATCTAGATCATCGCCAAACCAAAAATCATTAACGGTTAAGAAAATTCTTTATTAGTCCTTAAACCCTTCTTAAACCCTCGCAAAACTTCACCAGAAATTAAAAACATGCCTTCCGATAACCATCATAGGATGTGGTTCTGGTTACATACTCAAATCCATCATAAAAGCTTATGTATCAAACTACAAGTCACCAAACATCGCCAATCACCCAATTCCATCAAAACTTATCTACTTTACCAATTAAGGTCCTAATTCATAGTCTTGTTGGTAAACTCTGTAAAACTATCAAACTCTTACTCCGGCAGACCAAATCACTTATCCAACAAGTCAATCACCAAAAACCAACTGTAAACATCATTAAACATCAGTTGAATTTGGTTTCCATCAATGGCAATATAAATAATTGACCATGTCATCTTCCTCTACCAGTACATTCATCCACCATCATCTCATATTCATCAATTATGCTAAACATGGCAACAATCTCCCCCTTTGGCATTGATGGAAACACTAAATATCAATATACTCAACTCATACTATTTCTCTCTATTCTGGACCTTATTTGTTGTGCCTCATCTGCTAGTTACACTATATCTACTCCAACTAATCATATGTCTTCTCTTAATCATATTTCTTCTCCCCCTTTGACAACAATGCCAAAGGTGCATAAGCATCACAAATCATCAAGTCTGCTACAATTGTTGTCTTCAACATGTCTGCAAACACATATAAGTTTCTCCCCCTGTGGAGTAGCTTGCATCTCATCAATACAAAGTGAAAAATTGCCGCAAAGCCCACTGGATTGATGCATCCTGCATTCTAGTTTTGTATGAGTAGGGGTTTGACCCCTAATTTACCTCTGAGATACTCAGAGGTTGTCTTTGGCAATGGTTTTGCGAAAATATCTGCTAGTTGCTCTTTGTTTGTCACATACTCCATGCATAATTATTTTTCATGTGCTCTTTCCCTTAGAAAATGATATTTCGATTCTATGTGCTTTGTTCTTGCATGTAACACAATATTTTTTTAAATATTGATTGCACTAATATTATCACAGTAAATAGTTACCAGTTCAGACATATCATATCGAAATCCTTCAAGCACATGTCTCATCTAGATTTCCTGCATGCAATTCATTGATGATGCAACATACTCTACCTCTACTGTTAACTGAGAAGGAAATGTTTGCTTCTTACTTGTCCAAACAACCAATCTGCCTCCAAGAATAAAATCTCCACCGGTAGTGCTTTTCCAGTCATCTACATCGCCTGCCTAATTTGCATTAGTAAACACATCTAAAAATAAATTTCCCTTATAATGATACCACAAACCATAATCTACTATGCCTTTTAGGTACCAGAATATCCTTTTCACTGCTACCAAGTGAGTCTCCTTGGGATCCTTTTGAAATCTAGCAACCAATCCAACAACATGTCAATATCTAGTTTTCTATGAATGACATAATGCAATTTACCAATCATAGAACTATATTCTTTCTCATCCATAGATGGTGAGTCATCTTGCTTAGACAACTTGCAGCCTATCACCACCAGAGTACTAACCGTTTGAAATCTTCCATGCCAAATTTTTTCAACACCTCTTTGACATACTTACTTTGACAAATTAAAATTCCACCTTCCAACTGCTGGACCTGCAACCCAATAAAAAAATTAATCTCTCCAATAAGAGTCATCATTACCACCAAAGATAATGACATCCACAAATACTTCAGCTATCAATACTTTCTCTCCATCAGTCTTTAGATATATGTTATTATCCTCACTGGTATGCTATAATCCTATCTTGATCAGGTGTGCAGGAAACCTTTCAAACCATGCTCTTTGTGCTTACTTCAATCCACACAGTGCCTTATGTAGTTTGCAAATGATATCTTTGTCTTCAAACAAAACAAATCCATCTAGTTGTTCTATGCGTACTTCTTCTTCAAGGATTCCATTGAGAAAAAATGACTTAACATCCATCTGATAGACTTTAAATCCTTTAAATGCAACATAAGCAAGTAGCATTCTTACTCCTTCCAATCTTGCCATAGGTGCAAAAGTTTCACCATAATCTCCTCCTTCTGCTTGCACATAGCCTTTGCAAACCAATCTTGATTTATTTCTCGCAACCTTTCCTTCTTCATTTAACTTGTATCTAAAAACCCATTTGGTTCCAATCACATTATTGTCTTCTGGTCTGGGAACAAGTGTCCATGTCTTATTCTTCTCTATTTGATCTAACTCCTCATTCATTGAACTAATCTAGTCATCATCCTTTAATGCCTCTCTTACTATTTTTGGCTCAATAGTAGAAATCAGACAAGAATTTTCTCTGATTTTCTTCCTTGTTTGTACTCCAGCATGTTTATCTCCAATAATTTTCTCTTCTGAGTGATTTAACCTAACATACCTTGGAATAACTAGTTTTGATGTCATGCTTCCTGCTTTATGTTCTTCATCTTCTTCATCGCTCTCTGCATTTACCAGTTGAGCACCTATTTCTGCAACATTTTTCTCATCAATCTTTCACACTTCTGATTCTATGAACATAAGTCTTTTTTCATCTTTCTTGGGCTCAAATATGTTGGACTCACTAGATTTCTCAAGGATTTCATCTATCTTCACATTAGCACTCTTAATGATCTTCTTAGTTCTCCTATTATAACATTTAAATGCCTTACTCTTTGTAGAGTAACTGAGAAAAAAGCCTTCATCACACTTAGCATCGAATTTTTTAGTGTAATCATGTCTCTTAATATAAAATTTACTCCCAAAGATTTTGAAATAATTACACTAGGAGTCTTTCCATGCCATAATTCATAAGGTGTTTTGTTATTACCTTTTTTATAAGTACTCGATTCAAAGTATAGACAACAGTGTTGACTGCTTCTCTCCAAAACATCTTTGGTACTTCACCTTGAATTAACATGGTTCTAGCAGCTTCAACAACTTTTCTATTCATTCTCTGTGCTATCCCATTTTATTGTGGAGTTCTAGGAGTTGACATTTGCCAGTTAATTCCTTGTTCATCTCAAAGCTTCACAAACTCATCAGAAGTAAATTCACCTCCCCGGTTAGATCTCAAACATTTTAGATTCTTCCTGGTATCTTTCTCAACAAGAGCTTTAAATGCTTTAAACTTACTAAAAGCCTCAGTCTTTTCTCTCAGAAAATTTACCCACATCATTTTGGAATAATCATTAGTAAAGATCATAAGATACTTATCACTAAAATAGCTCTTAGTCCTCATAGGACCAAAAAGATTAGTATGAACCAAATCAAGAATATTCTCTGAAAAAAAAGACTTAATCTTAAAGGATACAAAGGTTATCTTACCCATGTGACAATCCTTGCATAACACATTATTTGGTTTCACAAGATGGGGCAAACCTCTAACAATACTTGACTTACTAACTTTAATCAAATTGTCAAAATTGACATGATAAAATTTCTTGTGCCACAACTAGCTGTCTTCAATCTTTGCCACCAAACAATCATTTACATTAGTATTCAGATGAAATAAATTACCTCTAGTCTGCTTCCCAATAGCAATGAATTCTCCATTTTTTTCAAGAATTCTGCACACTCCACTTTTGAATTCAAGTAGATATCCCTTATCATTAAGTTGTCCAACACTCAAGAGGTTATGTTTTAGTCCTTCAACCCAAAAGACATCATCTGCACTACTCTTCCCATTTAACAAAATTGATCCTTTACCTTTAACCATGTAGGGAGAGTTATTACCATATCTTACAACACCTCCATGAAACTATTCAAGGGATAGGAACTTACTTTTGTCACCGGTCATGTGGTGTGAGAAACCACTATCTATTATCCATTCATCGTTGTTATCCATATGAGACACCAAAGCCTTCTCATCAATCAGATGCTCCTTCACATCAACAAATAAAATCTCCTCATTGCCATCTTCTTCCAATTTATCATCGATCACACCTTCATCCACTACAACATAACAATATTTCTTTCTTTTTCCTTTGAATCTCCTAAACTTATCTTTCTTATTAGCATTAGGGTAGTTAGCAGTTATGTGTTCCATCTTACTACAAGAGAAACACTTCAAGGGTAATTTACCTTTATATTTACCTGTTCCTCTAGGGAATCTTCTAGTCAGTAATGCCTCAAGTTCCATAAGATGATCTTCATCATCACCATCACCTCTACTACCGCCATGACTAGATGTGTAGTCATGATTATGACAAACATTTTTTCCTTTCCTTGTTGGTGTACCAGTTATTGGAGCCTTAAAGATAGATTCAAAAGGTTTGGAAACACTATTATCAAAACTGTTAAGTTCAAATGTAGTTAACTTTGTAGTAAAAGAATCAACAATAACTTTATCTTTTGAAATGGATCTTGGTTCTTGAATAGAAGACACTCTGATAAAATACTGTAGTAAAAGAGTTCTAAGCATTTTGCTAATAGTAGTATCATCTTCAATCTTACCTTTGACACTCTTTATTCCACTTACAACCTCCTTAATCCTTTGTCCATATTGAGTTATGTTCTCACCGTCAACCATTTTCCTATCATCAAATTTTCCTCTTAGACTCTCTTCGTTTTCTCTTTGTACATGTTCATCTCTTCCATATATTAAATTTAATTTCTCCCATACTTCATTTGTAGTTTCTAATCCATGAACATCAATATATTCAGAGTCAGACAGAGTACTTACAATTTCTCCAAGAACCTGAATGTTTTCTTTATGTTCTTTGAGCTCATCCAGTGTCAAGGGACTAGTAGTAGGAGAAACATAAATGGTTATCACATAATTCTAGTACTTTGAACCCATTCCTTCACTAGTACATTTGGAGTAGTTTTTCGATGATCGTTCGTCGGAACTCATACAACTAAACATCAGAATTCTAACGCATTTTTTTGCCACTATTTTTTTGTTGGTGATTTTGACTATGAGATTCATGTCAAGTTTCACATGACACCATGTCAAAAATTTTAATGCACCCACGACATGTTTTTTTGATGAGGAAACACCAAAATTCTGACCTCGTTGCATCCTTTATCATCATAAGCTTTGTCGATGACCCTTTATTTATTGTTGTAACCTTGGTCAATGCATTTTACTTTGGCAATGTCCATTGGGATAAGTCTTACCGATAGCCTTGTCGGCTATCAGCAAGACAAGATTTCTCCCATTGCCGCTAGGCGACATGTTTGTTTGATGAGGAGACATCAAAATTTTGACCTCGTTGCATCCTTTATCACCATAACGTTTGCTGATGACCCTTTAACTTTGTAACCTTTTCTGATGCATTTTACTTTTGCCAGTTTCCATCGGGATAAGTCTTACTGATAGGCTCATTGGCTATCAGCAAGACGTGATTTATCCATTGCCGCTAGTGTGTGTTCTTTCGATGGACCATCTTCAAGGAGATGTCAAAATTTTGATGATTATGACGATGGACGAGGCTGCATCCTGTGACTTTTTTGTCATCGTAGGTATGGAAACATTGTCAGTTGTCTTGTGGTCTTCGTCAAAATTCTGACCTTGCCCAAAATTTAAAATAAAAATTTCTCGACTGCTTTTGTCTACACCGATGGCCCTTTATCGTTGTAACCTTTGCTAATGCATTTTACTCTTTTCCAGTGTCCATCAAGATAATTCGTATTGATAGCCTCATCAGCTATCAACAAGACAAGATCTCTCCATTGTCTCTAGTGTGTGTTATGCTAATGGACTTAAACAGTGTATGCTATCCTAATCACATGCTTCTACTTGTCGATATTACCATCAGGTTGACTTTTGCCGATTACAAAGGATTAATATCAACATCATTAATATCAATGAGCTTACAATGGATTAAGCACAATAGGTACTTCATTATCAAGAAGATAAAGATGAAACAACTACAAGAATGCATGAGAATACTTATCATAAGGAATCATAATAGTAAATGCCAAAAATGTCTTGTAGCCAATACATACATTCATAAATAGTCATACAGATAGTCATATTGTTGTTTAAAAATACTATCAAAGGAGGATATTATAAAGATATAGACCTAGAACTCAATATGTAGTCATGGATAATAGTGTAGGGTTAGGTATAGTCCTATACCTTGTTTAAAGGGAAACATGTGATAGTGCACATGCCTAAGGAAAACTCTACAAAATAGTGAGCAACAAGACTATTAAGAACAATATTTCAGTCTTAGGCATACACAACTCAAGGAGATAATGATTAACAAAGGAAGCACTTACAAAGATATATCTAGTCATAAAAGATAATCATCTAAGTTGGAGACATGAGAATATTGTAGAACACAAAGTAGATAGTGCCATCATAAGGTGTACACTCCATTTCAAGGACCTAAACTTAAGAGCAATACAAGTAGATTCCATCAATGCCAATTATAGTCCATAAAAGCCTTGTCTCAAATCAAATCAAAGACAAAGTACATTCATCGAGAGATAAGAAGATCAAGTCTATCAAAGAAAAAAAAGAACACAAAGGCATTCAAAGATGTAATAGTCATAAAGCATGCACAACGGCTCAGTACAATGGTGATAGAGTGTTGCAGACCTGTAATGAGGAGTGGAGAATAAGGATTGTGATACAAATCAGGTTCTAAATATAGAAGCACATGACAGTAAGTTTGATATTAGATAATGCAACATGGAGGTATGTTCACCTTCTATGAGAAATGAAAGTGCAGTCATGATAGTATTTTTTAGTAGTTTGGACTACCATAAACATGCACATGGAAATGACTAAAGGGTGGGAGTTTTAGTTAAGTGAACTTCAAGTTAGAATGCAAGTTCTTAGTATCATTCATCAGTTCAAGCATTAGTTTTTAGAGAAAATGTGGATTTCTAAGTTCATCATCAGTTTGAGGCCTGAAAAGGTGGAGTTTTGAGGATAATTTCATCAGTTCTACATCAGTTACAATCTCATCATAGGTCATACATGAGACAAGATGGCTTTTAGATAATTTAACAACTAATTTACTAATTTGGGTATGCATACAGATACAAAATCGGATATAGATTCACGGAATCGGCAAACAAAAATCCTTGGGTATGGGTACGGGTACGTTTGTACACACACACACATATGACATACAATCTACTCCAATGATATAAAAGCAACTGATAGCAAATATAATCTTGAATTTATTTAGTTTATGAGAGACTAAAATGAAATCAAAGTAAACACTCATACAGTGAATTGCATAGATGTAGAAACTGATTTGATTAAAGATGCTCAATTAGGTCTTGAAACCCACAAAAAAATATTGACAATACTAGATCTAGTCATCAAGATAGTAGGACGACAAAATCTAGTGATAAATAATGTCACTATAACTATTGTAAGATCTCAAAGCTAATTACTAATCAATATGATAACTAGTTGACCAATAAGAAATCACTAATAACAGTTTCACATCCTTATGACAGTATGAAGAAATCAACAAAAATAGAAATAAAGATCAGATTGCACCAATGATGACAGGTTGTGTATTTATGACAATTGCAATTTAAATAGTAGTTTGGGTGAGATCACACCCCTTACAAAAGGTTGTAGCATATATGAGATAGCAATTTAAATTGTACCCTTTGCAACCAGCACTACTTTATTAATTTTCCCCAAAATTAGGCATAGGAGATGATGAATAATCACTAAGGACCCAACCACCTAAGAAGGACCTTGGAGGAATCCAAGGGGAATCAGGCTCGAACCAGGACCCAGACAGAATAAGAATCAAGATCTAGGGGTTTTGGTTAAGAATCAGTAACTTAGTTTAACAGTCAGTTTCCAACAATTCCACCTCCTTTTATGGATGCTCTTTCTTCAATTTCGACCCAAAATAAACTCAAAATGAATAATAAATGAACAAAATGAGGTAGTGTGTCTATTCTAAAATAAAATGAACAAATGTTAAGGAATGAATAGAGAAAGTATGTCTATTCCAAAATAAAATAAACTCACAAAACCAATGAGGCATGCATTCACTTGTAATGGGGAACTATCTCGTAGAAGCATGTTCACAACCTACAACACTAAATATGTAACTTGCAAACAAGATTCTTAGCATCAATAAGATTAACAATAGAGAATAATAAAATATTGAAAAGTGTTTACTTTGTTGAGCTTCTCTTTATTTCAAGAATAGTTTAATATTCTTTACTTGATAGGTCCAACCACATAAAGGTGGAAGCTTATTTGGTCCCTCGCCCCCCCTAATATCACTCTAAATTCCCTGTTAACATCTAAGATTATTTCATCCATTAATAAAACATAACATTCATTCTTTATCACGCAAAATTCATTAACATTCATCAACATTCATTAACACATATCATTCATTAACATTCATTAACAAGTAACATTCATCAACATTGATTAACATGTATATCATTCATTAACATTCATTAACACATAATTAAATTCATTAACACATAAAATCCTATTGTTAACATATAATAAGATTACAATCATTTTTTTTCTTTCTTTTTGAAGCTTGGAGGTAAAGACTAATTGGACAATTGTTGTTGTCATCATTTGTCCCCTCTTCAGTTCTTCTACCCTATGCTCATGATCTAGTTAATGTATACCTTGTCTTGTACTCACGATGAGGACACATATGCAAAGGGGGGTCCACTGCAATAACAAAGAAATGGGTTAGATTCATGAGTTTTATTATTATTGTTACAAGTATTCCATTAATTAAAATAAAATTATAGGGGTCCTCTTTACCTGATGGGGCCACATCATCTTCCTGATCATTTGTTCTAGCCTCATCCTCAACATCCTAAACACCCTCCAAATCCTCTGGAGTTGAATTATGAAAGGTTACATTACTCAATACACTAATTGCAATTAAATTTGTTTAAAGGAATAACAATGGTCATCTTTACTTGGTGGGGCTCCATCATGTTGTTGATGTTGTCTACTTGGATCATGCTCAACTTTCTCACCATAGTCTACATGCTCTAAAATAAAATGAGGGCTAGTCGACACTCTATCTATCTGCATCTCCTACGGGTGACATGGTTCTACTATTAGGACATCATGAATAAATTATGTAATGATATTAGAATTTAAAACACATTGAATTAATTATGTTACCATATATATAAGTGAAATAAATTTCCATCAAGAAATCAATATCAAATAGATAATATTCTAGTCACATACCAATACATTTCATTCATGTCATTGATCTTCTTCTTCATCAAACTCATCATCATGACCATGATGATGATGATGATGATGATGATGATGATGATGATGATCTTGTTCTTCTTCATGAACATTTCCATTAGGAATATCATCAACTAACTATCAATCATGATCATCATCTACATCATCTTCTACTTCTTCGATATCTTCTTCTTCCATCACATTATACTTTAGCAGCCTTCCTCTTGGATCATGCCTAACAACAAATGACCAACCTGGTTTATGAGGAACCTTTGAGTAAAATACCTGCTCACATTGGCTTGGAAGAACATAGGGATCATTTCTAGCCTACTCAAATGATCTTGTATTAACCATTGTAAATCCATTATCATGTTCAATAATAGTTCTATCGGGATCATTTTCATTCAATCGTAGCCTGTACCATTGGATGACAAAAATAACTAATTTAAAGGACCTAAAGTCACACTCGAGTATATCATCCAAAATCCCATAGTATTGATTTTCTGAGACTCAAGGATGTATGGCGCTTCTAGACGAAACATTAGTCACCTGAAATATTGCACTTATTCTAGAATCACAAGTTTTCTTCATGTCATCCAACTTTTTGATGTGAAATTTATAACCATTGCACCACATAGCCTTGTGGTGTTTCACCTGCAAAATGTCAAACATATATAATATGTACATCATTACAATTGGAATAAAATTAAATAATATGGGTGATTAATATATTTATACGTACATGTTTATCACTTAAACCATATGCTAAATCAATTTCTCTTTGTGTAACACTGGAATCTCCATAACGGTGAGCTTCTTTAACCAATGAAGCCACACCTTCCCATTTTAATGCACGACAAGATTGTTGACATTGTTAATCCATACCGTCATCCAATCAAATATTGTTTGCAACATACAAATGTAGTGCATCTCACTCTCGAGCAACTGTACAAAAAATAACTAGAAATTGACAACTAAAGTATATTGAAGATTATGAATATATTAACTATAATATGTATACAAATCAATATCA
This sequence comes from Cryptomeria japonica, assembly GCF_030272615.1. Classification (NCBI taxonomy): domain Eukaryota; kingdom Viridiplantae; phylum Streptophyta; class Pinopsida; order Cupressales; family Cupressaceae; genus Cryptomeria; species Cryptomeria japonica. Next base: position 217,507,867 of record NC_081405.1, on the reverse strand, counting down.
AATAATTACCTCTCACTTTTCTCATTGTACCTTTCCTCATCAAGTTCTCCCCTTCAAATTTGTTAATGGAGTTGGGATCCCAAATACAATCTACATGGATCTTTTCTGCAAAATTAGGATGATATTTAGTAATGTACACCATAGTTTGGTATACCATATATCCCTCCACCATAGAACCCTCATGATGTGCTCTTTGTCGAACCAAAGACTTCAAAAATTTCAAGTGCCTCTCAACCATCCAGATTGACCCTTATAATTTGTTAATATAAAGAATCTTAATGGTGCATGTTTCACCCTTTATTAACTATAATGAAATAACAACAAAAATAGATGGAAAAAGATGACATATATGGCATACGTTAACGTACGTGAGATTGTTATGTTGGATAAATTGTTCATAACATTCAAGTTCACCAACAACAATACAATGGAGAGAAGAGTTGTTTGGGAGCCTTCATAAAGGGACTCGTATGCCTTCTCAAGTAGAGGTACATCATGAACAACATCAAAGTCATCTTGATCATCATGATTAGTTGCACTAGCACTAAATGTGTCGTGGATCAATGTATTTCTACCATCATCTTCAATTATGTTTTCTAGCGTATGATCATCTTCTTCCATACGATCATTATCTTTAGCTTCGATATTCACACCTCCATGTTCCTCCACTTGGAAAATCACATTCTCTAGGTTGTGGCAGTCCATATCATGTTCCCTAGGGCACTCCACCTATATAAAATGATCGACATAAATAAAGCATGATCATGATCTCATCATCAAGTGATTTCTTATGTATATAAATCATTAAAATGATGTACAACCTAAGTTGGCATAGTGGTAGATAACTTGTGTTCTTAAAAGAGAGGTCACAAGTTCAAATCCCAAAGGGGGTAAGGTATGTACACCTCATCGACTTTGGCCCATTACCTATAAAAAAAATTTAAATTGTTAAAATGATATAATGAACAACTTACCAATAGATGATAATCATACCCCCCTTCAATGTGACCATGCTACCTACAATGTTTCTCAGTTGTTGTGATTAGAAGTCTTCTAGTATTTAAGCCCTTACAATTTGTGCAGGGACAATAAAATTTTCCATCACCTTTTCTTTTCAAGTGTGAGATTTTGCTAAGATCTAGAGGCAATGGAAAGCACAAATAAGAGAGAACAAAATAGATGATAGAAATAAACTGTATTCTATCAAGAAAATACTGATCAACTGGATCATTACAAGATGTTCAATGATTTCTCGTACAAACAATGTAGATGAGCCTGCTTATATAGGCAAGGCTATATGGATATGTGAGCACACAAAAATGACATGTGGCTCAAAAAGAAAAAAGGGTAGGTAGGAAATAGGTGTGGGTAGGTAGGAGAAGCAATATAATATTCCACATGAGGTAGATTGTAACAACAAGATAAGATCAACACCATAAAAGGTGGAAATTCTCCTACACACACTATCCCAATGTGGCACAAACATCCAAGTGTCTCATGCCCAAACTACTATGAAATGAATGTACCTAAGTAAACTTAAGTAAGGTGCAATAATATCCAAGATGAATAATTATTTACACCAACACCCCCCCTTAAGTGCAACTTAGGGGAATGCACTTAAGTCTACAATGCAACTAAGAAATGCATGATGGGTCCTGGATACTAGGCCATGTTAGGTACCCATGAACAAATACAAATACAATCTCCCATAAAGCAGGAAAAGAGAGAAAAACCCTCCCCCAAAAGAGAGATGATGAAAGCAAACAATGCTCTCAATGATGAATGAGAAGAACAAAAGATGTCCCCCCATAAGAGAGAAGAGAGACCATGAAGCCCCCCCTTCAATGTTGAATCTCCTGCAAGGATGGTCCAATTATGATGACCAAAATACCTCCCCATAAGGAAGAAAGAGATCCAATGCTGCACCAATAATTTCAAAGTGTGACAAAACTAGGCACCAAGTCGATGATGATGAATCACTTGCTACAACAAAATAAAGATCAGGCATGGAGACAACCTTCTTTGAGCATCATCTAGATACTCATAAATGGAAAAAATATTGATACAATCTAAGTCTCATGGGAGCTGTGCACAAATGTATACAATCTAAGTCTCAACTAGAGCCATGCACCAAGTCTCACATGATATTCCCAATCTATGTGTATAAAAGGATTACATCAAATAGTCAACAATGATAAGATACAAAGAGGAGTGGCACTTTATGATAGTGTGAGTACAAAATTCCTCAAGTAAGAGCATACCTCGTGATAAAATATTCAAATGTGGAAATATGAAAATGATGTCACCAATAAAGAATCCCTATAGAATACTGCAGATGAAGATGCCTCTGAATGGAATTTCACCAAGAGATATAAATGAATATCTGACCCCCCATAAAAAGACCATGTTGGCACTTGCAAATAATGGAAAAGTGGACTTCTAATTTCAATTTTATAACTTCTCAAAATGAGATATAAGAGCCTTCGACAAATACTACTAGTGATCTAAACTAAGATCCAAGAGAAATACAAGTACCAAATATGCTAAAAACTGACCAAATACTGAAAGTACAATTTATACTCAAAATCACTGCACACAAATGGCATATTATGAAAGTAGAAAAAAAATTATGCACTTTCAAAAAAAATGGCACCTGAAAAGGAGTCCATATGAGCCCAAACGAAGCCTCCAAAGTTGTAAAAATTGGGATTTCATGATTTCAAAACAACCTATATCCGAAAATCAGAAACCTCCTAGACCACTGTACAGATCATGAAATTATACCCCAAAACAAAAAACATTGCTCGAAAAAAGGAGTCCGGATGAGTGAGATATCACTATTTGAAAATTGCCTACAAAATTATAATTTCTCAAAAAGTTTCGTTGCAGCTTCAAATTTCAAATGCTTCTAGATTTGGCTTTTGAAGTCCAATTTGGATGAAAAAAAAAGGCAAAAATGACTTTCTTGGACCTCCTTAATCCAATGGTAACCTTAGATTTGACCCATCAAGCTTCAATAATAACCTGCAATAGAAATTTCCAAAATACACAACCCCAAATAGCATCAAATTTCTCTCAATTGGAAAACCAATGACACTCTAATGAATCTGATACCATGTGAGAATTGGACTAGCTCTGATACCATGTGAGATTTTGCCAAGATCTAGAGGCAATGGAAAGCACAAATAAGAGAGAACAAAATAGATGGTAGAAATAAACTGTATTCTATCAGGAAAATGTTGATCAGCTGGATCATTACAAGATGTTCAATGATTGCCCATACAAACAATGTAGATGAGCCTTCTTATATAGGCAAGGCTATATGGATATGTGAGCACACTAAAATGACATGTGGCTCAATAAGAAACAAGGGTAGGTAGGAAATAGGTATGGGTAGGTAGGAGAAACAATATAATATTCCACATGAGGTGGATTGTAACAACAAGATAAGATCAACACCATAAAAGGTGGAAATTCTCCTACACACACTATCCCAATGTGGCACAAACATCCAAATGTCTCATGCACAAACTACTATGAAATGCATGTACCTAAGTACACTTAAGTAAGGTGTAATAATATCCAAGATGAATAATTGTGTACACCAACATCAAGCTAGACCACAGTCTAGCAATTGTCTCCTTATTTTGTTCTTTGGTGATATTATCTAACATGATATTTCTTCATAGGCAAAAAAAATAGGGCTATGGAAACTTCGGTCTACAACCTTCACAAACTAAGAAAAATGATGTCACAAGTACAAAAGTCTTCTTAGAACTAGCTATAGAGACATTGAAATGTTAGTTATGAAATGATGTTTTAGTATAATATACCAAATTGAAATACTTAAACATATAAAAATTACAAAATGAACCAAAACCATTGAACATTCAACACAATAACACCATGAACAATAGTCATTGACATATCATAAGAGCAACAACTATATTACAACAATGTCAAAGCACTCTGATAAGATCAAAGTAGTGATAAGGTCAGGAAGGTTCACAATTATTTGAGGGATCCTTTAGCCTCTCTGAATCACTAGGATTCTCTAGAGTTTGCAAACTAGGCCAACCAGTAAGTCAAGAGTAGCTACATTTAAAGGAGCATGAAGTTGACCAACTCCCATCCATCTATGATTTGGCTCCTATAAACCAACCATTAACTAGGTAGCTTTAAGGTGGCACTAAGATGAGACAAGATAGACAAAGATCCTCTCAAGATGCAGATTGGAGGATAGAAAGCTTACCAGACATTTCTTGGAGTGATAAAAAATGCAAATATGGTTGTGGCTACTTATCAAATGGTTTTCAAGATTCCTTTGAAGCAAAAACATGTGTTGTTATCAGATGTTAGATATGGATGAGCTTTCACTTTGACAAATTTTGCCAAAATGTATGCTTCAAAAGTATCTTAAAGAATAAATAGGAATAGTGGAGTCCATTTTTGTGTTAGAGGTTTTGTTTATTTTATATTGAATCCATTCAGCAGATTATAGATATTTGTATTCATAAGGAAAAGCAAAAGTTACAAAAAAATTGAAATTTGCACTATCAGCAAAAGTCAACCCAATGGTAACACTTAAGACAAGTAGAAGCATGTGATTGGGATAGAATACACCAATGAAGTCTATCGACATAACACACACAAGAGGCAATGGAGAAATCTTGTTTTGCTGATAGCCGATGAGGCTATCGATAAGAGAGAATGTTGGAAAAGCTTATGTTGAGGAGACATAACGTATCGAAAGGAGCTAGGCCAAGGGAAAAGACATCAAGGAAATTATGCCCATCACTTGAACATATTTTAAGCTATTCCAATGTCCGATGAGACTAGTGGGATAACTCGCACTGATCAACAGGAAGAGAGGTCATTGACTTATGTTATCCTGATGAATAAGAAGAAATGTTATCTTGATGAATAAGAAGAAATCAGGGGGCTGTGAAAATCATCAGATCAACATATATCAATCAACAGGTAATCTCAATGTATTGAAGAAAGGCAGAGAGTTATGCTGATGGTGCCAAAATAAAATTACATTGGGGAGACCTGTGCCTATGAGCTATTGTCAAATCAAATTTCAAAACTGAAGCAAAGGACTCTTATTAAATGCTTGCATCGGGTTCACACAAAGCCAATTTATGGGATGCTAATCATTGCAAGTTTGGCATTGAATACATTTGTTATATAATTTAAGTTTCCTAACATAAATCTCACATAGTGAAGAAAATTGGCATAATAGAGACTTCTAATTCGTAAAGGGTAGAGTGAGAAATTGTAGTTGCAGAAATAGAGGCATCTAGTTCTACAAGAAAAAAGAGATCAGTCAAGAGTTCAGAGTCAGGAGCCAAGAAATCCAAAACAAGAGAAGATGCCCCAGTTAGAAAATTGAACAAGGATATGATTGATCAAATGCAAGCACTTGGCCCTAAGTCTAGAAGATCAAAACAACATCTACCTGGCTGGGATTAGTTGGAAGATAGATAAAAGGATGTCGGGGATGTTTGGAATAGGGTAAGTGGCTATGAATTGTTTTTATTCCATTACTTGAGGAGAAATAGGTAGGTGCCTCTCTGCAACCCTTGGGTTACAAATCTGGGTAAGCTAATTTTCCCTAATGTTTTTGTAAATTTGAAAGTTTTAGAGATTCTAGTGAGAAATTATAATTCTGTGGGTAGATACATTCAAACTCCAAATGGAGAAGCCTTCATAAGGTTTTTAGTAAACACTATTGTAAAGCAGAAAAATCGAACCCTAGTCGTTCTCCCCTCCCCAACTCCGAGGAGAGAGAAGGGAGAGTCACTAGGGTTGATGGTTTTCACTTAGGAGGGACTTTACATTCAAAAGAAGGGTTGAAACCCACAAGATCCAATCCCACACAATGCAAGATTGGATTCTAAATGAGTTTCAAGGGTTAGGACATCAAGGATACCCTCTTTTGTAAAGAAATGTGGATAGAAAGATTGAACTAGGAATGCATGTAAAGTAGGAAAGATTCACTTATAAATAGAGATAGGAATATGATACGAAGCTGTGGACTTGGAATTAGCATTAAAATGTCGAGATGGTGCTGTTTTGCAAATTTGAGCGAAATTTGACAGGACGATGGCGCCCGGCGTGCACACGGTCCTTCGAAAAATCTGCAAAATGAAGGTGGATCTGTTCGTCTCTGCACAAGGATTCCAGATCTTCAATTACAGTCGCGTACCTGCAACCTACACACAGAAAAGAGAGGACGATTGGGGGGTTAGGGATGAGGGGTTTGCCTTTAGGTCAAACCCCGGTTTTGGAATTAACCAAGAAATGAGAATGCTGTAAATGTAAATGTTTGTAATGTAAACAAGTACTGATACCTTGTTGTAAGAATGTTTGCATTCTTACATGCGAAGGTGTAATGTATGTAGTATGTAATGTGTTGTAAGTGATCTCCTCTTCAATGGTTGAATCCTTGTCTTGAATGCAACACTTAGCCTTGAATGGAGACTTAGAATGATCAATTGCTTGAAGGAATGCTTGAATGCTTGAATGCTTGAATGTTTGAATATCGTTTCCGCCTTTTTTCCATCTACCAAAATGGGAGAGGAAATGTAGTTTATATACTTGTCAATTAGGGTTGAAAGACTGATTTTCCCAACCTTAGGCCGACCAGGAAATATTATTTTCCAATTTGCAAACTTAAAGACCCGAAGCCCCAAAAGAGACCGGGCCCAAAATAGGGCCAGGGACCAGGGCGCTGGGCGCCATGGTCCTGGGGGACCAAGGTGCTGGGCACCCTAGTCTTGGAGGACCAAGGCACTGGGTGCCATGGTCCCACCTCCAGGGACAACGGGGTGCAAGGAGGATCAGGCCAGGGTGCTGAAAAATGCAGTTTTTGATGTCATGAACAAGTTTCGGGGTCTCCATTCAGGTTCCGTGTTGCATCGCCATCGTGAAGACCCAAATGCAGTCGAAATTGCAAGTGTCGCAATTTTAGGATGCTACAACTATAAATGAAGTGTTCAACCTAGATTTTGATTTTGATAAACCTCTGTCTTTTGGGGAATTGGAAGAGGAATATCAAAGAATGGGCACTACATACCTTGGGTGGAAATTAGGTGTCCATAAAGAAGAAGCGGGAGAACTTACAAAACATGACGGGCCACCATTTAACATTGATTTGTTCAGACATTACCTTCAGTACACCTATATGTCTTGTGGGAAGCTAGGAGGCATTGAGGTTCTAGACCTCACGAGTATTGGGCCATTAGTTTTAGCTTTCAACATTCAAATGTATGAACCTAGGCCATTTGATTATGCACTATATTTGGCAGAGAGATTGCATGAGGGTTTTTTGAACCTCAGGGATAATAATTGCCCTAATTTAAAGTTTTACTCATTATTGATGCATTTGATCTTATTCTATGGATGTTTTAGGGGTACATGGTCCGAGGAATTGAGGCTTAACGTCAGAAACAGGCAAGGGGAGGAGCAACCCATTCCATTATGGACATGTTTGGGATTCTCATTACACAAGATCAAATTATATCAAATTTGAGGAATGGATAGTAAAGCAATTTATCGGATGTATGGATTTTCTTATTATGGATCAATCTCAGATGATATTAAAATATTTTTAAGACCTAAAGATTTTGATGACAAAAAGATAGTGAGTCATAACTGGGGAGATTGGTATGTCTATAAGGATCTCACATGTTTCAGGATATATGTGTTTGAAGGAACTCCCTATATGTTGCTAAAATGTGCTCCCGACCAAATAGCATACTTAGAGATTGTCAGACAATTAAGTGTCTCAAATGCTAAAAACTTTGGGGATCTACGTAAGCAGGATTTCTTGACAGGTACTCTTAGCTTTGGAGTTTTCACAATTGTTTCAACAAAAGCCTATGATGTAATTAACAAGAAATTAATGGAAGAATTTAATTTGTTCTAACATTTTATAAGAAAGAATTATGATCTGGAAGGATATATCCACTACTGCAAGAAAAGGCAAAATCTAGGTGATTATTTGCATGTGAGTCTGGAAGCAGAAGATATATTTAGGAACATGGAAGATGCAAAGGCTCAAGAAGTGATTGATAACCTAAACAAAAAATTAGAGGACAAAAGACAGAGGTTAATGGAGATGGAGTCAGAAGAAGAAATGTCAGAAAATGAACTAGAAGACACTAAAGCCATTTCTAGGTCACATGCAAAAGATGTGGAAGAAGAGTTCAATGAAGATGGTCAAATTGTAACTAAAATGAAAATTTATAAAGATGCAAGATTGGATGGACATGCTTCTTTTGTGCCAGATGATGCATTTGTTAAATCCAAAGAAATTAAGTGTTTTCTTTATAATTTCAAAGGCAAAAGGCTGAGGGAGTCTATCCAAATGTGACACCTAAAAATGAGGCAAAATTATTGATGAAACTAAAAGAGGATATATAAGCAGAATTGGTGAAAATGACTCCATAGAGAGGGAGACAATTACTAATAGAGGCCAAAGTAATTATTTTTCCAGGATGGGACCTGAGTGCCTCATTTTTTTTTGATAGTTTATTACAATTTGATAATAAGGAATTCAAATTGGAATTCAAATTGAATTGTAGTAGGAAAATCAAAGAATTCTCAAAGATATGCAAAGTGTAAGAATTGATAATACTTCTTTCTTATTGAATAAAAGATTTGAAAAGCTACAGGGTCACTTGGAAGACTTTTGGGTTGTGTTTCAAAAAAATGTGGACAATGTAGCATCCCATAATAGGATAAAATATAGACTGGGGGTCAAGCTACATGAGAAGAATTTGGAGGGAGAAGATGCCAAAGAGATTGAGAAAATTGAAAGGCTACTTGCAAAGCATAATAAATTTGATGCAGAATTACAAAAAGAATATGATGAGTGTAAAGATGTAATCCAACATGGTATTCCTATGTTAGTTGACCAGAAAAGTGAAATTAAGGATAAGAATAAATTGATTGTTGAATGCCATAGTCTCCTCAGTTTTGCCCTTGATGCTGCCTAGACAGATGGAATAGAGTTAAAGGAAACCACTACATAGATGGAGCAGTTTCTCACATTGGAGATTGTGGTCAGGGACATGATTTATGGTGCACATACCTATAAGTCAGAAAAATGTTTGGAGCATATTAAGAATTGTGGTGAAGTGCTTGGCAATTAGCTCTTGTTCTAAATGTTTCAAATTGTTGTCTTATAAATTCTTATGTAATATGTTTGTTATGTTGGTAGTTGTGTTAGGGTCAATTAGTTGGTTTTTTTTAGTTAATATATTAGTTAGTGTAATTTTGAATGAAGGGGTATGCCCTTTCATTTTGAAACTAAATCCTCATCTGTATATATAGAGGATATTTTGATGAAATGATAGATAGATTCAAAGATGTAATTATATGCAATACTCTCAAGATTTATTTTCTAGAAATGCCAAACTGGTGAAAAGACATTGTGCTATATGTAATCAGTTGATTATCTTATGTTTATTTCAATACAAAGATCAAGTGTTTTTCATATCTAATGGTATTTATCTTTTTGATTGTTTGATTATTTCCCTATGATAAATCTATTCATTTAGATTATTTCAATGTGCTATCCTATGTTATTATAGTTTGGGTTAAGTTTTAGTTTGATTATTAGTTTGAAGGATTGGATGTCAAGCTTCATTCTGTCTTATTGGTCTTTTAAAGAAAATTTAAATCCAATAAGACTAACTGCAACATTATGTCAAGGGTGAAGGCACTGGTTTACTATTGTATAACCATTCCTTAATTAAATTTGTAGCACCTTCTGAGTTTATTTTTGCAGGTTTTTTACTACAGCAAAGGCTAAGGTATTTTCTCTTAACCCCTACACTAAGAATTGAGATCCATAACTGGGATATTTTAAGGCATTTTATTAGGGGACATTACAAAATTATACTTATAATAAAGTAACCTTTTATTTAAATCATTCATTTACAAGAAAGAAATTCAAAGTTTTCAGTAATTATTTAATTGAAGTGACAATCTCAGGAATCATTTTCCCTCTAATGCACATAAACCTTGGAAACATTCAATTCCAATCAGGCATACTTGACAACAATGGGATTAATACCCATCAAAAGTCTCTTCTCAATTTTCAAAACACCCTTACAAGACAACAACTTAATAGACACTAACCATACTTTGAGGAAGACAAACATGACAAAGGCTGCCCTTACTTTGTAATGAAGCCAATTGCTCTGGTCAGTCTCTTGATATCATTGTCACAGACTTATCCTCCAATTTATAGAAAGATTCAATGTTCAAATGAAAGTTATGATAATTCTTCCAAAACTGCTATAGGATACAAGAAAGACAATATTAAGATAAACTATACAAGATACACAATATGAAGAAAACTAGTCAAAATTCTTGATAACGTCAAATGAAATATAGTGTTTTATTAGATTCTACTTTCTTTAAAAGTTCTATACAATACCCATATTTCTATTAACCCATAACAAAATATGCAACTAACAAATAAAATGAGATAAATTATTCATATTTCAAGCCTCCAACTCAAAACGATTATGCATGATAGAACCAATATTCATTAGGACTCATTTCACCTTGTGTTTTATGATGATGAATTCAATGTGTAGGGAAAAATTTATGGGTTGGATCCCTCAGTAGCATATCATTTTGATTTAAGGCTAGTTGATAAGAGAATGATAGATGGCATATTGGTAATTGGAATTGGGTAGGATGAATGTTAGTAGGTACATGGGCATCTTTTAACACTTTAGTAAGGATCTCTTGATGGATAGATTATAATTTTAAAATATCAAAAACAGATCAATCAATCCTTCTAGAGAAGAACATCTATAGCAAGGATTGTGAGGTGTGTTGTGGCTCTTGGTCAATATCTTCTGAATCCATTGGCCATGGTTGCAACATTATGTGGTCTTGACAAAGAGATATTATCATTGAAGCTTCATTCATTGGAACATTTCCTTAGTCCAGATGACAAGTATGAAGTTGTCGAATAGGTAATGGTTATAGTAACCAACCAAGTTGGCATTGACATAAACCTAGCAACATTACATGAATGGACATTTTCTCCTCTACAATTTGTAGCTGGCCTTGGACCTAGAAAAGTTTCTTCCATACAAAGGGTTATTTTGAGGGCTGGAAGGGTTTACAGTCATAGAGAATTGTTGATCCCTCTAGAAACTATGAAGCAACTTGTCTTTATAAATGTTGCTAGTTTTTAAAGGGTTAGAGGGATTAGGCAAGAAGCTTTTGCGAACCATTTTATAGATCCATTGGATGATACTAGAATTCATCCAGAGTCATATGAACTAGCCAAGAAAATGGCTAAGGATGTATACTATAAAGATGTGGGACAAGATATAGATGGTATGGATGAGGAAACACAATAAATGATAGTTGAACATATAAAAAATATCCCCATGTGTTAAAGGCCCTTGATATTGATGAATATGCTATAAGTGTGGAACAACAAACATCCAATAGAAAGCGGGAAACTCTTGCTAACATAAAGATTGAATTGGTACATAGATTTAAGGATTAGTGAACACCATATAAAGAGCCATAACAGGATGAGGAATTTTATCTGCTAACTGGAGAAAATGAAGAGACCCTTTTAGTGGGGAAAATTGTACAAGAAACTGCCCATAGAGTCCTAAATAATCATATAAAAGTTGCTTCCATATAAAGAGCTATTTTGAGGGTTGGAAGGGTTTATAGTTGCAGAGAATTGTTGACCCCTCTAGAAGCTATGAAGTGACTTTTCTTTATAAATGCTACTGGTTTTTTAAGGGTTAGAGGGATCGAACAAGCAACTTCTGGGAACCATGTTATGGATCCATTGGATGATACTATAATTCATCTAGAGTCATATGAACTAGCCAAGAAAATGGCTGAGGATTTATATTGTGAAGATGTAGGACAAGATATGGATGATATGGATGAGGAAAGACAAGAAATGGTAGTTGAACATGTCAAAAAATATCCCCATATGTTAAAGGCCCTTGATATTCATGAATATGCTAGAAGTGTGTAACAATGGACATCCAATAAAAAGTGGGAAACTCTTGCTGACATAAAGATTGAATTGGTACATGGATTTAAGGATTGGTGAACATCATATAAAGAGCCATCCTAGGATGAGAAATTTTATCTGCTAACTGGAGAAAGTGAAGAGACCCTTTCAGTGGGGAAAATTGTACAAGAAACTTCCCATAGAGTCCTAAATAATCGTATAAAAGTTGCTTCCATACAAAGAGCTATTTTGAGGGCTGGAAGGGTTTACAGTCGCAGAGAATTGTTGACCCCTCTAGAAGCTGTGAAGCGACTTGTCTTTATAACTAGGAGTCATAGAATGGAGAGGTTAAGGAGGTTGAGGATCCATATTTTGCCAAAGAAGATACCATTAAACAAAGTGAACAAGTTGCCAATGCCCTACTATTCTGCAAGGGAATTCGAGCTAATTCGAGCTAATAATTTGGTCACAATTTGATTACTAGTTGATAACACCCTACTATTCGGAAAGGGAGTTCGAGCTAATAATTTGGTCATAATTTTCTTAACAGAATAACTCAAGATTCATGGGGAACCGAGGCCCTAGTTGGGGCAGCTCCAAATCACCTGACTTTTTCGTCCCTACATAGGGAGGGGATGACTAGGGAAGAAGCTATAGAGGCTACCCACCTATATTCCCTGGCTCCACACTTCAATGCACTCTTCCCAAGCTCCCCCCTTCTTATTGTTCTTGTTCTTTCTATAGGAATACAAATTATTTGGATAGTTTTCCATCTGGGCAAGGGATATGCCCATCTGTTCTTGCTATAGGAATATAGAAAAAATACAATCTCATGCAATCTATTCTTGTGATATGAATACAGACATAATACAATCTCATGCCCCTACTATTATAAAGGGAGGTGTTAGGAACCTCTTTGTATGGAAGTTTTTCAGACAAATGCAAAAACCAAAAGTAAACTTAAAATATTTAGCCAACCCGAAAAGCAAAGGCCATAGAATTATAGGGCCATTTCATTCAAATTAAATTCCAATTTATTCAAACTGAAATTAAATTCCAATTCATTCAAACTAAAAGCAAAGGCCCTACTATTATATGGGGTCATTTACCAAGAATTAAAGTTGGTTACAAATAGATATAAAGTGAACAAGAGAATGCAAGGAAAACAAAGGAACTTGCAAAAAAATCTTGATGACAAGAAAGAAAGGAAAAACCTCTTGTACAGTTGCTGCTGAGCATCTATCTACAACAATTGTGTCTGCTTCCTCCCAATTTTTGCACCTTGAGCCCACCTATAATGATGGCACATAATTACTATTTTTTGAAAAATACCTCGTGTTCGTCAGAATTTTGACGTGAAATATGAAATCTGCACTATCGACAAAAGTGAATCTGATGGTAACACACAAGTAGAAGCATGTGATTGGGATAGAATACACTGATTAATTCCACCAACAGAACACACACTAGCGGCAATGGAGAAATCTTGTATTGTCGATAGTCGATGATGCTATCGGTAAGACCTATCCTACTGGACATTGGAAAAAGTAAAACACATCGACAAAGGTTACGATGATAAATTGTCAAAGCTTATGCTAAGGAGACATAACGTATCAGGAGGAGCTACGCTGAGGGAAAAGACATTGGGGAAGTTATGCCCATTACCTGAACACATTTTAAGCTATCCTAATGTTTGATGAGACTAGCGAGATAACTTGCATCGATCAACAAGAAGAGAGGTCATCGACTTATTTTATCTTGATGAGTAAGAAGAAATCAATAGGCTGTGAAAATCATTGGGCCAACATATGCTGATCAATAGGTAAAATCCATGTTTGTCAAGATGCTGAGTTAAAATTCAACACGTCTAAATTCCAACAAACACGGGGTATACTTTTAAAAAAAAATTAATCTGACAAAGCAAAAGAAATCCCATAGATGGTTGGAAATGTTCATTGGTTTTTCATCTGAATTCCTACGTGAAATTTTAACAAATCCAAATTTTGACGAACACGGGGTAATTTAAAAAAAAAAACAAATTAATCCGACAAAACAAAATAAATACCACAGCTCATCAGAAAACCTCTCCAAACGTACTAGTGCTTTAATGTAGATCTTCATCCGATCACTCCATATCTGGTAGCTGTCCTTGGTAAACTTGGGACCCTCCTTCTTCATCATCTTTCATAGAATCTTTCCCTCAAGTTGTTAGGATTTCTACACATAGAGGACCAATGCTCTAATACCAATTGATAAACCTAGAGGATCCGGTTAATACTAAGAGAGGGGTGAATCAGTATTAACAAAAATTAAAACTTTCAACACCAAAAGGGACTTATCTCATATCTAAAAACATTCAACACTTAAACCAAATCATCATAACAGATTTTCTTATCAGATCTAGGTAATCATTTCCTCTTATGCAAACTTATTAATCAGATCAACCATGAATTTAATATCAAATCAACAAACATAGTTACCAACTTATTAATTGATCAAAATGTTTCATCAATCATATAATCATCAATACTGATAACCACTTTAAGATTTTTGATAGACAAAACATAAATTGTCTTTACCGGTTATCACAAGAAAAGCATACCACACATGAACACCATGTTTTTTCACATGGAAACCCAAATAGGGAAAAAATCGGTGGGAATTGGTACCCACAAATATTTTGCACTCTTTCCGGAATGCACCCTATTAGGACCCAAGCCCGGTTAGAACCTTACAATGATACCCTATTTGGAGCAAAGCTTGTTAGGAGTCATCCGGTTAAGGGATTTACCTCAGCCCTGTTAGAAGATTTGATCTATTAGGATCAACCTTGCAAGAGGATTTAGAAATAAGATATTGAGTCACCCTATTAGGGGATTTTACAATGTGAGACCTGTTAGGACCTACTCGGTTAAGGGATTTTAGTTGCTATAATTGTTAGAGAACAACAGTGAATGATCTGTGTATATCACTCTACTACTTGCTTGATCATATCCAATTAAGTTCTAAGTCTCCATATCTCTAGAAGATCTTCTCACACACACTGGTTTGGCTTCTCACACTGGTTTGGCTTCTCACACTTCTCAAAATCACCGGCACTTGAAAACATCAACCTTGCTGACATAAATAACTTTTACAACTAGGTCAGCATCGAAACCCTAAGACTTACTACATAGATCATTATAGATCTTTACAACTTATTATAGATCATCATAGGGATCATCATAATGCATTAAAAATTAATATCGGTCATTGAATAATCATAAATCATCACAGCAAGTCAATTTGGTACAAAGTCAAACCCTTAGCACATTCCGCTAAGCACTTTGCACATTCCCAAGAAATTCGTTCTCCAAATGCACCAAAACATCTTTCAAAGTCATCATGCAATTTGTGTTGCATTATCATCAACACGTGAACTTGATGTAGATCACCGCCAAACCAAAAATCATTACCGGTTAAGAAAATTCTTTACCGGTCCTTAAACCCTTCTTAAACCGTAGCAAAACTTCATCAAAAATTCAAAACATGCCTTCCAATAATCATCATAGGTTGCGGTTCCGATTAAATAGTCAAATCCATCATAAACGATTATGTATCAAACCACAAGTCATGAAACATCACCAATCACCTGATTCCATCAAAACTTATCTTCTTTACCGGTTAAGGTCCTAATTCACAATCTTGTCGGTAAACTCTGTCAAACTCTTACTTCGGTAGACCAAATCACTTAGCCAACAAGTCAATCACCAAAAACCAACCGTAAACATCATTAAACATTAGTTGAACCTAGTTGCCATCAATGACAATATAAATAACTGATCATGTCATCTTCCTCTACCAGTACAATCATCCACCATCATCTCATCTTCATCAGTTACGCTAAAAATGCCAACAACAACAAGGTAGAATTTCAATGGAAATCACTCATTTAAAAGGAAATAGAAATTCAAGGGAACACGAACCTCAACAAGAATCAAAGGAACAATTCATCTGAAAGGAGGCCACCTCCTAATCAATATCAGAGGGATGGAAATAATAATAACAAGGGCAAATATAACAGGAATGATCAACGCAATAGGAAAACTTATCCACAAAGGTACAATGAAGCAAGGAATGATCCTCTTAGGAATCAAGTAAAGCGGGGACCACCGGGTGGATGTTTTATGTGTGGAGGGAACCATTTTGATAGAGAATATACAAAAATGAAAGGTCAAGTCAGGGCCAACCAACCACAACAAAGGCCTCAAAAAAGGATTCATGTGATTGTTACAAACTGAAGGAAAAGGTTTCAAAATGTTCTCGTGGAAACTACAGGTATATTGTTTAAACAACCAATTTCAATTCTAATTGACACTGGGTCATTGAATGTTTCATTTCACCAAAATTAGTAAGGAAATTTGCATTAAGAGTTAAATAAATGGAATCATCATGGAAGGTTCAGTATGCAGATAAGGCAACTAGGGAAGTAACCAAGTGTTTACCAAGAGCAAGGGTACAATTTCCTAAATTTGAAAAAAGGGTAGATCTTTATGTGGTACCCCGAGGATTATATGACATAATTATTGAAATGAGTTGGCTAATAGATCATCAAGCTAGTGTGGATTGCTATAACAAAGTTGTTGATTGTTTGGATGATCAGGGAATAAGGGTCAAAATACAAGGAAAGTTTAAACCTATTAAAATAGAAACCATACCAGCCATGAAATTAAAGAAGGAAAGGAGAAAAGGGGGCCTAATATATATGGTTGGATTTGATGAAAAAGAAGAGGAAAATACTCCAACTTTTGAAAATACCCCCTTCTTACAAGAATTCAAGGATATATTTCGACAAGAATTACCAGGCTTACTCCCTAAAAGGAAGTTTGATTTCTCTACCGACATTTTACCAAGAGATGAATTAGTATCAAGGGCACCTTATTGAATGAACACAAATGAATTACAAGAACTTAAGATGCAATTGGAGGAACTCTTAGCAAAGGGGATAATAAGGCCAAGTGTACCTCCATGGGGAGTACTAGTCTTATTTGTCAAAAAGAAGGATGGGACTTTAAGGCTACGCATTGACTATAGGATGTTGAACAAGGTCATAATAAAGAATAGGTACCCCTTACCTCAAATAGAGGATCTTTTTGACCAAATGAAAGGAGCAGCAATGTTTTCAAAGATAGATCTCCGATTAGGATATCATCAACTTAGAATTAAGGAGGAAGATATTCCAAAGACAACTTTTAGGACTAGATATGGACATTATGGATTCACAGTACTATCTTTTTGTGTAACCAATGCTCCATCTACATTTATGAACCTGATAAACAATGTGCTTCATGACTACTTGGAAAAAATTGTTTTGGTATTTTTGGATGACATCTTGATTTATTCTAAGAATGAGGAGGAAAATTTAGTGCACCTATGATTGGTCTTGCAAAGGTTAAGAGAACGTAAGTTATATGGGAAATTATCAAAATATGTCTTCTTTGAAGAAAAGATTCAATGTCTTGGGCATATCATATCAAAGGAGGGAATAGTGGTGGATCTAGATAAGATAAAGGTAATAGTAGAATGGTTGATCCCTAAAAATGTTTCAGAAGTAAGAAAATTTATGGGTCTAGCAGGGTACTATAGGAGATTTGTGGAAGGATTCTCTAAGATATAAAACCCTATAACATCATTGAAAAGGAAGGGTAAAAAGTTCTTGTGGACACAACATAGTGATAAATAATTTCAAATTTTGAAGGAAAAATTAACTACCGCACCTATCTTAAGGGTTCTAGATCCAAATGGACACTATATAGTTGTAAAAGATACTTCTATTAAAGGGTTAGGAGAAGTACTTATTCAAGATGAAGGGGTTGTGGCTTATGAATCTAGGAAGTTGAAGACTCATGAAGTAAATTATGCACCACATGACTTAGACTTAGTAGAAATTGTGCATTCCCTACAAAAATGGAGACACTTCTTACTCGGGAAACCCTTTGAGTGAAAATCAGAGAATCAAGGACCTAAATACATTTTTACTCAACCCCACTTAAATTATAAACAAAGAAGGTGGTTATAATTCCTAAGTGAATATGACTTTGGAATAGAATATATTAAGGGGAAGGAAAATAGAGTGGTAGATGCTTTGAGTAGGAAGAGGCACTTGTTAACCATAGCAACATTTAAAACCACTTTCAAGAAGCAAGTAATGGATGAGCAAAAACATGATCCATGGTTTGAGCAAGTCAAATTAACTTTAGAATATGATCCAATACATGCTAGATGAAAAAGGATTGCTAGGATTTAATAAAAAAATCTATGTTCCAAATTCAGGGGACTTAGGGAAGGTAGTCTTATCTAAGGCCCATAATACTCCTTATTCAGGGCATCTGGGGGTTAATAAACTTTATGCGGAGCTAAAGAATCTATACTTTTGGAAAGAAATTAAGTATGACATAGTTCAGTATGTGGTTAAATGTTTGGAGTGTCAAAGGGTAAAAGAAAAACATAGACATCCGGTTGGCCTATTACACTTACATGATGTACCTCATCACAAATGGTAAGTTATTAGTATGGACTTTGTGCAAGGGTTGCCCATGTCACCTTCTAGGCATGATATGATAATGGTGGTAATTGATAAACTCACAAAGGTGGTGCACTTTATACCAAGGAACTTGATCGATGATGCACCTACTTTGGCAAGGCACTTTATTAAGGAAATATTTAGGTTGCATGGGATGCCAGAGAAAATTATATCAGATAGGGATGCTAGATTCACTTCAAGATTTTGGACAACTCTTCAATCAACTTTGGGAATATAATTAAACTATAGTACTACTTATCATCTTGAAACTGATGGCTAGACAGAAAGGACAAATCAGATTGTAGAAGACCTGCTTCATATGTATTGTATAGACCAACAAAAGAAATTAGAAGAGAACCCTACCACTAGTAGAGTTTTCTTACAACAACAACTTTCAAAACATCTTTAGAAATATCACCTTTTGAAGCATTATATGGTAGGCCATGTCAAACACCTTTGAGTTGGGACAATATTGAGGATAGAGTAATAATTGGTCCAAATATGCTGAAAGAAATGGAAAAGAAAACTAAGGAAATAAAGCAAAGGTTGAAGGAAGCTTCAGACAGGCATAAATGCTATGCAAATAAGAACAAAACACCAAGGGAGTTTGAGGTATGAGAAAGAGTTTTCGTAAGGGTTACACCACACAAGAGATCCATAAGGTTTGGGAAAAGACTAAGCTAGCACCACAATATCTTGGACCTTTTTAAATCTTGGAAAAGATTAATCCAGTTGCCTACTGGTTGGCCTTACCTCCCCAACTGAGGTGAATCCATGATGTTTTCCATGTGTCACTTCTTAAGAAGTATGTACCTGATGAAAAACATATTTTGAATTGGGATGCCTTACAGGTCCAAGAAATGGGGGTTATAATGATAGAGCCATTCAAAATCTTGGAGAGGTATCAGTATCAATTTCACAACAAAGAGGTTGATCAGTGCAAAGTACAATGAAATCGGTATGATGAAAAGAATGCTACATGGGAAGACACTAATGAGATGTAGCAATTGTTTCCTTTTTTTGTTTTAGACTTATCATGAACTACAAACTCTTTCTATGGTTATATTAAATAAGTGAATCAAGACGATGCACAAATTAAGGGGAGGAGGATGTCATAACCCTCTTTCTCAACCTTGATAAAACTTGCTACTATTATTATTACTATTATTTTTATTATTTTGTGAGTAATATTAGTTGGAAATGATAAGATGAATAAAGTTGGAATTATTTTAATAAAAATAATTAAATAGTGTAGACACACATACTTGAGGCATAAATTTAATTGAAAATTTATTTATTTACTCAAAATATCTATTGAGCACATGTTATAGGAGAAACAAGAAGTTTCTAGAAATGGATTTTAAATTCCATTTTCTTGCATGTAACCCCCACGGTGATGACAATCAATTTTGCATAAAATTAATTTTGGAAAAGAATCTCTAATTCAATTAATTCTTTTGATAGTGGGAAATTGTGCACTTTTCTATATAATGTATGCTAAATTTTCCAAAAGGGGAGTTCATTGTGTGATGTTATAGAATACTCTTTGAAATTATTTAGTTTCAATATCATATTAATGGTAGGAAATGTTTTGTAGGCATATTGGAAGATTTTAGGAAGTTTGGAGAAGATCTCTACTAGGCTACAAGGCAAGAATCAAAGAAGGATAGGTGGATACAGGAGGATTCAACAACAAGGTTCTTCATTCGAATCTAGGCTCCCCTCTTGCATATTCATTTGCTTTCTTTTTCTTTTCAAAGGAAATGTTCTTCTCATCTCTTTTAGTTTTTCGCATGTATGAATTTTTTTATTTTTTAAAAGAAATCTCTTTTATCTCTTTCAAATTTTTCATGTATGATTTTTTCAAAGGAAACCTTCTTTCAATATTTGTTGATAGATTAAATCAAATACATGTAATAAACTTGGTTATTCTTCTTAGTTTATTTTGATAATGTAAATCTACATGCAACAAAGGAATTT